>NC_134571.1:32275116-32575116 GCF_050947875.1 Dermacentor variabilis
TGGCGCGGCTTCCCTATGAGCGTCGGGGGCGGCCGCCTGACGGAGCTGGCGTTTGTTGTGTTCTGCAACGGCAAGTTGTACAGGGGCGAAGTGGTCGCACAGCTACGCGCACATACACACACGCACGCACACACCTCCGCGAAGTTCTCCTCAGGGCCGCTAAAGTGCACGGCAAACTAAGTAGGTGGCTATAGCGGGATTCTCAAAGTTCATCACGATTCCGCCAACTTACCCCCTCCGGCGAAGAAAAATACGACGGCGATTGCGCTCATTGCGGCCATGCCGGCGACGCAGAGCAGGATGTCGCGTCCCGTGATGAATGGCACTTTCTTGCGCCGCCTGTAATGTTTCGAAGGTCATATTACACGGTTCTATAGTCGTCGTCTATTCGAAGGTTGACAAATGTTTAACGAAATAATGAAGTCGAAGTTTCGAAGCTGGCACGCGTAAGTGAGACTGGGTGCTCTTATAATGTAGCTGTCGCGGTAACACGAATTCGTGCATGTGCAGGGAGTTTTTCTTAGCCGCACCTAATTTTTAATAATTGCAGGCAGCAGATAGCACAATTCTGACGCTTGAGTTTATTTACTCGATGAGGCGGCCATTACATCGACGAGAAATGAAAATGGTTGTTTAAATAATCGCCGTAATTAAAGTGAATATCTTTTCAGTTATTTCACGGCACGCATTTCGATCTACGAATTGCAACTAGCGAGTTTGCAAAGTATATCGACTTGCAGTGACTTGTGAGGATGGCACAGGTTTGCGGTAAAAGCTTTCAGTAAAAACTCACTGCTGTGCCAATTACGTTTTTACGAAAGCGCTGTTTTATGCAAATGAAGCTCAAAAATAACTGGAATGCCAATGCATCTCGTCAGATGCTTTGAGTATTGTTATCTCGAAGCTGGTGTAGTTCTGAGAATTCGTTATGAGTGGATAGGCCTTGTATGCGCAACGTATGCCAGCGCCAAAGAAATAGTTAAAGCTGCCCTAGGAGGGCTAAGCAACAACCAGTTAGGGAAATAAAAAATAAATATTATAAGGTTTAGTTATTCTTTCCGAAAGCATCGCTGTGCGAATATATGAAAACGGCAAGAGAGAGCAAATAACTTTAAAAGATATGCGCCCTTTCCAATTGACAACCAAAGCTACGGCTAGTCTGTTGAATCTCCTTTTGCTTGTTACCCGCCGCGGTGGCTTAAAAATAATGGTGTTGTGTTGCTAAGCACTAGGTCGCGGAACCAAATAGCGAGCGCGATCCCTGGTGGTCAAAATGAAGCAGGAATCCCCCACTGTGGCGTGCCTCATAATCAAATCGAGGTTTTGGCATGTAAAACCCCAGAATTCCATAATTTTTATTGTTTACTTCAAGAATGAAATTCTCTGCCATTTTCGATGAAACACTAGGCTACCGAAAATATTGCTGCCGCTGATGTGTCGCACATCTTGCTTTCATCGTTAATGTGGGAGATTAATGTTGCTCATGTTCGAAAGTATGCCGTGCCATAAGTTGCCGCCTGGTATCACTCATAAGTTGGGATTCCTGCAAGTTGTATAGGGTGGTGCGAACAGTATGCTAAACAGAAACGTGTGAGTTGGGATGTTTCTTCCATGGAAGTGTCCAAAGAGTAATACTTACGTTTTCCGTTTGGAGGCAGCCTCTGCAAAAAAAAAAAAGTTTGAGAGTGTCACCGAGCTGTAGGTTGAATGACTATTGTGATTCTCGCTACTAGAGCTGAAAAAACATTTATAGGAGTTGGTTAACATGAAAGCGTGCTCTGTATTCCGTTATATTACACTCCCCCCCCTTCCCCACCCACTTCAAGCTCCCCCAATGTTTGCTATCTCTTACCCTCTTCGTCGGTGTCATTGTCTGATCTTGGAAGGGAGTGAGTGAGCGAGCTTCAATTTTGAGAAGCGTAATGCAACGCGTAATCTAACCTTGGCTAAAGCAACCTAACCAAACCTATAGCCTAACCTGACGAAGAGTGGTGGGCACTGTGATATCCTGGATTATTACAGTTGGGTCCCGAATGCCGCAGCAGTCGAGATGTACAGTATTCGCACTTAACTAACGCGACCACTAGCAAGGGGGGCCTTTCAATACAAAGCGAGGGCGGACTTTCGGTTCCTCAGTATATATATATATATATATATATATATATATATATATATATATATATATATATATATATATATATATATATATATATATATATATATATATATATATATATGAAGATGAGAACGCGAAGTGATTCCGCAAAGAAACAGAAACGACACGTAATAGCGCATGCCAGCACGACTTCATTCATCGTTACTGGGAACTGTCGTCGGAAAATGAAGTGAAAGGTTGAAAGGTAAATCTACCAGGTAGCGGAGCGGAGCTGCATAGAAGTCCTACGTTCAAATAAAGACTATTCATGGGCGGTTAATGGGGCTAAGCGCCATCTCTGTGAAGAGGGAAGACTTCCGGCGGAAGAAAAAATGTGACGCCATATGCGTTCAAAACAGAACTGACGTCATCTTGTTCTCAAAGGCGCGAAGTTTGATTCGGTGGCCTGCCATTCCAACTGTACATTCAAATTCCCCACCGTTCAACTTGATAGGGGTGCCGAGCTTTCAGCGCGGAAAGCAATGCAGTAAAAGGTCATCCGTACGGGGGTCGAAGTCGTACCCCTGCACAGAACATACTTTCTTTGGAGCCCCACGAAAGTTTTTAGGTGTGGAGTGCTTGTCCCCTTGTCGGACGCCAAGCCTGTCGGCCAGCGCAGTCGCATGAAAACAGCTAAGTAAACAATTATCTGGCGGTCGTTAACTCAACTTTTGAGTGAACAGGTTAAGAAACGATGAAACTACCCGCACGATCAAATTCCGACAAATGTGGACAAGCAAAACAAGACAACGTGTGCGGAGGGCGTATTGTAACAGGTGATCTTTAGGAGCGCGTATTTCTGCACCCTTCAAGAGATGCATTGCATTGCGAGTGATAGCGGCGTCAACGCGCCCTCTAACTGTGGGCGCTGAAAAAAGGAACTTATTTATCATGATAAAGTAAAATAGAGCTGTCTTTTCTTTTCTCGTCACGCGCATTTAAATTGAATAGGCTTTTGATTTTCCTTGAATTAATCTGACAGTGTCTCGTTTTAATTAAAAAAAACGCCTTTTTCTTTCCCAATGTTTGTTCCTTCCTCACATAGTCGCGCTTCGATCGCTGCTTCCATAACCACCCTTGCTGATGTCGGTAACAATTTGTTCTTAACCGCTTTTCACCCGAAGCTTCGCGGCGTATTTGGATCGACCTTGGGTTGAGCACTGACATCTGTCACTGTAGGCAAGAAGTGAGTCGTCCTTCGTCACACCCACCAAGCTAGATTATTGGACCAACAGCATTTCACAAATTATCGCGGCCACTTGAACACGGCAAAGCATTTCAACGATTGCGTGGGGATACACCGCGCAACTTCGAAGACCGTTCGAACAACGCCTATCGTATTGACCACGATTGCGCTTAATACGCCGTAAGCACATCGATGCGGCATTAACACCGTTTTAAATGATAGGGAGAAATACAGCGCAAGATGCAAGTGTCAACTGCCAGCTCGTCGATCTAGCGCGAGGCGAAATTGAAGTGGGCACGCGGAGCATGACGACCAGGAGAGAGAGAGAGAAAAAAAAGAAGAACAACGTTATATTCATGTCGCGAATCCGAGTATAAAGTGCGAGGCACCGTTCTGAGACAAGGAATATATTTTTTTTGAAGGGGGGGAGGGGGGAGAGGGGAGGGGGGAGGGGGCGGACGCGTTATATTTGCACGAACACGGTAGGTAAAAGCTAATCAATTGCGTACTTAAGCAATGCGTGTAAGTAGGAAAATACTTAAGGGGGGTGCACTGCATGTTTCGCTCGTCCTGTTTGGTCTTCCTTTCTGTTTCCTTGTTTTTGTGCGCTTTAAGTCAAATATGAATTCTTAAAAACTCGCTCGAATTACAGTTCTTGAATGCGCTGAATGTAGCTGCGTGGTGGAAGGAATACTCTGTATGAACAATACTTTACTGAATGAGGGACATTAGTGAGGATAAACTCGCCAAATAATTACAAAACACGTCATCAGCTTCAGCGCAGTGCGCCGGGAGTCATTGGTCGAGTAAGCTAACAAGGAGCGTTAAAAAAAAAAAGAAGAAAGAAAGGTATCGTTCACTTTGCGCCTCTTATCTTTACGTAGGGGACATTATAGCTGATGGCAACGATGACGGATGCATTAACGCCCCACAATGAGAAAGTGTCTTTTCTTCATCCGAGGCAAGCCGCGCGCGGTTGTTTTCGCTGCACAACAGACAGCCCGTGAGGCAGAGTACACATACGCATAATTTCCTCAGCATGCAGGGTGTCTACATCCACGCGACAAAAGCAGGCGTGACGACGTGGGCCTGCGGGACTCTCACAAATACTACCCTGTAGGGTAGAGTAAGGTGAGCATGCGCCAAAACAACCCGACTCCTGTGGCGAGGTTCACATCAACATCGACGTGTCGAAATAGTTGGTTCACAGGCAGATGCTGCGTTCGCGAGCACCGCGTTTCAGACGCCGCGTTCCAAGCGAGCTGATCGCGAGCTCGATTTTTCTCGGCTGCACGATTGTTACGGCTAAGAGCTTGGCCAGCGAGAAATTAGATCACGTCAACGCTGTTGGGGTGCGCTGCCTTAGGCCAACGTTTGGGTGAAACCGTTTGCATTGGGCTTACGTTACACGAGCATATATGAATGCCAGCATTTCGAACTATGTCCTGAGAAGAGACACTCTGAACTGCACATGCGAAAGCCTAGGCTCGAACACCAGTCTTTGTGGATGGCATTTTGTATTGCGCAGCTTCACAGCCGACTATGAGGGATGCTGTAGTGGCCCTTAAATAATTATGACAAGCCCCGGGGGTCCGTATTCGCTCAAATGCTCTTACGCGAAAATTGTCCGTAAGAGCAAATGTCAAGCAATCTTGATGCTCGACACGCTATTATCGAAGGTGGCCGACCAATGAAAAATAGAACCTACGAATGAAAGGCTGTGCGAATTCTGGCCCTGGTGTTCTTTAACGGCTGCTTAAAATCTAAGTACACGACCGTCTTTTGGATTCCACTGTCGTTGGGATGCGATCGCTGTGACCACGAATCGAACATGCCATCCCGTGCCCAGTGGCACTTATCTTTCGCGCGTTCATCAGTTTTTGACAGTTGCGGCAATCTGGCCGACAAGACACGGAAAAATCTTCACGCGACAATGAGCAACCTGTAATATGGGGTCGAATTCGTAAAGCCTTTCCCCTCCCCGTAAGTGCGCTTCGAAATCGACTTTCCACCTTCTCTAATAATGTGTACGGCATCAGGAACGATTCGAATTTGCTCTTAGGAACGATCCAGTGTACGAGCTTTCTGCAAGCATGGGCACAGTCTCTATCGCCCTGTTGTATGTAGCGCGCCCGACCTTATCGGGACGCGGACTGCGTCCATTGAATGCCATTAGCGAGTCTTGCAATTTTGATATCTTCACGAGGTTCTCTAGCCCAAGCCTGCTCTCATGTTATCTAATCGATGTAAATAAACAAGTGAGCCTGAATTTCAAGTGCTACAAAAACAATTGCAACGAATAATGGTGGAAGACGGAACGGTGCGACGTACCCATGGCGCCTCGCCCCTGCTCTTCTTTGCCGGCCCGCAGTGACCTCTGGTGGGAGCGTGAGTGGCATTGTTCAGAGAAAGAAATAAATGAAGGAAGTCGTTGTTTCTCAAAGAGCAACTGACTGTATCGAGTTCTCAATCTGAGCAGCTGTTTCCCTCACACATGCGTAAAATTACACGCATTCTTTTTTATAAAGTATGAGGAATTCCTCTCTTAAATATATGCGCGAAGTGTGCTGGTTGCTTGGCTGCAAGCGCATTGAGGAAAAAGAAGACGTTTTGCTTCAACACGGTTCTTGAGGGGGCACATGCCATTAAATAAGCCATCATCATCATCGTTATCATATTCCCCGGGGCAGTGGGTTACGTTATTTCTCGTAGAATCAACGAACTAGCCAACCAACCAAATAAACGTGACGTAACAGAGCCCAGGTCAATGTTAGGATAAACCAAATTGAGATAAAATGTATTCTTAATATTATGTCACTCCTGAATCGTTGCTGAGCAGGTTGGGATTGAGGTTTCTTGCTGCTTTTCTCTGCCCGCCACCTATTTCCGTTAGAAGTTTAGTTAGTATCAGTCCCATCTTTGCATCTTTAATTAACGTACCTGTTGAAGGCTCGCAACTAAATTATTCTTTTTTAACTACACCCTGCTTTTTCAGAAACCATGAATGTACGCTTGTAATGTTACTTTTTTGTTTTGCGTGGCATGAAATGCGCCTACTCATCATCAAAGCGTCCTCCATGCTTGTCAACCGCTGCTTTTAACCTTGCAGGTTCTGTCAGATAAAAGTCGTCTCCTGATAAGCGCCATAATGCAGTGAAGATACTTTGGTTCCCGCCGATATGGGAGCCATTATGTAGGATAAAGATTCTCCACATTGGAGAACTCTTTAGAGAACCCTCATTTTGCAGGCGCCGTATGAATAACTCCTTTATTTGGGAGCTACGCATTTCATAGACTTAGTGGAATCGCCTGCGGTGTTATTCTCGATGTCTTTCAGGGCTTTCCTAGCCGAGCGGATGAGAGGGAAGCCGCCGGTGTTGTTGACTTTTTTGGACCAGTCGTCGTACTCGGCGTCGAACAGCGCGAGGCCGAAAGGCAAGGCGCCTTGGTCGGCGTAGGACAGGCACATCTGCAAATTCGACACAATGGTTCTCAGTATGTGGCATGTACAGTCCATGCGCGTGAATATGAGGATTATATATATATATATATATATATATATATATATATAATCAGCATTCTAAAGGCTAAACCCCATTAGCGCGATTTTGTGCGCGACAGCGACGAGCGACGGCTTCGAGCGACGGATCGGGCCGTCGCGTGAACAGATCGCTCTATCTTGTCGCGCGATCGCTTGGTTCTGCAAATCTAGAATTCGTCGCTCGTCGCCCGGAAGTGCTGTGAGCGACTAGCCAATAGCGCGAAGCCGGAACTGGATGTACATAACTCAAGTACTTCCAATTGTCGCAGGGAACGAGCAAACGATTGAATTTTTATACGTGCAAGGATAAGAACCTACTGCAAGGCTTTCAGAAATATTTTATGCTGCTTTTTACAGTAAAACACATCAACTTAAGGTAATAAAGCACGCGTCACGCTAGTTTCGGCGCCTATATTGCTGCCCTCACACCGGCAACACTGGGGAGACGTCGCTCGAAGTCATCGCTCGCATGGGGTGCAACTTGTAGGCGACGAGCGAACGCGACAGCCATCTCCATCGCGTCGCTTGTCGCTGTCGCGTGCAAGATCGCTTGCATGGGGTTTATACTTGAACTTGAACTTGATAAACTTGAACAGGGAGAGCGTTAACGGGACATTGAAGACAACGTTCAAGTTTAGTTAATTTAGTAGGACACACTCTTGTAATGCCCACCCCGTAAGTCGCAGTCTTACCAGTATGAAATGTAAATAGAATTTTTCACATTCTTTACGGGTACTGGTTCGGATATGAGACTTTGTGCGCACTTTTCGCAATCGACCCTGTGTGTATCATTTCATTTATCATGGCATTAACCTTGAGTAGCACGTTAACCGTGCAGCCAGGCACCCCTGTACAGTTTCATTAAATAATTTTTCTCTTTCTACACAATCGATACCTTCCTTCTCTTCTATTACTTCTCTTTCCCTTGCGCTCCCTCCCTTTACTCTCTCTCTCCAAGAGGAGCTCTTAGCTTTCTTTAAAGATAGATAGATAGATATAGATAGATAGATAGATAGATAGATAGATAGATAGATAGATAGATAGATAGATAGATAGATAGATAGATAGATAGATAGATAGATAGATAGATAGATAGATAGATAGATAGATTTTATTTACGGTGTCGCAGTGATGATGAGGGAAATATTCTGAAACAGCCCGTGCGTGGCACTCCGGAATACCGAAATAAAACAACAACAACAAAGAAACGTGTTGCAGCGAGCGCCACATGAAATTGTTCGTCATAGAAACCATGCACTAGAAACACGTGACCACACCACAATATAGGTAAGCGTAACAGTTTCCAGCAACCTTTAGGGGTTGCTTATATATAGTTGCGTAAGAAATGAGTGAGGATTTCTGAGTAGGTTCGTCTCCCCGCGCGGTTTCAAGCTTGGCACACTCTCACCTGAGAAGTTAAGGACCAACCAAACAACGTAGAGAAACTTCTGGAAACCATGAGCGGGGTGCTTCAGTACTATTGTCGGACCGAGCGGGCCATTACATAACGAGCACGAGATGTAGTTGGCTGGCAAAGCAATGTCATGCTTCCATATTTTTTCATTGATGCGCCCCAGTATTTCCATGGTTCTTAAGTGCGCTTGTAACTGAACAATCCCAAAATTATCTCGGTATATGCTATGCTATGCTGACGATGTGTTGAGCCACTGTTTCACCACAATTGAGCTATTCCAACACTGTGAGCCACACATGCCGCACGTATAAAAGGTGTAAGCGACTGGAAAGGTGGTAAGTGGGCTGTAAAAACAATTATACAGATCCAACACACATCTCGAAACCTACTTTAAGTGAAGCTTCCATGACGCAGCTAATGAAATGCTGTAAATTTTGCCCGTTTCGTTTCTGCGTCTTTGGCTGCAAAGTAAACTGGCGTGCGCGACATGTGCACCCGTGCTACGCAAATCGACACACGCGGCGGTCATCTCAATGAGCCGGTTGGTGTACGCACGAAGGAGGCATGTGTGCAATTTAATCTATAGTGGTCAGTGCATGGGGCTACTGTACTGACGACTGAGGCTCTTATCGCACCATCGGGCACTCGGTTCAACCTTTTCTTTATTTTTTATTTTTGAAGTGTCATCTATTCGGCAAGACAGCACCCAATTGCCACGGTCAGGAAAGTCTGGGAGAGTTCGCCGAGAGAGCGTCGCTTTCAAAATGAGAAATGCAAGACAACCAAGCGAAAATTCGTTCGAGGACTTCGAGAAGTGCCGTGCCGAAACACAGGCAATCGATGCCACAGCGTGACAAACAAGGACAGATGGGATACTTGCTTGCAGAAAACTAACTTATCCCAACCTAACCTCACCCCTCATAACCCAAGCCGTGGGTCTGGCGATTGCGAAAGTCGTACTTCTTAAGCAGGCTGCACTGCACCGACTCACCGACTCAGCATAACGACGGAG
Source organism: Dermacentor variabilis (assembly GCF_050947875.1). NCBI lineage: Eukaryota > Metazoa > Arthropoda > Arachnida > Ixodida > Ixodidae > Dermacentor > Dermacentor variabilis. The sequence continues at coordinate 32,284,425 of NC_134571.1, forward strand.
CACAGCATCTCGCGTCACAAAATTCTGCGCAGCAATGTGGGCTACTTTCTGTTCCTGTGAGCTGGCCGTGAGGTTTGTCCGAAGAAGTGTTATTTGCGCTTTGGCGGCACGCTGCAGCTCGTGAGCAGCACTGCACCGAAGTACCGCTCCGAAAACTTGCTGCTTTGTCGTTGTCAAAACATTGGCTCCAAGCTGAGATTTTCTTTGTTCGGTCACTTTTGACTCCAAAGCGAAGAAATAATTTAATTGCGGCAGAGCCCACCATTACTCGCCTTCATGTATATTGTGGCTGCGGAGTCGAAGATGAGAGCGTATGCCTTGACCGGGTCGTAGGAGACCATCACAAAACGCTTCTCGTCGAAGAACGTGTGGTTTGGCCCGTACGATGGATGTTCTGCGATCTGGCAAATAGCCGTGCGTAAAACGACAAAGAAAGGAGAAAGGCGTGTGTGAAAGGTTAGTGGGTAGCGATATGATACATATCCGTAACAGATATCGTATATACATTAGTAGCTTTGTGGAAATAGGGGTTAAGCGCACGCTTTGACCCTATTATTTCTTTGCACCGATCGCTTGGCGAGTACCATTTTAGAGCAGTTTAAAGTATAGCGAGAAACTGGCCCTCTTGCGCTAGAATTGTTTGTAAGAGAAAATTTCAGCCAATCCTAATGCTGGTGATATTATTAGCGAAAGTGGTCGATCAATAGCAAAAAGCATTTACTTACCACAAGCTTTTTAAATTCGGACCCTGCTTTGTAGACTTCAGTATAAAGTAAATTTAAGATAACGGACAGGGACCAAAGTTTCGAACATTATTTCTCGGGAAATTTGCAATACGATTATGCGGTATCACAATGGCTGAGAAGAACGAAGTGAGACCATAAAATAAAATGTACACACTTTACTTTTTTCAAGCACCAGTAAAATAAACAATATTTAATATCGACAGATTCATAAATCATAATTATGAGAAAAATAATAATAGTTATACTATTTTTTTCCGAGGAAAGCAAGTATGATGAAATATCAAAGACTTGGAAGGAGGCGAACTTTGTTAGCGACAAGTACAGGCCTGCCTTTGTTATGAAATGCCGGCATCTGCTCCGCCCGAGCGACCCCTTCAATTAACCATGACAGCGGATAAACGTACTACATTTTAAAATATGGTATAAGCCGATTGCACATCACTGAACAATTCCAAAGTTTGAGGCTAACGAGGCCAGCAGGAGAAAAATATAGACCGGACGAAGCAAGGTTTGAAGGCCTTGACTCCATCAAATCCATACCGAATACAGTTTCCTGCTAAATCTCACTAGATCGAACACTAGCGTTTCTGTAGCAGCTGCAAGCATGGTGGTTTTCAGCCAGCAAGGGAAGGATGCTTAGTGCACAGATTTGCCTAAATTTCGTCCTTCTGGCTTCCAATGCTTGTGACTTCGCATATTGATCATTTCCAGCGAAATACAGCGTTATAAGTTCAGCTGTTTGCATTGAATGTGCAGCAGCCAGCATTGAATCTTTTTGCCTTGTGCGTCTAGAAAAAATAGGCTTGCTTTAAAATCAAGGCCCATAAAGCCATATAAAGTGTAGTAAATTAGGCCACAAGAACGTCTGAAGCCACAAGTACAAGGAATAGACAACGTCATGCACTAATGATCATTCCCTTGATACCTGAACGATCGCATCGCCAGAGTTACCTTGGATAATTTTTACAGAAAGCTTTCATGCACCCCCCCCCCCCCTTCCACTCACAAACACACCCACACCCAGGGAGCAACCCGATCAACCGCGCCAAATACTTCCATCAGATGTCCAACGCTAGTATAATACGTATGCGATAATGCAGCTTGGAAGTGTAATCGAGAGCTTAAATGGAGCTATATTCATTTTGCAAACATGAAACTCCACATTAGCTTCACAATATACTCACGTATGTGAACCCCTGCAGCTCGTAGAGATATTCCTCGCTTTCGTAAGGCTTACATCTGACCCCGATCATGTAAGCACTCTTGTTTTGGCCGCCAACCTTGGATCTGTACCAGCGCCCAGCTAGTGACATGGATATCAACGGCTTCGTGCTTGCCAGGTTTTCCTTGTTGTTGCCCATATACATCAGCGTGTAGTTCTGCGACAAAAAATGAAAAAAAGAAAGGAAAAAAAGAAAATAGGGGGTGGGGTGGACATCGGTTGCATAGAGTTAGGCGAGGACATTTGCGAGCCATCAAATGAGGAGGAAGCAGCACTCGTTCAGCTGCCGTAGGCGCATGTGTCAACAGAAGGCCCAGTGTGATTTTTATCAGATTTTTAAGCTATCTTGCAGTTGAACTATACCCTCTCAGCAACTTGTAGTAAATGTATTTAGTAGTCTCATCTTGACGCACGTTAAAGGACACCATTAGTCTAAATAATGCAGGCCCCCTCACTTTATCGCCTGCGTGCTGCTTTGGGGCATTGAACCATGTAATTAAACTTCTAAACGTCTCGTCGCAACACTGCTCAACATGGGTCCGGATTCACAAAAAGCTCTTACACTAGAATTGCTTGTAAAATTCCAGCCAACCCTGGTGTCGGACATACCATCATCGAAGGTGGCCTCCCTATAGCAAATAGCATTTAGGAAAGAAAAGTTTTGTGAATTCGGTCCCCTGACACGTGCTTCGAACGCATCACGGTAATTGCCTATACCCCAGTGCGGCTACTCCACTGGGTTTACCTTAGCTCCTAGGTTATTTTTCATGATTAACCCTCTCTTTCTGTGCGCTCTCCATCCTTAGCCTGCCGCGGAAGGCACATCAACGCAGCCAGTGCCATCCAGTGTCTTGCATGTCGTGAACTATGGGTAACGTTCAGGGGAGCTGTCTTAATTGTCTTTTTGACATGCTTTTTTTTTAAGAGTACTTTCTGTGGTGGAAGTCTCGCGCCATGCATAACTGCGCCTACCATGCGGAAAATAGACGGAAGTAGGTCTACCAATGTCGAGCATCAAGAAAGCCGTTCTTAGGGACGGTGAGAAACAGTTCAAGACATAGGAAAAAAAATTACCGTTTACTAGGCGTAGTTTCGTTTCTTCGTCACAACCTTCCTTCATTACTTATTTTCTCCGTTGGGGATAAAAAAATCGTATTAACCAACCATTCAAAAAATGTTTAGATTCGTTGTAAGTGAGTTTAGGTATATTGAGTTATCTCTTGTATAGAACTATTTATAGCGCTTAACTTTGTTTGCTGTAACACAGATCGACTGTATTTCACTCGCTTCAGCACTGCGTCAGGTCATACACTGTTTCGCGACAACCGCTACTCGAAGAGTCCTAACGAGCTTTGGAGCTAGTGAGCACACAGTACTTCTCGCACTTATTTGATACTTCTTTGATATACTCTAAAGTGATATACTCTTGGAATGCATGCCTTCATGTCTGGGAAAAGCAGGCCTGTCTAATTTTTCTATGTACAGTGCGGTACACAATGCAAGGGAACACTCTAACTTGGCTGGCGCTATTACTGGCTGAATTTAGTTCTCTGCACTGCGCAGGTGTGTAGATACGTGCCAGTACCACCAATTATTAGTAATATGCTGCAATGTCGGGCGATGGTACACAGTTGCCAGAGAAAAAAAAGACATAACGCATGCTTTTCACTTACGTGTTTCCTTTAACAGTGAACCGCCGTGTACATTCGCGAACAGTAATGTGAATGCCACAGATGTCATTAATTTTTTTTTTCGCAGCCTAGGTTGATCCGGAGATAAGATGATACGGCCACCTCTACGAGTTCGGCCAGTGCAATACACTGAAAAAATTCCCCGTATCTCAAATGTAGCGCAGTACATGTTCAATCCCCCCCCCCCCCCCCTTATGCCACTGTCTCTAAGTTTTTGCTCCAGGGGGTAGGTATTCGTTAACATACGGCACTCCGTGAAAGTTTGCTAAATACCTCATCTAACAACTTCGAGTTGCTTCATCTCGCACGTTGTTGCGAGCGTAAGCAAAGTGCACGATTCGCTGACGTGTTCAATAACGCTTGCATTGCAGTGAAACTCGCACCCACCAACCGGCAATTTACTCACCAGGCTAGGATGGTACTGCGTGAGAGAACCCTTCCAGTACGTGGAGCCCTGTATGACGCAATCCTCTCGTGCGTCGTCTCGTCCGCTGAAGTGAGTGCGCAGTATTAGCACGTCCACAGGTTTTTCTCTGGAAGTAACGCAAATTACGGCAATCAGGGTGCTTCTTGAGCTTTGGCCTACCAAGAGACTTATGCTATTTGTATCGTCGTCTCTCATACAGGTGATTTTTGTCCCGCAGTTTGTCAGCACCAACTTCATTATTCAGCTCGAAAGTCTCAACTTTCTGTTTCAGGCAGATCATACCTCATTCGACCTTTGAAGGCCTCGTAGATGCTGTCGTATTTCTTGAACAGTGCAATACCAAGAACCACGTAGGCTTTCGGTCCGCTCCACATCGGTATTAAAGTTTGAAGTAGCTTGTAGTCCTGCAAAATCGCAGTATTTGAAACGTGTACGCATGATCACAGAGAAAACTGATTGAAATTAGTTCCTCAAAGCCCGAACGCCATTTCACAAGAAAAAACTTAGAAAAAGGGTAAGGAAGAAAGACAGCTTCGCAAGTGAAGAAAAACTTATCCTAGTATGCGGGATCGAAACCGAGACCGACACCTTCCCGCGGCGGTCGCGATACCATCTGAGCTAACCAGGAGGCTAGCAGATCGCAGTGCGAGGGTGAATTAATTGAGGACTCGAAGCACAGGGACACTTAATAAGGCAAATCAATACTGCGAAAGCCCGCGAGGTGGAGGAAGGTTCATTCAAATAACTTTATTCAGTGCCCTGCGATTTGGTGGGGTAGGTCTGGACCCCGCCTAGGTTTCGCCCAAGGGTCGTTGGCCCTTGGCGGCTTCCTCGGCTCGCTGGACGGCCCAGAGTTGCTGCTGCAGGTACGAGCTGAGCAACGCAGGCTCCCAGCGCGCGCGGGGGCTGTCGCTGTTTGAGGCTGCGTCACCGTTATCCTGTATTACAGCCGGACATTCCCATAGGATATGCTCCAGGGTGGCTCTAGAGTCGCAATGTCTGCACTTGTCCGTCGTGTATAAATCTGGGTGTATTAGGTGCATAATAGCTGGACTCGGATAGGATCTGGTCTGTAACATCCGCCATTCGACAGACTGGTTCTTGATTGATTGATTGATTGATTGATTGATTGATTGATTGATTGATTGATTGATTGATTGATTGATTGATTGATTGATTAATCTTGCGTGCGGTGGCGGGTATGTACGTCTCTGCAATCTATGGTGTTGTGTAATTTCGTGAAATCTGGTCATTCGATCTTCCCGCTCCCACTCATAGGTAGTCAGTGATGCGGGGCTAACCGAGGCTCGGTCCGTAAGCTCTCGAGCCATGCGGTGCTCCGCGTTATTGCTACCGTCTGGCAGTGTGTGAACGGGTGTCGCGATGAGATCGACACTTTTGTCGCCGCGGTTATTAGCTAATTTTAGGAGTCGTAATGCCTCTGGGGAAATTCGACCGTTGGCGAAGTTTCGTATGGCCATCTGGGAATCACTGATGATTATGCCCGCTTGTGTTTGTGCTATGACTAGCGCAATAGCTATTTCGTCTGCGGTTTCTGCTTGTAGCGTGTTGACTGTAGCGCTCGTCGTGCATTTTACCTCGTAATTTATCACCACTGATGCGTAGGCGCGCTTGTCTCTGTATCTAGCTGCGTCTACAAATGTAGTGTCCTTATTGTTACCGAATTTCTTCTGTATATTGCGTGCTCTGCTTTCCCGTCTACCATGATGGTAGGTAGGATGCATATTCTTGGGTATTGGAGGGATGGTTATCATGTCGCTGATGTGTCTGGGCATACCTACTTTGACGCCATGTTGGGTATGATACCTTATACCTAGGCGATCCAATATTTGTCTACCTGTTTTAGTTTTGGACAGGCGTTCGTATTGTGCTATTCGTTGTGCTTCGATTAGCCCATCCAGTGTATTGTGGAGACCTAGCTGTAGTAGTTTATTGTTGCTGGTGGTGACGGAGAGTCCGATTGCTTGCTTGTAGATTTTTCCGATTAAGCAGTCTAATTTGTATTTTTCTGACGAGTACCATCGTAGGCACGATGCCACGTATACTATTTTGCTTATTACGAATTCTTGGACTAGTTTAAGCAGATTGCCTTCTTACATTTCACGATGTTTGTTGGCTATTCGTTTAAGTAACCGCATGAGTTGAGATGTTATATTGTCTAATTTGCCTATGGTCTCTCCACTGTAGCCGTTACTTTCAATGTTGAGGCCCACTACTCTGATCTTGTCAATCTTGGGTGTGGGCGTACCATCTGCCGTGGTTAGGTGAATTTGCGGATTGTTTCGTTCCTCGTAGTTGCGTGGTTTTCGGCCACGTCGCGATGGTACATAAATGAGGAGCTCAGATTTCTCTGCCGAACACGCCTGTCCGGTTCCTGCTAGGTATTGCTCAACTGCTTCTATTGCACGTTGTAATATGTTTTCGACCTGTCCATCGTTTCCATCGCTCACCCAGAGGGTGTATCGTCAGCGTAGATGGTATGATTGAGGCCATCGATTTCCTGTAGCTTTGCTGGTAAACCGATAAGAGCCAGGTTAAACAGCATCGGTGGTATTACTGAACCTTGGGGCGTACCTGCGCTTCCGATGTTTAGTTCTTCGGAGTTAAGGTCTCCTATCTTAATGTGTGCCTTTCTGTTAGTAAGGAAGTCTCGTATATAACTGTATATTCGCTGGCCTAGGCATAGCTCATTTATTCTGTTTAATATTGCTTCGTGGGTAACACTGTCAAACGCTTTCTTTAGGTCCAGTCCTAGGATAGCTTTTGTGTACCAACTTGTGTTATCTATAATTTGATGCTTAAGTTGGAGAATTGCATCCTGTGTGGACAAATTTCTCCGTAAGCCCGACATTGTAGGGGGGAGAATGTCGTTATCCTCGAGATAGTTGGTCAGTCTCGTTAGGACAACGTGATCCATGAAGTTCAACAAGGCTGATTCTTGAGCTAGTTAGTAGTTTACTCATAATGGCAAAGCCTCCGTCCCTTGGCAAAACCATGGGACAGAAACCTTTCTGAACATACCCATGATTGTCCCAGCAAAACGTGCAAACCAATGTTCGGCGCATGCAGAATGGAGGCCAGGAGCAAAGACCGCTACATGCGTGAAATAATCAAAGCCCGGCTCATTCGAAAGAACGGAACAGATTGTGTTAGTACACCGTCAGTTAATATTTCTGACAAGGAAATCGCGTTCGTGGACGGTAATGACGTGCGCATACGTAGAGCGTGATTTGTCTTTTGTATTGTATCCTTCATACCTGCTTCGCTATATATTTGCCTCTGTGTTTCAATAAACGTCAGTTGAAAGTTAACGCTGTCCTGTGTCTCTGTCGCGTCCCTGTCTTTTTTGAGTTGCGCTAAAGGCTTTGCCATTATGAGTGCTCCATGAGTTTGCCCACACAGGACGTGAGTGAAACGGGTCTCAGGTTCTCCAACTGTAGCCGCTTGCCTGGTTTAGGTATTAGAATAACCTGGGCCGTTTTCCATTGTTGTGGTATTGTACTGGATTGCCAGCATTCTTTCATATATTTGGTAAGTTGTTCGAGAGAGGCATCAACGAGATTTCGGATCGTCTTGTTTGTTATTCCGTCCAGTCCCGGCGCGGATGTAGTGTTAAGCTTTTGGGGAGCTGCTCTCAATTCCGCCTCGCTAATCTCTTCGTCTAATTGTCTGTTTTTGGAGCCTGTGTAATCTGGGTGAATTGTTGGCTTAGCCCGAGATAAATACAATCCAAATTGATTATCCGTATTGGTGCATCATGTTGCTTTCCATTGTTGGTTACAGAGCTGTTGTGCGTATGTTTCTATATCTCTGTTAAGCCGGGCCAGCCTGCGTCGGAGCGTCCTGTTGTGTCTCTGAGTTTTCCATCTCCTCAAGAGACCTTCTTTAGCTTCCCACATGTGTAGGAGTTTGCTGTCTGCCTGTTCCATTTGCGCGTCCTGGGAGATTACTTTTGTGGCTGCGTTAACATCCCGCTTAAGCTGTGTGCTCCAGTCCACGATGTCTGCGATAGTATTATCATGTTTCTTGCGAATTTGTCCGAGTTTGTTCCAGTCTACAATTTTGAGTTGTTTGCCCTTAGATTTGCGTGGCCCTGCTTCAACAGTGATTTCGAGGATGTTGTGATCGCTGCCTAGATCCTGTTGGGTGTTAATCCATTTCGCTTCCCTAATGTTCTTTGTAAAGGTGAGATCTGGCGTAGTGTCCCCACTAGCACTAGACCCCCGCCTCGTAGGTGTTGACGGGTCTGTGATGAGGGTAAGGCCCCCTTGTTCTGCGTCTAGCCATAGGTGTCTACCTTTTGGGTTTTCAAATTTGTATCCCCATGCCATGTGTTGAGCATTGAAATCCCCCCAATCACTAAGGCTCTGCCTTCTGTGATAGTGAGAGTCTTGCGGAGAAGTAATCGGAAATTGGAACGTTTGTTTCTTGGGTTAGTATAAACATTAAGGAGAAATATACTTTCATTGTGGTTGGTATTAACTCGATTAATATGTTGTCTACATCCGCAATGCCTGTATCATGCTGAACGACCGTGTAGGCACGTTTGACTAGAGTGCTGACAGCTCTCGTCTCTCCTTCGGCACTGCAGAATGATCTATACCCGGATAATTTGGCCTTATAGTGTGGCTCCGGTAGCATTGTGATATCAGGATGTTCCTTATTAATTAGGTGTTGATGTAAGTGGGCTCTTTCTCTGCTGTATCCGCGACAATTCCATTTCCTGATAGTATAATGGTCGTGTCGATCCATGGTGGCAGTTGCAGTTTTCCGGTTCCCTCCACCGTACGTGTCGAGGGTTTACTATATGGTTTACTGGTTGTTTTGATGGGGCCGCCTCCACTGGTTTGTAGTCCCCATGACTTCATGCGAGATTCAATGTCTGTAAATTTTGTAGCGATTGTGTTAAATTGTTGTTGTATTTGCGTCATAATAGCCTGTGTGACTTGCTGGGTAATTTGCGTGCTCATGTCTTTAAAGCGTGTAACTATGATGTCTAGTTTCTTTTCTAGAATGTCGACTTTGCTTTCGAGTTCATTCTGTCTTTTCTCATGAGGCTTAACGGACTTGGTATTTTTAACTGTGATCGTCTCGTTATCGTCCGTGGCTTTGCGTTTGGCTGGAAGGTTCATCAAAAGAAAAATTGTCGTCCACCTAACTGTAGTACCAAGCTTTCTTCTCGAGAAACCCATATTGGGCTTCCTTTGTAGCTTCATGCTACAATCGGGTGGATGACAGTTTTACTTTTCATGAACCTTTCTCCACCTTGCGGGCCTTCGCAGAATTGGTTTTCCACAGATTTGAACAACTTGTGGACACTATACTAGTACCAATAAAAACTATATTTAGCGCTAAAACAACTTATAGTAATTAAGTAATTCGTTATTAGTTTACTGTGTTATTGATAACAGAAACTTGTTTCAACAACTCTATTATGCTTTTGGCGTTAGGTTTCTCACGCCTAGACCCTAATTTTGAAGTATCAAACTCAAAATTATGATTGATGATTATAATTTGAATATAAAAGAAATATGTTGAGGCTCGCGGGGCTAAGCGCTGTCAAGATTAAATAAATAGCAAAATAAGCAACCCTCACATATCACAAGGTTTTCCTTTTTATTGGTTTTACTGCAGCTTTTGAGACAAAGTTTACCAAGACATGTTGCAGGAACCATTACCTGCAAACCACTTCGACGGCTATCTGTTGAGCGGATTCTTCTTTAGAAAGTGAATGTTTGCTTCATCAATGCCATTTTCAAGGAATTTATCAAAAAGGTGTCTGTTTACCAAAGGTTACCAAAGGTGTCTGTCTCGCAGATGTGTCTCACGTGTTTGTACCAACGAGAAATACCTATATCGCGGAGGTCATACCCAGTGACATCGCGTACCTTGAGCAAGTCGAAGATCAGCTTCACTTGGTCATCTTTCGTCGTTTCGTCAGGAATGAAATCGAGAACGCCGAGGTCGTACACCTTGTTGGCCCATAAGTACGGTAGGTAGTGTCTCTCGGCTGTGTTAGACAAGAACTCGGCCTTCGCCATTTCCACGTACCTGAATGAAAAAAAGAGGTGGCGACGATGTCGAGGAAATAAGACCTTTTGTTGCCACCTCTACTTCAGCATTCAAGGAACGATTAAGAAATAAATGTTAAAAGAAAGCAAGAACCCAAAGAAGACACACACTTAAACCAACGACAAGTGAGATTAGCCTGTCACTAGTGAAAGGTACCGACACCGGATACATGTACGAATAACATCGGGGGAAATCGAGGCTGTTCGCTCCATTGATAACCTTTCGCGGTGTTTCGACGTTTGCGTGACGGGACGTCCAGCACGACACTCGTTACTGGAGTGACAGGCATCCTGTGCACTGGCTTAATCAATCGATGAGCAATGAAACGGACATTGTTAAATATAGACCGCAGCCCTACCTTACCGGATGGTAGCTTCACCCAAGGATGTAGAATGACAAGCGGGATAAATTCGCACTGTATGTTCGATATTGTGCTTGCTGTTAACATAAACGTCCCAGAAAACAGCCGCCTGTGCCGCACCGTGTAAGGTACATCCATATGTGCCTGGATGTTTTTGGGGTGCCATACAACTGATGCGTACATGTCCTGTCTTTATAACCATATACTGCAGCTTCCATATACGGCCACTTCCCAGCTCTGGGCGCAGATGGCGGGTGACCAAAAGCAAGCAGGTGCGTTAACACTGGAATCTACCTGCCATCTTTCATCTGTGATAACGATCGTGTCAACTTTTATCGCATCCTTGCATACTATTCCGTCATGAAATCGACACGAAATCACAACCTTTTCAGGGACTGCGTGCGCGATTGTGAACGCCACAATAGTGCATCGAAAGCAAGAGCTAGCGTTGAAATAACCATATTTGGAAGCTATCGCATACGTATTGAAACACGGGCCTCATTGGGCCTGTGTGGCTTTGTTGTATGTCGAAGATGTTTTAGTAAAAATGAGTTGGAGGATAGACGTCTTGGAGTTTGCTCTCGGTATTTGCTCTCGGAATTTACCAGAAATGAAATGATCTTACAATCTTCGATGCTTGAAACGGATACTGCCGAAGCTGCAACAGTAGAACAGTTGCACGTGTGCCCTTGGCGTTCCGATGTACTGACATGCAGTCGCCGCGGTAAGTGCTCAGCAAGCACGCTATTAAATAACTGAGGCTTTTTAGCGCACGAAAAGGGACGAAAGACAGCGACAAGACGCGGATACAGTGCTAAATTCCAACAATTGTTTTATTCCACGAAGCGGTACACATATATATAGGTAACATGCAACACTGTACGCATGCGCATGTGTACTGATATCTAGTCAAATGAGACTGCAACGAGACATGTGTAATGGAAAGTTAAGATGATATCAAAGATGAAAGAATGACCATGCATAGCTAAAATTTTTTTTAATTGCAAGATTAAAATGTAATCTCCATCAGGCCACCCTCTGTGTCACGTTTAAAAAATCTAATTCTTTACTTGAAAGATCTATTGAAGGCGCGCTAACACAAGCGCTCCCTAAACTAGTGACCTTCGCCGCTTCAATAATCTCACGTGTTGTTTGCGCTGGGCTTCTTCCTATCACCGTGCACTGTTTATAAACAGGACTCCACCCATGCTTTCTGCAGGGAAAAGCCAGATGCCCCACTCCTCCAGTTCGCACATTATTTGCGGGCCACAACAGCTATCTGAATATTAGGCACGCCATAGTGAGAGACTCTGGATTATATTTGACCACCTAAGGGTATTTACCGTGCCGCTAAATCCAAGTAAGCGAGCGTTTTTCATATCGCTCACATGCAACGGTGGCCGCCGCGATCGGGATCAAACCGGCGAACTCGTGCTCACAGCGCAGCACCATAGTCACTGGGCTACAACGGAGGGTCCTATTGAGAGCTGATCATTTATCGGTTCCCGCAGAACAGAGTTAAATTCCGGCACGCACCTCCGTAACCTGCAAATAAGTGTTACATGCGGCGCGTGCATAACACTGTGCACTGCTAAGTGCCAGGCAGCGTGGCTTTTCGTGGTCACGTGGGTGCCCGAGGTGCCAGGCGTCAGCGCTTTATGGGAACAGTCCAATTACATCTCGGATTGTGCGCCTTCGGTTACATCCTACGGAATTTTAATGGCGTTGTCTGTTGAAACAAGTAAGCAAGCAAGCAAGCAAGCAAGCAAGCAAGCAAGCAAGCAAGCAAGCAAGCAAAGCAAGCAAAGCAAAGCAAACCGAACACCGAAGAGAAAAAGACAAAACAAGCAATAGAGAACAAAACATAACAAGGGAAAAAGAACACCACTGAATAAAAGAGAACAAAACAACACATTACAAATAAATAAATAAATAAATAAATAAATAAATAAATAAAAACCACCACACATGGGGATCTGATAGACAGATAGAAAGAGCGAAGGAGGGAGCTGAAGATGCACTGTTGCAGTGCTCCATAGCTTTTAACAAAACGGCGAGTGGGCAAGTAAGTGTAACCAATAAATTATCTCTCGACGTAGTTATTCAGATGTGCATTTTGTGAGGAGAGTGGGGTGACGCGTGGTTTCGGCACTTGGGCGATACGACTCGCTATATTGCGGTATACCACCACCAACAATCGCGTCGGCAACGGGCAAAGAGCAGGCTCACTTTGCGGCGACTCCCATGCCGAAGCGTGTCCGCTTGTACTTCCTGGCGTGGTTGAGAAAGCGGCGCAGTGGCACCAGTGAGCCGTTGTCCACACTGGCTAGCACGTAGCCGGGGTACTTGTACAGCGAGTCGAAGAACACGGCGTCGCACAGGCCGTCCGTAGGGAACACCAGCGCGTCGCGACTGCCGTTGCCGTACGCGCACACGAGCGGCCTCTTTCCCAGCTCTGGGCGCGGGTGACCAAAAGCAAGCAGGTGCGTTAACACTGGAATCTACCTGCCGTCGTTCATCTGCGCTAACGATCGTGTCCACTTTTATCGCATCCTTGCATACAATTCCGTCATGAAATCGACACGAAATCACAACCTCTTCAGGGACTGCATGCGCGATTGTGAACGCCACAATAGTGCATCGAAAGCAAGAGCTAGCGTAAGAATAACCATATTTGGAAGCTATCGCATACGTATTGAAACACGGGCCTCATTGCGCTTGTGCGGCTTTGTTGTATGTCTAAGATGTTTTAGTAAAATGAGTTGGAGGATAGACGTCTTGGAGTTTGCTCTCGGTATCGGTATGTCATCATGTAGCGGGTTCATTTTTTTCCCCATCGTTTTTCATGGTGCTTTCATATGCAGCAAATTTTTCAAGTGGCTGGATGGGTGCCTTTCAAGTATGGCTATACATGAAATGAGTGCGCGTATCTAACGTCCCTGGAGAGAGTTCTCCATGGAGTTCACATTTAGTAAACTTGACAAAATTCAGTCAATAATCGAAAATACTTTATTCATTCTGTCGAAGTGGCTTGTTAGTGATTCTGAAAATGCAAGAATTGTGAGTGCGGCGAAACTGACTTTTCATTCGACAGAAATTGGTGCCTATCGGGAACAAATAAGTAGAGTTAGGTGAGGGGGTTTCGGTGTGGTGGGAGTGCTGGGTGAGTAGGAATCCGTTCATAATATATAGCACAGAAAGACAAGTTGGGCCGGGCTGTGTTTCCTAATCTCTTCCAAGAGTGGCGAGTTGCAAATAATTTCAGTTCGCGGTAGTGATTCATTTCGTCTCTGCATACACAGCGCAAACTAAGTTTCGCGACCGGCCTACAAATATTTTCTAATCTCACCAGCCCATCTAACTTTCTGCCTCCCCCCACCGTGTTTCCTTCGACTTGGCACCCATTCGAGACCCGCGCTCGCAAAGCTTTCCGTTCGTAAGTGCTCTTTACCACTGGTTGACCGCCTTCGCTAAAGATAGTGTTACGCTATAGCGACGGCAAGTACGGAAGAGGAGGAGGAGAAAGTGCGTTTGTCTGAAGCGGCTCGGTGTCGGTGTGGCAGCCCTTTTTCATTTTGTTGCGACTGCAATTATATGGACATTCAAAGCGCATTTCCGTCGTCGGCGTCGACTTCGCCTTCGCCGCGGTATCCCACAAAAAGTACCAGTGCGATAATATCGCGGCCGCGCGCCGCAAGTTGTGGGTGCGATTGAAAGCGTGCGAGGGTGAGCCGAGAAGCATGGTGGCTCTATCTCACGCGCGGAAAGCAGCAGGGAGGGGAGGAGGGCGTTGTACTTTGGCGGCGGCTGCGTATGGCGCGGCCGCGCGGGCCGAATCTTGAAATGCATCTGCGGTGAGTACAGAGTCTAGGCGCGCCGAGGGCTGATGGCTTCGTGTGCGCTGTGCTCACCACACTTAGTTCGCGTTGAGGCGAGAGGCAGCACAAAGGTCACTTCGCTCGCTGCTGCTGCCGCTCTTCCTCACGCCAGTGTTTCAACAGAGAGCGTTCGCGTTCATCGAGTGAGATGAGTTCATGCTTGCCTAAGTGCGCGTGACACCATGCTTGTTAACTTAGTAAGCGAATCTTTACAAGTTTATATGGCCGGTAAAACCACCACTCTTACTTCGTATAGCTTTCTAATAATTTGCTATCGCAATCGATGCTTCGCCTTTCGGGCGAAACTGCGACATTTTTCTCGTAAACTCATTTTTGACTAAACGCATCCCCCTCCTAACAGTTTTGGTGAAGGAGTGGGGTATAGGGGCGTGTAGCTGAAGACTGGCGGGCCCCATCGTAACATTATATCCATCACCACTATTCGCTAGAACTTTCTCTTAAGAGGAAGCTTGAGCTCGGGCCCAATGCGGCCTATTCAAATACATGTAAAACGCAAAAAAAAACACGTTATTCTGAGACAACTCTGGACCCACTTTAATGAAATTTGCTGCATTTGAGAGAGAAAGTTAAATGCTAGTGACTGTTGGAAGCGGAATTTCGATTTAGGGCTTGAAATTTGTTAAACATTCTTCAAATATTCGATCGTATGAAAAAAATAGAAGCACGAAGTTTACAAATTCATAGCTCTGCATCGAGAACAGATATCGCGGTTCTGTAAACGGCATCTATTAGATCATTCAAAGCGGACAAATTCGATGTCATTTTACATCTTGTGTGAATTTGTTACGTTATTCACAAGGGTTGTGCAAAATCTGTATTTCCATATTGTTAAATTCTTTTTTTTAATTCATGTATAACATATCAATGTTGTCCGCGTTATATGTACTATCAGATGCAATTCACAGAAATGTAGGATCATTTTTTGCTGTTGAGTTACACAGTTGTAAACTTGATAGTTTCGTTTTCTGAAAATTTGTAATAAAAAATTGCCCACCTAACTCAAAAATTCGAAACCAACAGTCACTAGACTTGTTTTCTGTAACATACCACTAACTCTTTTTTACATTGTCTACGAAGAACGGATAACCCTGTTGGGGGCGAAATACGCACATGTATTTAGACTAGGAGGTTTCTTCATTAGCATGGGAGAGGAGAGTAACGCACAGCTAGGAGGCTACTAGATGTCCGCCTTATCGCTGCAGTTGTTTGTCTTTACAGTTATTATTATATTAATTACATTGGGCTTCTCACCATCATGGAATTGCTTAAGCTGGGTATCAAAGCTAAATGGATATAAAGGTACCAACCGGGTGGCAATCCTTGAGCCGGCGTCTTCGTCGTAGCTTTCGCAGGTTTCTTTGTGGTAGTGACGGTGAGCTTGGCGATAGGCATTTTGCTGGCCCTACTCGTCTTTGTTTCCTTAACGGGTTTCTTGGTCAGCCTTGCAGGCGGCGAGGTCACGTTGACTGTGGTCTCAGCGGTGGAAGACGTTGTCGTTGCGGTGCTGAGCTTGGCGATAGGCTTTTTGGTAGCGGTACTCGCCGTTGTTTTCTTAGCAGGTTTCCTGGTCAGCCTTGCGGTCGGCGCGGTTGCGTTGAATGCTGCCTCAGTGAGGGATGGCATTGTTCGTGCGGCGGTGAGTTTAGCGATAGGCTTTTTGGTAGCACTACTCGCCTTTGTTTTCTTAGCGGGTTTCTTGGTCAACCCTAGAGTTGGCGAGGTCGAGTCGACTTCTGTCTCAATGGGTGGCGTGGTGCCCTCCGCGGGTTCCTTGTCGGTATCTGCGGTCGTAGACGCGGACGACGGCCTGGTGACGGTTTTGTTGCCTTTCCTTGCAGGTTTAGTCGACACGCCGGTGCGACCGGTATCTTTGTCGGGAGTGGTGGCTTGCCGACGTGGTAAGACGTAGTTTCTGATGACGGTGGTCTCGGTCTTCTCAATGGCCCCTTCGCGACTTGCCTTCGCCTCTGGAGAGCGTGGAAGAGTCGATGAGCGCTTGTCTACAGCTCTTGTGAAAATAAACAAAACCTCTACACACGTGACCGTAGCTGAAGACGGTACTTCTAGACGTCCTCATGTTGTTGCCGCGCTGCTCTCTGTTGAGTTGTTTGTTGGCATTTAACATAATGCCGAATTCACTACAGCCGGCGACAGTGTCTCTCTATCACTATAAGAACGTTGTGGCCAAATGTTCGATTATGCTCTGCATCCCTTATTCTAAGAGAGGCATAAATAAGCTTTCAAGCGAGTCAAGTGTATTCGGAATGTGACTGGTATTTGTTACCGTTTCTATGTCAACATCACTTTAACAACGCATTTTTGCCTAGTAGATTTGACTGGTTTTGCAGAGCATGAACGAAAATGCTCTCAGGAACGGAGGAAGCCTAAAAACAGTCAAGAAGAAACTAGGAATTGGCAAGAATCAGATGTACGCGTTAAGAGACAAAACCGGCAATATCATTACTAATATGGATGAGATAGTTCAAGTGGCTGAGGAGTTCTATAGAGATTTATACAGTACCAGTGGCACCCACGACGATAATGGAAGAGAAAATAGTCTAGAGGAACTCGAAATCCCACAGGTAACGCCGGAAGAAGTAAAGAAAGCCTTGGGAGATATGCAAAGGGGGAAGGCAGCTGGGGAGGATCAGGTAACAGCAGATTTGTTAAGGATGGTGGGCAGATTGTTCTAGAGAAACTGGCCACCCTGTATACGCAATGCCTCATGACGTCGAGCGTACCGCAATCTTGGAAAAACGCTAACATAATCCTAATCCATAAGAAAGGGGATGCCAAAGACTTGAAAAATTATAGACCGATCAGCTTACTGTCCGTTGCCTACAAACTATTTACTAAGGTAATCGCAAATAGAATCAGGAACACCTTAGACTTCTGCCAAGCAAAGGACCAGGCAGGATTCCGTAAAGGCTACTCAACAATAGATCATATTCACACTATCAATCAGGTGATAGAGAAATGTGCGGAATATAACCAACCCTTATATATAGCTTTCATTGATTACGAGAAAGCATTTGATTCTGTCGAAACCTCAGCAGTCATGGAGGCATTACGGAATCAGGGTGTAGACGAGCCGTATGTAAAAATACTGAAAGATATCTATAGCGGCTCCACAGCCACCATAGTCCTCCATAAAGAAAGCAACAAAATCCCAATAAAGAAAGGCGTCAGGCAGGGAGATACGATCTCTCCAATGCTATTCACAGCATGTTTACAGGAGGTATTCAGAGACCTGGATTGGGAAGAAATGGGGATAAAAGTTAATGGAGAATACCTTAGTAACTTGCGATTCGCTGATGATATTGCCTTACTTAGTAACTCAGGGGACCAACTGCAATGCATGCTCACTGACCTGGAGAGGCAAAGCAGAAGAGTGGGCCTAAAATTAATCTGCAGAAAACTAAAGTAATGTTTAACAGTCTCGGAAGAGAACAGCAATTTACAATAAACAGCGAGGCACTGGAAGTCGTAAGGGAATACATCTACTTAGGGCAGGTAGTGACTGCGGATCCGGATCATGAGACGGAAATAATCAGAAGAATAAGAATGGGCTGGGCTGCGTTTGGCAGGCATTCTCAGATCATGAACAGCAGGTTGCCATTATCCCTCAAGAGAAAAGTGTATAATAGCTGTGTCTTACCAGTACTCACCTACGGGGCAGAAACATGGAGGCTTACGAAAAGGGTTCTACTCAAATTGAGGACGACGCAACGAGCTATGGAAAGAAGAATGATAGGTGTAACGTTAAGGGATAAGAAAAGAGCAGATTGGGTGAGGGAACAAACGCGAGTTAATGACATCTTAGTTGAAATCAAGAAAAAGAAATGGGCATGGGCAGGACATGTAATGAGGAGGGAAGATAACCGATGGTCATTAAGGGTTACGGACTGGATTCCAAGGGAAGGGAAGCGTAGCAGGGGGCGGCAGAAAGTTAGGTGGGCGGATAAGATTAAGAAGTTTGCAGGGACGGCATGGCCACAATTAGTACATGACCGGGGCTGTTGGAGAAATATGGGAGAGGCCTTTGCCCTGCAGTGGGCGTAACCAGGCTGATGATGATGATGATGATGATGATGATGATGATGAACGAAAATACTCTTCATAAATTATATAAAAAGATCCCCGCGATTTCACATCTACATGCAAGAGAGCGCGTTCGAGATGTTCAAACAGTGCCCTGATTTGATTTAACCGACACCCTCCGAACGATACTCGGGGCAATTGTGCACGCGTCGTTGAAAGTATTGCGAGGAATACACAAAGTTACAGATGCCAGTGCACGTAAAACGGCCGCGTTTTGTTATTAATAGCCTTACTGATACAATTGAGTATGGCCCGCGAAACGCAGACACCGAAGAAACAGGCCAGCACGCCTAGTCGTGACGAACTCACATCTTTATTGCCGAAACGCGACTACCGCGGCCCCTTATATATTGCCCGCTAGGCATGGCGCAGCAGCAACACAAAAAGCAGGGCTGCCAGGGGGCGCTGCATTTAAGAAACTTTTAACATTGTGTCACTTACCTCGGCTAGTAATGGTGACGAGAAGGAGCACACCAACGGTTAAAACAAATATTGCTATGGCAGACAGGGTGAGATACCTGGTCCGTTGGGCTTGCGCTTCGGTCCCGTATCTGCAAGGACAACACGCGCAGATAACATTGCGGCGTGCACAGGGAATATAATGTTGGAGGCAGTTTGATGGCGATTGATGTGCCATGCAGAGTTTCTGTATGCTTGCTGCGAAAGTGAATACTTACTCGAGCGTGCTTTTTTCTAAGCAAAAAAAAAAATAGAGAGAAATTGAAAAAGAAAAAGTCAGACCCGAGAATATGGAAAAACTGGAATTATCAATTGTATGGACATATTGGCGAAAACAGTGAAGGCGGACGCGGATCAGGCACAATAATTCTAGGCGAACGCTGCCACTTCTCCTGCATCTTATTTTCACGTCACGTTACGTCACTGCTAAGTGGACGTCAGTGGTTTTCAATGTCGTGACCATTACAGACCTCTAGATATACGCAGAGGCAAGAAGGGAGTGTGCTTCGTTTTTTTTTCCGACAAAGATACCAACTTCAAGATTTCTACGGTAAGAAATTGCTTGACGTCAAGGAATGCCCTTTTATACAAAGATGCGCTAACCTGTATGTTGCGCAAAAAAAGAAAAGAAAATACCGGCTGTTAGCTTCTTCCGATATGACCTGATGCGCAAGGTTCCGGTGTTCACACGGGGACAAAACATGTTTAAACTTAAACGATTATGTAACAAAGAGAAGCTTCATGTATCGCAGAAATGATTGACCTTGTAAGTGTAAGTGACATGACCAAGCTGCGAAAACCCTTTGAAAATACTTTTATATATTATGCGAGGACACAGTGAAGCCAAACGTTTCGTTTGGTGTTGGGATGAGATAGGCAACTCATGATTTAACAGCTGACTGTTATGGTGCTTACAAGCCATGAGTTTGTAGAAAACTCACGCACCTCTGAAATCAGTGGTCTCGGTGATTTCGGTGGTCTCACCTAATGGAAAATAAAACATGCACAAGCGTAAGTGCGCAATCAGGACAAATTTAACGGCGTGTAATAAGGCTCTGCAACATACGAAACTACGTGGCAGTATTGCGAGATTGGCGTTATATGGTAAACCTAATTGGAATCAAATAGGGAAGGAAAAAAAGAAAAGGAAAAAAAGAAAAGGAAATAAAAGGACACGAATAATGCGTCAGAAGCTTTTTAAACCGTCATTGGGAACGCTTCGTCGTTTTCAGCCACGGCAAGGAATGCGCGTACATACATGCCTTCAAACTTGGCTGTCGTGAAAAAGCTACATACCACGAATAACGTCGTGGGGGCAGTCATGATTTCGAGCTCCGCTCTTTACAGACGTGACGAAACGAAACAAAGGTGAAGGAGGCACAAACGCTGCCCTATCCTAGAATGAAATCTTGTTCGAATTGGTACGATTGCATCGAGAACTGCAACGACGCTAAAGAGCGCGTACACGAAGGCGAGGAAGGCGATGCAGCAGGAGGCGATGGGACTGCACATATCCCGTCGCCTTGTTCGCTTTTGCCGTTACGTCCTTAAGAGGAAGCTTTAGCTCGGGCCCAACTCCGACGCGGCCTATTCAAATACATGTAAAACGCAAAAACGTTTTTATGAGGTAACCCCTGGACCGATTTTGATGAAATTTGTTGCATTTGAAAAAGAAAGTTAAATTCTAGTGACTGTTGGAAGCGGAATTTCGATTTAGGGCTTCAATGTTCTTAAAACGTTTTTCAAATATTTGACCGTTTGAGAAAAATAGAAGCACGAAGCTTACAAATTCATAGCTCTGCATCAAGAACTGATATCGCGGTTCTGTAAACGGCATCCATTAGATCATTCAAAGCGGACAAATTCAATATGTCATTTTACATCTTACGTGAATGTGTTACGTTGGTTACAACGGTTTTACAAAAGTTCTATTTCCCTATGATTAAATTTTTTTATATTCATGTGTAACATATCAATTTTGTCCGCTATGGATGTACTTTTAGATGCAATTCACAGAATTGTATTATAATCTTTAGTGGTTGAGTTACAAAGTTGTACACTTGATAGTTTCGTTTTTTGAAAATTTTTGATTTTCGCCAATTTTTAATAAACGATTGACGACCTAACTCAAAAATTCGAAACCAACAGTCACTAGATTTTAAGTTTTTCTTTTAAATGCAACAAACCTCGTCAAATTTGGTGCAGTGGTTGCCGAGAAAAACGAATTCTCCTTTTGCATGTATTTAGATAGTTTTTCCTGCCTCTTCCTTCTTAACAAAGTGGATAGTTTAAAGGGAAACAAAAGGTCATTTTCACTAGCGGCTTATGTAGTACTAAAGAATGAGACAAGCAATGCCGGTGTGATGCACTTAAGATGAGTCGGAAGTCTCTTAGGTCAGAAATCTGTTAGTGACTGCAGAAATTTGGGGTTCGCTATAAGTTCGTGCAGCTTTGTTAAGTTAGCTAATGCCTGCCAAACGAAATGGCAACAGAGCATTCAAGAAAATAACTTTCGACCCACCCATGATGGCGTTTTCTATAGGTGTCTTCTTCTTCCTCTCTCATGACTCGAAATACGAAAAGAGCAATTTAAGTAACTTAGAGCTGCCATTGTCTATCATGCGCAGGAAAATGAGAATAATACAGCTCAGAGTTTTAGATCATTGTGGCGTCTAATCTTCTGAGCGCAACAAATCACATACCATATTTACACGAATCCCAGCACATTCTGTTGCATCTTTTTTCGTACTCGTCAAGACCAGGGTAGCGAAGAAAATAATCAAATGTTCTGCACAGGAAGTACGTTATTCGAATAAATTTAATCTTGAACACGGCAAAGTTGCTTCGAGAGTGAAAAAAAAAATTCTATAAAATGGCGCCGCCAACCGGGCCAATCTCCCATCGTGGGTATGTGCCAACACCTTAAGGCGATCATGACGACGACGACGTCTTACACTCGCCTTCTGCCGCCCGATTCATGGCCGATCCCCCGTAATGGGTTGAGCCATATCCACAGGCACCAAATGAAACCAAGCCTTGCTCTTGTGGTGACGCTTAGAGTAATGCACTTTCTCCAAACCGCTCAATTATTGGCCGATCCCCCACGGTGAGTATGTGACGACGACGACGACGACGACAACAACAACAATGCAACAACAACGACAGCAAGCAGAAGGAGAAGAATAATAACAACAACAATCTAGTTTTGGTTTAATTGTAACCATACGGAAAACCACCTGCTTCTTGGCCAATCTCCCATAGTGGATATGCGCCAGTGTTTGGGAAACGAAATGACGACGACGACGAAGAAGAAGAAGAAGAAGAAGAAGAAGAAGAAGAAGAAGAAGAAGAAGAAGAAGAAGAAGAAGAAGAAGAACGACAGCAACTAACAAAGAGTCATAGAGTTTCTCACTACATTACCTAGAGGGAAATCTGGCGCTGCTGCGCTGTGGTATGCATGGGAATGCCGGTATATTGTGACTTCGGATTGGCATCGTTCTCGTAGAGACAGGACACCTTGAAGACGCGCTTGGCAAATATCGTTCCGTCTGTCACAATGATTCACTTTCTACTAAAACAGCACGTGAAAAGCTGTTTTAGCTGTATTATTACGCGAAAACATGTTTTGTTTAACTATGAGAACTTGTTATTGTGTGTACGACTACATGTTACGTAAAAAGTATCAGCGTGCCGCTAAAGTTGGAGGACAGACGACAAGGTTCGCGCTCGCTTTGAAACAGTTGGCCGTCTGTTCTTGCTTTTCTTCGCTTCGTCATGCATTGTGGGTGAGTAAAGATGTAATATGTGTGAATGGAAGCCTTTTATGAAGATTTTACTTTGAGAGCGCGTTATTTGCGTAGCCATAGCCACGTTTTAGACGAAGCCTTTTACAACACCAGCCAACACGAGCCTCGCAGACACATATACCGTCATTCCCATGACGGCACGGTGCCCCCTTAAGAAATTCCCATAGACGGTGGCGCCAGATTACCCTCTAGGTGTTATAGTGAGAAACTCTATGCAAAGAGTAATGAACAACCAGCAACAACAGTTTATCGGTGTGGGAATATCCGAAAATTTCGAATGCCATCGAACATTATTCGAAAAAAAAAATGTATTCGATAATTTTCGAATATTCGGTAGGATACGATTATATTGCTGGCCGTAAGGGAGAAGGCACAATTATTTGCGTTTGCTTCTATCTAATCTAGCAACACGCACCCGATTTTGTGCTGAATTTCGTGATCATGTTCTGCTGCTGTTGACACTTAGCGCGTAAAGTGCGCTCGGCCACTGGACGGTTAGGCGGTGCGAAAAAGCCAGCCTGTCAATGGCAAGAGGCTCGCGTTTTTTAATAGCTAAGGGCCATTTAGAGCGAAACTAAAGGGAGTGGAGGCGTCTGTGCAAAGGGACATAAGAGTATACTCTTTCCTAGCGTACGTGTCCAGTGAGCCGATCCTCAACAGCGATGCCCGTTCACGTTTCCTCACCGCGCAAACACGTCAACTCGCCGCCGGACGCCCATGTCGCGCCTCAGCGCAGCGTATCGCTCACCGGTTACAACAGTTCAGCGTAAAGCGATGGGCGATACGTTGCCGCATTGCGGGCCTGAGTAGGATCGGGGACTTGTAGTGCGGATCTTGCGGGTGATAGGCGTTCGGCGATGGGCATTACCAGGATGCCTGCGCGCATCGCGGTATGCTTATAGGCAATATTTTAAGTGGGCATAGGCGCATTACACATGCTTATTTGAAATGATAATCGAAACAACTGTTTTGCTAGCCAGCTAGCTTGCTATCGAGCGAGTCAACGTTTTTCTTGCTGAGTGCGACCACCGCTAAACCAAGAAAATAGGCGAAAGAGCCAATAAAACTATTCGCTTTAAAACTGCGATGCAAGGAAAACGTGAGCAGTCGCTTTCGCTTAATTGGAAATAAAATGAAGTTGCGCGCATTGTGTATCTCTTCGAAAATAATTTAACTGATACGTTTGAACGAAGCCTTGTGTACCGCAGGTTCCAACAAATCCATTGGATCACTTTCTTTTCTACCTTTGCTATCGCCATCATGTCTTCGCCCTTCGGGCGAGCTTGTGATCACTTTTTATTTTTCCATCCGTGCCACCCTCGAACCGGGGGAGGGGGAGAAGTTAACCACTCGTAATAATAAGGTATTTTGCTTCGTTCACTTATATCACTATCTTTACTCAAAATATATTTTAATGACAGCTTGCTTAGTAGGGATGGGCCTTCTGGCTTCTGAAAGCCGCGTCAGCAGGGCCTAGCTAAATGCACATATGGTATTGTGAAAGTGGAGATATATGAGGACTGATCACGTGACGTCCGTCGCGGAGTCGAGGAAACAGTGGGCACAGATTGCCCTCGAGACCACGGATTGTGCACTGTTGTTTCATTACCCTCCTGGTCCTTCACTCTCCCACATCTCTAACCTGTTCTTTCCAATTAGTTTTCGCCGAGCACGGAGTAACAAGCTGCACGCACAAAGGTCGCACCGACCACACCTCCTTTGCTTCGTTTAAAGCCTACCTTTTCTCCTATACTCATATATAAAGTATAAAGTGCCTGCATTTTGTGGAGTAATTGGTTTACTTGACCGTTTTGAGCACTTCACTATTGCATCCCAAAAGCGTCACAAAGTAGGTTGTGAAGGGCATTGTGATTGTGAAACCAGAGGGAATCAAAGTGAGATAGAAGAAAAGAGAGAAATTCCGTCATGCATTACCTGCGTCAAGAACATGCCGTATTGAAGTGCAGATAATTATTTTTATGTTTTATGGAATTTTTAAAATATAGCCTTTTGCAGATAACACAATGCTACTCCTTGAGCTGTATTATTCGTAGAAGCGGACATTACTTATGCGAGAAATTGGAGCAATTATTGAATGAATGAAAAAGATCACTAATTATCTTTTGTATTAATTACTTTGCGGCACATATTGCAATTTACGAAGCGTAGCCGCTTAGATTGCGAGGCGTATCCACGTGAAATGAACTTCCAGAATGACGCCAGCTTGGAGATATACGGCATCAAACTTGCAGTAAAAATGCACTCTTGTTCCACTTGCTTCTTTAACAAAACGCTCTCTTATGCATTGAAGCACAAAGGTAACTGGAACGCCCATGTATTTCGTTCCACCGTTTTGGGAAATAATATCTCGAAATTGGTGTCATCCTGGAAATTCATTTCAAGTGGTACTTCTTGCAAGTTCACCGGCTACAACTCGTAAATATCAATATGTGCCTTAAAGTAATTAATAAGTAATAATTAAGAAGTTATTTGGTTAATTTCTGTTAATTAGATGAACACGTGTTTTGATTTGTCGTGGTAGTAACGTCCGCCTCTTCGCATAATCTAGCTCGAAGACAAGAATTATGCAATTTGCCACAAGCGATTTTCAAAAATTCCATAAACCTTAGAAACGATCACCATGTATATGGTAAGGCTAAAGAGCGCGTGGCTAGAAATCCAAGTCGGGCAGCAATTTAAACAAAAAAGCGGAAAAAGAGAAAGTAGAACCGAGCTTCGCGTCATTCCAAGGAGTCACCTGCAGTGAAGATGTGCACCAAAGGTGAGGTGCCTGGGGAGTTCTCTGTGAAGCTATTGTTACGCGGAGTGCGTTGGCAAACCACCAGCTTGTACGCCAACTAGTTAACTTCACGTGCATTGCTTGATTATCTTGTACATGTAGCAATTTAAGCTACAACCATATTATTTGGGTTGCGAAGAGCAATATGATACTGTATTCAGCGACGGATAGAGCGAGTAGGACCTCGAAGAAACCAAATATGACTGAAATACGTAACATAAAAGGTCGTTTTGCGGGTAAAAGAATCACGTAGAAAGAAATACGCTAACGGCGCCAAGAAATCGAGTGAGTAGGGCGTGGTAAAAAAATATAAGGAGTGGCACAAGACCCGAAGCCGCTATCGTACGAGGGGATCACCGGCGGTGATGATGGACTACAAGCACTGGTGCCAAGAAACCTCTCTACGAAACGCTTGTGCGGCCAGCCGCCTTGACCTGTCGGGACCCTGTGCGCGCAGGCCGTTAGGGCTCATTCACGGCCCCAACGCAGATGCGGTGACTACGTGAGCGCGACAGTGATCGTGAGGTGCGTTCGCAATGCCATGCAGTTTTATGCATAGTCACGTGGAGACGGAACTGCGCAACCATTTTCTCCTGTCCATGGCAGCAAACTATATGGATTATTTTTCTGGTCAACTTCACTACCTCCCCTTTATTCCTCTTCCCCCTTTCCACAATGCGCTTCGCAATGTGCAATGAGCGCGATTTAATCTTGCCCTACGTAGAAGATTGCTAATGGTGGAATTTCTACAAAATTTACACAACTGGAATAATCTTGACGCAACAGAAGCGGTTGAGAGTAATGAACAGACTTAGGTATACACAGCGATTGAGGGGAAAGTGATGAATGATACACTCGCTTGAGCAAATAATGTGAAATGATGGCTAAGCAACTGTGCCCACGTCAGCGCCGTCCCTAATTTTTTAATTTGGGAAGATCGTCTCTCGTGCTGTAAATCCATTGTTTCGACACTGATTGCTCTGTACATCCAGAAGAAGGCGGCATACCTCACGGGATGGCGTAACCGACGCCTCAAGAAAGCAAAAAAAATAATAAGAAATCAGTAGGGATTAAGCGGTAAATGCGAGAGAAATGCGTTAACATTACGTTGTGCCTCTTTGAGGTCCCGGATCCATGATTTGGACCGCATTCACGACATTGAAAAGTGTTGTTCAGGAGTTCGACACACACCCTATATAACTCTACCACGTGACCGGCTACCCACATTTCACACATCTACATGCACTTTTATAAAATTTGACATTCCTAATGCTAACGCATATAAAAAGAAAAAAAAGAGGGGCACGCACCCCGGCGACCTCGAACTGCGGCGCCAGAGCGAGACGCGCGAGGCAGGGTCGAACCACACGCCGCGGCGTGCCTTAGCCCCGGGGCCGACCCACTTGGTGCGGTCTCCTGAACCGCTGCCAAGTGGGTTCTTCGCCTTGGCCGCCGCCGGCAGCGTCGCGTCATAAAGGGAAAGGCGCGCGCGCAACGGCA
The DNA here is from genome assembly GCF_050947875.1 of Dermacentor variabilis. Lineage (NCBI taxonomy): Eukaryota > Metazoa > Arthropoda > Arachnida > Ixodida > Ixodidae > Dermacentor > Dermacentor variabilis. The sequence continues at coordinate 32,311,530 of NC_134571.1, forward strand.
TCGGCGACACCCTAAGCCAGCGGGAGCCCCGCGAAAAGCGGGACGACGGCGGAACGTGAGCGACTTGTTCCTTCGCACCGCGGGAGAGAAGGCCGAACGACGCTGCGGTTGCCAGTCCAGTGCTTCTGTGGCGCACCTTCTCCGTCTTTCCTTCCTCCGTGGCTTCTACGCGCGTTGCCCGCGAAGAGTCCTCGGAGTGGCTGTGCGACTGCTGGAGCACACAGGCATGAACGAGTCGGAGGAAGTGCTGGATCGGTGCCTTCGCGACTCGTCTCGTTGCTCGCATAAGCACGAAAGGTCGTTGACTAGTCAGGCTTCTAATATGCCTAATGTTTATACCTGAATCCAGCAAGAATCTGTTCCTATTTGCACGCGCAAAACACAATGTTAAAGGGCCACTTCAAGGAACGCCTTAAGCAAGTGCCACAGAAAACAGCGAATAGCGGTTCGCCGACGACAACGGCGATGACAGCGACGACCACGGCAAGACCACGGCGGCAATCAAGGCGTTTACATGTACCCGACAAAAGTGGGCCGCATCGGCTTGTCGGCTGAGATCTATCTGTCATGCGCATGTAAACACTATGTACATTTTCTTATTTTATTTAGATGCAGAAGCGTGGGAGAGCAAGCTACGCCAGAGCCGGCTGTCAAAAACACCAAATTCATTGCGCTTGAAATATAAAAAAAAGAAAGAAGGAAATTTCTAACTTTTGTTTGCGTGAACCTGGCGCGAGGGGGTCAGACCAGGAGTCGGGCTCAGACAGATCGACGTGACAGCGTTTGCACGTACTTGCATCATAATTAGCAACAGCTCAAAGACAGAGGACGACGGATCAACGACAGGAATACGGTGCTGACTATCCGTGAGCATGTTGTTCGTGCTGTTCTTAATTATGAACCAGTACCAGCTATAACCCAGTTTAGCATTCTCCTGAAGGAATTTGCAGCTGTCAGGCCGAGGGCACTGCGACAGTCTTTGGCAAGACAACATAGTAAGCAGTTAAGTTCTACTGGTTGCGAACTGCCGGCCCGACCTGTATACACGTTTATATGCGCTTTGCAAACGTTTCGGACCGGGTCACCTTTCCCCATGCAGCCCGACACGACGTTCGTTAAGACCCACTACGGTAGACTGACGACAAACGCGACACAATGGCGGCGATTGCTTGGGTTCAAATAAGTTTGGTTTTCTTCACAACGAGTCTTGCAAAAAAAAAAAAGAAACATAAACACCGCAATGATTGCGAGTGTTAGCCGAAGTACTACTAATACGTGTTGCTGCAAAAGAAAAAAATAATAAAAATATCGTACTTCCTCCGTAAAAACGAAACGGTGACAGAGGTAGCTTATACTTTTGTGCGCCGTCCTCTACTTTCTGCCTATACGATAGGATTGGTACGCTAGCGAGGAATCTCACAGAACGTAGCTCTCTCAAAAGCGCTGCCGCTAAAGTTCTATGTTCAACGCCGCAGAAGAGTGAGCCAGATGCACCCCAATTTCTTTTCTAGTCGTCATTGTAAACGTTCCTATCTTGCTTCAGATTCGTCAATGAGACTATATCAAGCATGCTGTCGGAGAATGTTGTGACAGCACCATTTTGAAGCTTGCCAAGGCACTGGCGAACGGCGAAGAGTGACAGTTGGCCTGTGACCGCGGAAAGAAATGGACGACTTGTGTGGGCTACGGGAAACACTGCGAAACGTGTGAAGATGCCAAAGGGCTTAGGTAAACTATTCCCAAATGTATACATACTATTAAGGATGCAAGAATTTTTAAGAAAATCTACTGAATACTTTACTAGTACTTTTCCACTTGACGTGAACTGGTTAGTTCAGGAGGATCATATCGCACCTCAAAAGTTCATTTAACACGTTGAGCTCAATGCTCAACTTCACCAACCATTCGACTTCACTCAACCCGAATCTTTAGCTGCTTCTTACATTTTCGCCTCTTGCAAGTTGCTTCTTACACTGCGAGTATGAGGTCGGAACCCTTGACCTCACTCGCAATCATAGGCGGTCGCCTACCTCACCTGAACATCGCCCCGCGTTTTGAGGTTGAGGTCAAATCGATGCTGAGGTCGACTTTATGAGGTCTTAACGTTATTACATTGCTCACCTTTACCCGGCAAAGCCGAATGTAAGAAAACTTTTCGTGAGTTCTAATGAAATTTCGTCCGAGAATCGATAATTTTAGCTTTATGTTTGCGGTATCAAGTTAACCGACGTAAGTAAAAGGGCACACATTGACAGCTCTGTCAACAGGAGCCGTGTGGGTTGTTGCCTGCTGTATCTGCCTTCTTGAAAGCGTTGCTTCTTATCACCTAACAAGACCCCGCATATTTGCTTGTCAGAGGTAACTACCATCAAATGCTTAAGTTTACGACATCCTACCCCTTTTGATTTATACATATCTTCGTCTCACATTAGTATTTCAGAGCGGGTCCAAAGAAAATGTTTTTTTTTCCCCAGAGGTTGGATCGGACCGCATAGGTGATCGAATTAGAAACAGAGCCGTTCTTTTTCTTCTGATTGTTGTTCCAACTAACCAGCAAAGCGTGCGTGCACGTTAACCTAGTAAGTGAATTTATTTCCGAACTCTTCGCAACGATGTTTCACACAGGCGGGTGCAGCTTTAGGTCGCGTCAAAGCCATCAGTTATTGTGGTCCTAAGGCGGCACTGAGGAAGCTTCCGGATTGTTTGGGTTAGAGAAACAAGCGGCCACTAGTGGTGTTTGCGGCGAAGAGCAACTGCGGGAGTGATGGAGTAGCGCTCCTGGAAAATGTCTGCGCTTCGGATTCTGTTTTTTACGACTCCACCAGCCTCTTCGTCACCTGGCGTTCAAGAAGGAAACATTCCACGCGTGGAAAACTACGGCCTGCCAGCCCAACGAAACGCAGCACTCCGCTTTAGAAGTTTGGGTGTGGTGCCCTCGAGCGGCGATAAAAAGAAGCTTGGCGGTGTTCGCCGAAGGCGCGGGAGAGGGGGAGGCCCCGAAGAGTGTGTGGTGGACGCGGGTGCCTAGGATTCGTAGCCCGGTGTCCGCCGTCGGTGTCGTCTCCTTCTGTGCGCCTCCGAGGTGTGATCGCTGCTGCCGCACTGGATACGTGCCGCGCTGGCCACAGAGCCCCGCCGGGATTGTCGTTGCCACCGTCGCATCTGCTCAACGTCGTAGTTGCTGCCGTCGCTTGTGTCTGCGTTCAACGTGAGCCTCGCTCGTTTCTCTTCGACGGCAGCGGTTTATTCGCGTCGCGTTGGTGCAGTGAAACATGTGCTACTGAACTTTGATTGGTATTACGCTCATGACGAGGATAACGTGTTTAACAAGTGGTGTCAGAGGGGGACATGTAAGCACGATTAGCAAAGCTCTCGGAGAACTAGAACCGTGAAGAGACAAAATTTAATTGTGATAGATAGATAGATAGATAGATAGATAGATAGATAGATAGATAGATAGATAGATAGATAGATAGATAGATATTTACCCGACCGTGGTAGCCTGGCGGCTAAAGCGTTGCACTTCTGAGCTCGAGGTAGCGGGTTCAATTCCGGCCGTGGCGCGCGGTTGAATACCGGTGGGGGCGTAATGCGAGAACGCTCGTGTACCGTACGTTGGGCGTACGGTAAAGAATCCCAAGTGGTTAATATTAATCCGGATTCTCCCATAATGGCATGCCTCATAATAATGTCGTGATTATGACACGTAAAAGTAAAAAAAAAATGTATTTTTTGAATATAAGTTTCTCGTGTTTAACGTTCCAGTTAAGCACTGTGGCTTTAGAAGACGCTGTAGTAGTGAGGTCAGGATAGATTTTGACCGCCCTGGGCTCCTTGCGATGCGCCTAAACTAAGTACACCAGCGTTCACACATTCCGCCCCCTTCGGAATGCGGCCCCCGTGTCTGGACATCGAACCCTTGATTTCATGCTTAGCAGTGGAACGTCATAGCCACTGAGTCACCATGGGTAGTTCAGATGTCATTGTGGTATATTTTTTTTTGTAAAAGTAAAACGTATAGTATGCATTTTTCTCTCCGATCATCACATGACTCCCCTTATATCCAGGCTCGCTGGCGAAGATATGATAAATATTGGCGCTTTGACGAGTTCAGTGAACCAACAAATTTTGTGGTCACTGTACGATTGGAAGCATCAAAACTGTTACATTGAATTCTGGGGTTTTGCGTGCCAAAACCACGGTTTGATCATGAAGCGCGCCGTAGTGGGGGACTCCAGATTAATTTTGACCACCAGGTGATCTTTAACGGGACACGGGCGTCCTTGCTTTTCGCCCCCGTCGAAATGTGACCGCCCCGGCCGGCATTTGATCCCACGACCTTGTGCTTAGCAGCGCGACGCCATAGGAGCGAAAATGTGTTTCTTAAGGAAGAACCGCACAACTTGCCTCTTACGTGCGTCGTCGTAACGTGGTTTCTCGCCCTTGTTGACTTCATCACTTTGTCGCATCATACCTTGCCCTAAGTGGGAACGTCGAGCACGAGATGTGCTTTTCGCGGGAGGTGTTTCATCGCCGCGCGAAATCGCACTTAACGTGTGTCTCGAATGCCACATCGCTCGCGCTTCTTTAACGTTTTTTTTCTCTCTGCATCCATTTTGTCTGTGGAATTGAACGACATAACTACACCTGTTTCACTTACCATGCATTTAGCTGAACGTGAACTGACTTCGTAAATCCGTAGCTGAGTAACAAGGTGCCTTTGGGAACAAACAGTTCCCTTAGTGCCCTTAGTTCCCTTAGTGCACTATGGTGACAGATGTTTCGAATCGTCTTATTCAATTGACTTAGTTGCTCTGTTGGTCCAGCTAGACAGATCATCAGTGCTCAAAGCGGAGGTTTAAAAAAAATAAATATTCAAGTGCTCGCTTCTTTCCGACTTTTTCGCAAGTTTGTAAAGGTCGGTGTACTTCTTGCAACCTGAAGCAATATGATCACTTTGTTGACTATTAGATTGTTTGGTTTACAGAGCTTGTCGGCCGTAGTTTCATTTACTCTGTCCGTTAGACCAGAACGAAGTTTCAAAAAGTGCTAAATCTATAAGTCGGGTTTTCTTACGCACTTTGAAACCGGCCACGTCGCAAACAACAACGTCATATCATCAATACCTTCAATTTCACCGCCACTGATATCGGTACCAAGAAGCTTTATATAGCTGTCCATGTAAATGAAGATGACATTCACCAAACAGAGCACCTATAGCGAGCGCGCAAACATATGACACATAAGTATTCGGTTAAGGACAATTAACTGCTTAAATAGAACGCTCGAACATGTCGCGTTAATGGGCCGTTGCCAAACAATGCAGTCATTGACGTTGAAGCGATTTACGAACTTATCGATTATATGTATGGCGCTAAATTATCAGGAAAAAAGAGTCCTAAGATGCATAAGGAAGACACTGGCGAAAGAACACTTGCTGCAATAACCGGATCTTTTTAAGTGATACCCACAATCAAATCAACAATGCTATTAAATTGCACAGTGCTTTAATGAATTCCCGTACAGGATAATTCTATGACATCACTGCGAAAATATCGACAAGGCATGGTGCAACAGCACACTTTGTGGCTTCTTAACAGACAATACGAGAATGTTTTTCAGGCGTTCGTGTGACACTGCAGTTGCCTTCACGAAAGCTTATGCAGCACTAATTGGAATGGCTGACAGTCCTGCATGTGATACCGGCGGATGCGAGGAGAACAATGGCCACTTAATGTGCCACTGCCATCAACTTGAAGCACAGCAACAACTTATGTCCAACGCATTCAGAAAACTAGATGATCGTTCTCTGAATGAACAGAGAATATTAGAACGCCGTCCCCATCGATCATTAGCTCAGAAAGCAGTGACGGTAGTTTTGTGTTTTCTGAGAATGTCTGGTATGTACAAGCGCCTTTGACTCTGTACTACCGTCCGTGCACGTCTCTATAGCCCCCACCCCCCTCCATCCACTCTCTTCTTTCTCTTCCCCTTCTCCCTTCCCCAGCGTAGGGTAGCCAAACGGACTCTTGACCGGTTAACATCCCTGCCTTCCTTATATACGCCCCCCCCCCTCTCTTTCTCTCTTTCGTGTGACACTTCATGACTGCGCACTGAGTGCAAGCAAAGCCGAGATACGTTTAGAAGAGAGGCTCCTTTCCAGCGCACGCATACGTCGTGTTTCTTTTGAAGTAATGTGAATGGGGCACGTGGGCGCGACTCCAGAGAAGAGGGGAAGCCTCAGTGACCTTAGCCTACATACCGGTCACGAGTGTTCGTGCCAACACAGACACGAACATAAAGTTAGAAAAAAAGAAAGCACAGCTTTGGAATGTCTCGTGTCGTATCTTGTCGGCGCACCCAGTGCACGCAGCCTATTTATTTGCTCTGTTGACGCAGACATCGGGGCCCGCTATAACGCAGCGAAACTTTGAGCGCCTTTCCGGCAAAGATTGCTACGCCGTCAAAAAAAAAAAGGCTTCTTTTGCAATATTTGCATTTATCGTAGGCAAATAATTAAATATAAGTAAACTAGGTAAATAGGTAAAAAGAAAGCACCGAATTGCCTGTACGTATACCATAGACAAAGATTGATATCGAAAGTGGGATAGAAAACGTTTGCTCTGCCGTGACGACTTCGCGCGCTTTGTAATCGGGTCGAATACGTGGTTGCTGTCATTTGTTTCCTACATTAAGAATATTTGTGTATTGCTTCCTAAGATTCAAGCAAGCGAAGGAAATTTATTGGCGCGATAGGATTGCAACGGGCAAGTGAGCCGTATGGTCGATTGCCGGCTATTTTATCTGAATATATTATTGCTTGTTGACGCAGGACCGCACGTTGCCTCCGGCATCGCGACATTCATGACGAGATAAGGGAAACAGATATGACCTGCTGCATGGTCGCCTCCGCGACCCACGTGTGCTGTACGGAAAAGATATGGGTGCGCAACAGCATTGAGAAAAGCAGACCCCTTACTTGAGACACCTTCTCTTACTGGAACTCTTACTAGCTTTGTTACTATTGGAGCAGTGCTTAACTAGGCGCACTCGCTTCTATAGAAAGAGGCTCGGAAATGAGACGCATACATAATGGACAGGCAAGATGAGCGCCGCTACCAAATGAGCGTCCTGCAGACTCCGACCGCTAAAAGCGCCGCGCAGGTCCTTGTCCTAGTGGAACCGCTCATCGCAGCTCTTTGAATACTGTCAAAACCTTTCTTGGCACTTGTGCTGCTCACGCAGGAGAAGCCCACACGCAAGGTTCTTCGTTGCACGTTTTTTATGCAGTTTTGATTGGATTAGTGACGCCAGCCAAGCTCTGGAAGGGGGATCGTATTTCTGAATGATTTTTTTGGACTTCGTTGCTTAACTATCAGAATTCTGAACTTGCCTTCGTCGTTGTGCACCGCTCTTTTATGACATCATCATCGCTCATCCAGCCTTTACGTCCTCGTTCCCTCGTCCCCCGTGCAATGTAGCAGGTCAGAGCACGCTAGCTCAGGCCGACTTCTCTGCCTTCAAATAACTTATCTCTGTTAGACCTTCAAAAGACGCCTATATATTACAGGCAATATGAACGACTTTCAAGTATTGGGCTCAACATAGGTGACATTTGAAGGCCTAGTAAACAGTGTGTAGTAATGCTCGCCTTGTCTGTCTTTCTCTGTGGATGTCTGTTTATTCATGCCTCTCTTCTGATAGCTCTGTTTCACTAACAAGTCCAAGAATTACTACTCCTTCACTCTTGTTTTTGCGCGCCGACAATACCATGAGCACTTCCAAAATACAAGGTAATCAAACGGCTTCACTTATAACTAACACAAGGCGCTGAGCCTTACAAGGATTACGTACGCAGGAAATATTGATAAAGGGAAAATCAGACATCCACCCGTATATTGGAAATATTGCTAGAAAAGTCATTCCTTGTGAAGAAGAGAAAACGAAATCTGCTGGAATATACAGTATATTGTTGTATCTATGCGTGCAAAAGATGATGACTGGTAAACATGCCGCTGACTGTGGAAGATTGTGACGGTGGGCAAGCATTCAGAGTTCAGCTTTCTAACAAAACGTTAACGTTGGTTCCAGTAATGAAGTCACTCGTCTGATAATAGCTCGTCTGGTTCAAATGAATTACCTTAGGGCTACAAAAAACTGGCGGATTCAGTTTGTTGTAGCCCTAATCCTACGGATCCTGCGGATCCGCCGGAGCTCCATAGGCGGCTAAATACAAAGCTGCGCAGACAGCGTCCATATTAAGTATCGTTCCAATTCCGTCGACACAAAAGACAGCTTCGCGAAGACAGAATCGAAGTTAAGAACGATGAAGATTACTTTTGTTGTCCAAACAAAGTGGCGGCTGATAATACTGCCTGGAAGCTCGGCGGAAACTTCGGCTGCGTACAAGAAAGTGTATTTATGCTCTCACTTACAGTGAGCCCCATTGTGGCTTTGTCTGGGTTAGAGCATGCAAGAGTTAAAATGTAACAATACTTGGTTCTTTACAAATTTTTTGTCGACGCGATGTGACGTCAAGTCGCAGAGACGCGTTCCGAATGCATTCCAATAATCGAGCTCGAAGCCGTCGTCATTTCCTTCAAACTATATATATCTATATTGCTGGATAGAATTGGACCACACCCATTGTTGTTATAGCCGTTGTGGTATCACCAGCAGTCACTGTTCTAGATGACTTCCAAGGCTTACCTATTAGTGCACCCCGCATAATATGTATTGCTCTGCACGTTACCAACCAAGAACTGTCCTCAAACGAGGTTCCTGTTAAAATTTCTTCACATTATCTTGCATCGAAGAGTAGGGCATCGCGAAAGCGAGCTGTGTCCGGTGGTGGAGCGGGCGACCCACTTTCTGAACATTAGTGTACATTGATGTGGTTGTTGCTTATTTTTCCTTGCGCCAAATACCCCCTGCAGCAAACGCCCTCTAAATGATCGGACATTGTTTGATACTCGCAAAGGAGAGCTTAGTCAACTTCCGGAGCTCAGATTGGCGCCAGACAGAAGGCACACCACTTTGAAGAAGGAACCTTTTCAGCAGAACAGGATTGACGGGCAAAATGGCGAGGCCCTCCTAGAGCTTCAAAGGAATGAGGTGTTCTTGCGGAACACAGTCTATTGTCCGTATCTCCACATTTCTTGTAAATGCGTGTGAAACGGCGAGTTCTTAGATGAACTGCCCTTGTTCATTTTGCTGGCATGAACAATCTTTGACTTCAGTGGGTTGATTGTTCCGATTTTGATATATTCTGGGAGATTGTTAAAAAGGAAATACAGGGCTTTTAGAAGACGCTTTTACGGAAGCACATATAATATTTTTATTTTTTATGAGCTTCAGGTGTTTGCGCAGCCGGAAACAAATAATTTGGCTCAAAATTGTCATGTATATTTTGCGACTTCACTAGACGTACTCCTATTCTTTTGCCTCGTGAAGAAAGAGCTTCGTTAACCGGTGAGCCAAAAACGTGCGGCCACTGTGATATATAAGAAACCTGAGCACTTTGTTTTTTATGAACAGAATTACAGACACGCTTGTACGTGTGATGTCCTGCGTATCATTTACGAGTCATGATGTGCCATTTAGGATTCATTCAAAGCAAAAATGAGGGGTTTCAAATGGCACTTCGTTAGGATTATCCATTATGCACGTGACAGTAACATTGCTATAGTGCTAACTATAAGGGTTGTAAGGCTTCTAACTGCTCGGGGAAGCGCACATCAACCCTGTCCGATGTTTGCAAGCGTGCCAAGTATCGTCACGCCCATTACAACGCTGCAGTTTTGCTACCCGCGCTGTATTACGCGGCGCTGTGCATATCTGTTGGCTTGTGTCCCTGACAACCTTTTCTGCTTTTGCTTCTAGCAAGTGCGCAGGTAGCAGCGAACCGTGTCAAAACCGTTTCAGCAAGTAGACTCTTGTTGTGAGTTAGTTGGTCGTTGATTGCCGAAGACACAGAGTGGCACAAAAAATAAATAACGACAGAGAAAAAAAGATAATTTTAATGAGGACGCAAACGAAAACTGACAGGAGGCACGGACCGCCTCTGAGTGACATTAATACATCTCTATTCTCTCCGCTTGTGCTTCTTTCTTTGTTTGTGTTTTTTGCAGAGAGTATATTAAGGGGAATTTCGCCACCGTTTTCGTGCAGCGGTGGAGGCCGGCTCCCAGATACGTGCTCGGTATCGAATGTTAACACACTGCAAGAATCGCAAATTTTAATGCTATAGGATTAGAGGCACACTTCACCCACTGGCCTAAAGACGTGGGCAGATAGAGAAGACAGTGTAGTCGGAAAAATGTGGGCCGATCGTGAAGACATTGCCTTTTAACACAGCGTCTTAAATCGATATCTGTCGCGAGGAAAAAAAATGCAAGGAAATGGCACGTCACGCACGCGCTGCAGTCGATTTAAAGAGCGACTTTTACACGAGAGAAGCTTGCGTACGGTCGTGGCCTGATGATTAGAGCGGCTTTGTCGGAAGACATGGGTTTGTTACCACCATCAGTCACGCATTTCCCTATAGCGTTATAAATGGACTTCACCTATTCTGAAGGCATCTAACAGAAACTTTGAGGTGTGTTGAAGCGCCCGGAGAGCGCGTCACAATGTGCACGAACTCGCATGTTTCCAAGGGGTACGTGGTCATATATACATATAGAAACGTCTCTCTTATAAATGAGAGTGTGCAGGCTCGCCCGTGTTATTACGTCACAATCATCACACTGTACAGAGTTAGCGGTGGTAAGTGCTGACTAGTTTCTTGCTTTTCAACGTAATTATCAATGATTGCAATAGACAGCAGCTAATTTGCGCGGTGTTCTCAGCCAGCAATCCACCTTATTTGTTACGCAGGTCGGGTTTTACCGCCGGGTCCACGTCGTTTGTACGCCAGTGGCGGGGAAGGCTGCCGGCGTTCTGCGGCAGCGCAGGCTTGCGTGGGCGCCGTTATTATGAGCAGCGAGCAAATAGACCCCTATTGCTCCTGAAGTGTGCATGTGGGAACTCGCTGGTACAGCTTCACTGGCTTTGATGTATCCGTTGCTCAGACTGACATTTATCTACGAAGAATATTGAACGTCTTCATATCGTGGCCATGTGGTGTTTCCCACTATAAGGGCCTCGTGCGGAAGTTTTGATGTCACTTATTTGCATGCTTGAAAACTGCTGCGTGCACAGGTCTTTCCTATGGAATTTATTTGAAGTTTAAAGGATAGAAATTCCAAAGCAGCCTTATTGTTTCATTAAAAAAAAGTATGTGTGCCACTTCGTGTTCTCGTTAAAGCTGTAGCTGACGGTATTAAGACTGCAGAGAGGGGATCTATTACGTCACATTCATGCAGCATAATCACAATAAAATACATGAAAGCTTCCACGGCGTTATTAATATACCCGTAGTGCATACTACGCGTGCTCGATGTCGGTGAGCGTACCTAACGTTTCGACGTTTCACGTACTTCTCCGCGAACCCCTTCTTCCGCTGCCACGCCTGTTTGGCGCATTAATCTGTCTAGATCAGCCGTATTCTTGCTGAATTTTACTGGTAATCGTATATGAGCGCACATAGTAAAACGGGCCACCTATGATATCACAATCTGTCAGAAGCCATGCGTTTTGATGTTTTGTATTTTAGAATCCTGCGTCATGAACAATTTCGCAAGCCATCAGTGTCTAAAAATTGCCTTAGAAACATCTTGGATTTGAAATATAAGATGTTTCGTGGAGAGGCCAGAGGCGCTCTTTAACTCTGATTTGTTAATGAGGAGTAACGTCCGTCCTGAAGCCGGATAAGAGGGAGAGGGGGGCAGGAATGCTATTGGAAATACATTAGCAGTTTGGCGTCCTGATTCATTCGGTCTACCTGGAGTTGAGGCCCTCTGACGTGCAGCCTTCTTTTTATAGGCGACCGTTATTTTTGTGATTCAGCTGAGCCATAACTTATCTTTGCTCCAGCTACATTACAAAAATGCGAACTTTAATATGAATTAATAACACGCCATTGAGATTTACAATATATGACCTGCTTCTCGCACTACACTCAACAACACTAGCTTTAACCTCAAGCAGCTTCTTTGAGTTGAGTCAAAATATATCGTCAATATTTTTGTCAAGTTGGAAATACAGCACTGTCAAATAACTTCTTGATCGACGCAGGCCCTTGGACAACCTTTTTAGCCAACATAATGAATACAAGGTACGATGAGCTACCATACAGGTTTATGCACCCACAGTTACACTAAAGAATTTTATAATTTGTTTTTACGGCATGCTTCTCTCCTAACTGCGACAGTGTTATTGAGGACGCTCACATTCTACCACCTTGTGGAATTCCACAAGGTTGGCACTTCTAGCTAATGAGAGAGGGCGCAATCACTCCGTTGATCTAGTCAGAGCTGTGAAGATGGCCAACTCGACAACACGCCAGAATTGCACATCGTCCAGAATAATACCCTCTGAGTTTCGTTACCCCTGCGGAGAAAGTCGCTCCGGTGGTTGAAAAAGGCAGGATGTCCGCATCTCCTTGCCGCCAGCCGGTAGCGAGACTCGTGTTTCAAGCCGTCCAAAACAATGCAGAGTTCTCCCTCAAGCTGTAGCTTTTTACGAGCTTGCACAATGCAGGCCGATTCCATGGGGAGGAGGAGGCGCAGTCAGACGGAGGTGAAGCGAAAGCGAAGAGTGGGGGAAGGCTTGAGAGTAATAACAAAAGAAGAACGAAACAGAGAGGGAGCTCATCAACAACTCGTGGCTTGGGAACGCGTCCAAGACCTGCGGCTCCTCATCTATCAGCAGTGTTTTGCAGCGCGAGCGCACACTTTGTCCCCTTATTTTCTGCCGGCTCCAGAAAACAACAGGTCCGCTGTCGCGCCTTGCCCCCTTCCCCTTTCCATCTACTTTCCCTTTCCTCTCCCGGAAAGTCGCAGGAACGCGGTTCCAAGTCCGTGTTTCCGGGGGGACGGATGCCCGAAACTCTCCGCGCTGCTAGCGTTCGCGTAACTGACTGGCGGTGCGCCTGCAGGTTCTCACAGCTAACACCATCATCTTATCAAGAACAACTCATTCGCGATGCGCACGACATCGTCATCGTCATCTGCAATATTGCCCGCTGTTGCCTCCTAAGTACATGCACAGACGCTGCCATTATCAAGATTTTGCAGGACGCGCAAAACCACTCATAAATTATCATGTGCGAATGTCTCGTGGTAGCTAAGTGGTCAGCGCGCTCGACTCTCGAGGGCGTTTTGCCGCAAGGGCACGAATTATACGGGTATCACACGGCGCTCTTTCGATCTTGATCGAGCCCGATTGGGATCAAAGTTCTCGGTCGCGATTGGCTTCTTGCCTCAGGAATAATGTGGGGCGCAAGGTTAAAAACCAACAGAAGGAACAAGAGGAGACAGAAAGAGCGCCAATTTTGCAGCGATGTTAATTTCATTCCAGAAGGCACCCATATTGACACGTACTTATCTTTATCGGGCAACCACGTTTCGCCGCCTAACAAATGTAATCGCACAGCATGGGACGCGCCTGCATGTATCCGAAGGTTCTGGAAAGTTATCGATGCTTCTATCCGCTGTCTGTCGTCGCCGAGACTTATGTTATCTGATTTCATCACCTGACGCGAATGGTGTAGAACTTTGTGGAAGGCACGCGGGTCCGAACGATTAGTCTGGAACATTCGACAACTGCTCTTTAAAAGCCGACGCGCTTGACCCGCAGATCAGATTTCCGACGATCGCCGACTCTGTTCGCCTCTTTCGTTGTGCTATAAGTGTAGCCTGTTTTGTGGGCACAGGTTCGCCCAATAAAATCTAGTTTTGCCTTTCACAGTATTGCTGCTGTGTTCTTAACGTCACCACCACGTGACATCTGGTGGAGGTGCTTGTGCGTTCATGTACCGAACGCCCCCGCAAAGCCGCGATCCAAGCCCGAAGCCCGAGGACAGAACCAACATCGCCCAAGACCAGCGTGCTAGCCGCAGACTGCAAGGACTGCCCCCAGAGCACGGACTTGTACCTGAGACGACAAAGAAGATCGTGGTCAAGACAACCCCAATGGCTGCCCCAGCGTCCCCCGTTATCCTACAACAACCTCGGGACCCACCAACCTTCCATGGAGCAGCGACTGAAGACCCGGAATCATGGCTGGAGACCTACGAACGAATCGCAACATTCAACAACTGGGACTCCGACGAGAAGCTGCAGCATGTCTACTTCGCCTTAGAAGACACCGCCAGAACTTGGTTTCAGAACAGGGAATCGACCTTGACAACGTGGGACCTGTTCCGTACCGGCTTCCTACGCACCTTTACAAGCGTCGTGCGCAAGGAAAGGGCTGAAGCTATGCTAGATGCCCGAGTGCAGCTGCCAAACGAGAACGTCGCCATCTTTACGGAAGAAATGAGCCGTTTGTTCCGCCACGCCGACCTGGATATGGCCGAGGAGAAGAAAGTCCGCTTACTGATGCGTGGTGTAAAGGAGGAACTTTTCGCCGGGATGGTAAGAAGCCCACCGAAGACCATCGAAGAGTTTCTTCGTGAGGCGACGAACATCGAGAAGACACTGGAAATGCGGAACCGGCAATTCAACCGCCGCACGAATTCAACAAGCTACGCCAGAGTTCAGTCACTGGCCACCGACGACCTGCGCGAGACTATCCGAGCGGTCGTGCGGGAGGAGCTACAGAAGCTGTTCCCGTCATCACAGCCTCAAGTGGCTTCGATTGCCGACGTCGTACGTGAAGAGCTCCAACAACAACTCGGAGTAGCCCCTGAATCGCCGAAGCCTCAGCCGCAAGCGATGACATACGCCGCCGTCGCCCGCCGTCAAGGTCCCCCTCCGCGACAACGCCAGGGCCCTGTAACGCCGCAATTCCGTCGTCCACCGCCACCGCCGCCAGCACGCCCACCCGTCGCCCAGCGCACCTACGCGAGGAAGACTGACGTTTGGCGCACCCCCGACCACCGCCCACTTTGCTATCACTGCGGAGAAGCCGGGCACATCTACCGCCGATGCCCATACCGGGAGATGGGACTCCGAGGGTTCGCCGTTAACGCGCCGCGACCACAGATTGGCGAACGACTTCGCGATATCGCCGACTACCTCGCCGCCACACAGTGGAACCCTCGACGACCGTCCCGTTCGCCGTCACCAGGCCGCTACCTGTCGCCGCAGCGCCGACCATACACCGGCCCAGCCCGGGGCCGCTCTGCGAGCCCATATCCGGAAAACTAAAAGCAGCAACCGATGGAGATGCGGTTGCTGTTCGTCGAACTGACGAAGATCCTCCGCCGCCGACGAAGACGACGAAGAGACCATCTCGACGACATAACGACACGCCGCCGTCCCGACGAAGTCAGGAAGCCAAGACTACACCGACGAAAGACGACTTGACGACGCGACGTTCCAACATCAGTTCAACACGACGCAGCCGTGATCCAACGCCAAGACCTAACTGCAATGCCAGACAAAGAACAACCGACCTCGACGTGCTTCTCGACGGCCACGCAGTCACTGCCTTAGTCGACACAGGGGCCGATTACTCCGTAATGAGTGGACACATCGCCGCCCAGTTGAAGAAAGTTAAGACCGCATGGGCAGGCCCTCAGATTCGCACCGCTGGAGGACACCTCATCACGCCGACTGGGATCTGCACGGCAAGAATAACCATTCATGACCGGACTTACCCTGCCACCTTCGTTATCCTCCAACAGTGTTCACGAGACGTCATTCTCGGTATGGACTTTCTGGACCAACACGGCGCAATCATCAACCTGAAGTCGAAGTCAATAACGCTGTCGGAAGATAAATCAATGCCGCCGGAGAGCCCTCGTATTCACCACGCCTTGAGTGTGCTCGAAGATCAAGTGAGCATCCCGCCTCGCTGCAGCATTGTTATTTCGGTCAGCACCGAAACACCCGCTGACGTAGAAGGCGTCATCGAAGGCGACCAACGTCTACTGCTAGACCGTGAAATTTGCGTCGCAAGAGGGATCGCTCGACTGCATGGAGGGAAAACTGAAGTGTTGCTGACAAACTTCAGCCAGGAGTTCAAGCACATCAACAAGGGCACGACGATCGCGTACATCGAGGAAATTCTGGAAACAAGTAATGCGTTTGTCCTCTCGGATTCCGCCGCATCTACCCCGAAGACCATGGTTCCCGAACCAGACTACGACATTAATCCAAATCTCCCTATGATTAAGCAACAGCAGCTCAGAAGTCTGCTCCAACGATACAAAGGCTGCTTTTCGACGTCATCGAGGATTCGACAAACACCAGTCGCCAAGCATCGCATAATCACCGAGGAATGCTCTCGACCACTCCGTCAGAGCCCTTACCGAGTTTCGGCGCGAGAACGTGAAGCTATAAGAGAACAAGTCGACGAAATGCTGCGCGACGACATCATCCAGCCGTCGAAAAGTCCGTGGGCATCCCCTGTTGTCTTGGTGAAGAAAAAGGACGGAACCCTACGTTTCTGCGTCGATTATCGTCGCCTGAACAAGATCACGAAGAAGGACGTATACCCCCTCCCACGGATAGACGACGCATTGGATCGGCTCTGCAACGCTAAATACTTCTCGTCCATGGACCTCAAGTCTGGCTATTGGCAAATAGAAGTCGACGAAAGAGATCGCGAAAAGACCGCCTTCATCACCCCAGACGGCCTCTACGAGTTCAAGGTTATGCCATTCGGACTGTGCTCGGCGCCTGCAACGTTCCGGCGCGTGATGGACACGGTTTTAGCAGGATTGAAGTGGCAGACCTGTCTCGTATACTTGGATGACGTCGTCGTCTTCGCCGAAAATTTCGACGTTCACCTTAGGCGGCTTGCAACAGTACTAGAGGCCATCAGGTCATCAGGACTTACTCTGAAGCCGGAAAAGTGCCGCTTCGCTTACGAGGAGCTTCTATTTTTAGGCCACGTCATCAGCAAATCTGGAGTCCGCCCCGACCCGCAGAAGACAACTGCCATAGCAAAGTTCCCACAGCCCATCGACAAGAAGGCAGTGCGTAGATTTCTTGGCATGTGTGCCTACTACAGGCGATTTGTCAAGAACTTTTCACGCATCGCTGAGCCGCTGACGCAGCTAACTAAATGTGACGTCGAGTTCAAGTGGGAAACGCCGCAGGCCGACGCCTTTCAAGAACTCAAACGACGCATGCAGTCGCCGCCCGTACTTGCGCACTTCGACGAGCACGCCGATACCGAAATCCACACTGACGCCAGCAGCCTAGGCCTCGGTGCCGTCCTAGTCCAGAGAAAAGATGGACATGAACACGTGATAGCTTACGCTAGCCGGTCGTTGTCAAAAGCGGAAGGCAATTATTCTACAACCGAAAAGGAATGCCTCGCCATCGTTTGGGCTACAGCGAAATTTCGCCCTCACCTATATGGCAGGCCATTCAAAGTCGTCAGCGACCATCACGCCTTGTGTTGGCTAGCGAATTTAAAGGATCCCTCAGGACGGCTGGCACGGTGGAGCCTCAGACTACAAGAATACGACATCACTGTAACATACAAGTCCGGACGAAAACACTCAGACGCCGATTGCCTATCACGCGCCCCCATTGACCCGCCGCCGCAAGATGACGAGGACGACGACGCCTTCCTTGGAATAATAAGCGCGGAAGACTTCGCCGAACAACAACGAGCGGACCCGGAGCTTGCAGGCCTCGTCGATTATTTGGAAGGGCACACTGACGTTGTCCCCAGGGCATTTAAGCGCGGATTATCTTCCTTCACGCTTCAAGACAGTCTACTCGTGAAGAAGAACTTCTCACCAGTACGCGCCAATTACCTTCTTGTTGTCCCGTCAGGACTTCGTCCAGAAGTATTGCACGCCCTGCATGACGATCCGACCGCGGGACACCTCGGATTTTCCCGGACACTATCGAGGATACAAGAAAAGTATTACTGGCCGCGCCTGACCACCGACGTCGCCCGTTATGTCAGAACATGCCGAGACTGTCAGCGACGCAAGACACCGCCGACAAGGCCAGCCGGATTACTACAGCCAATCGAGCCTCCTTGCCGACCATTCCAGCAGATCGGGATGGACTTGCTGGGACCCTTTCCGACGTCAATAACCGGAAATAAGTGGATCGTCGTGGCGACGGACTACCTCACCCGCTTCGCTGAAACAAAAGCACTGCCGAAAGGTAGCGCAGCCGAAGTGGCGAAATTCTTTGTCGAAAACATCCTGCTGCGACATGGCGCCCCAGAAGTCCTCATCACCGACCGAGGAACGGCCTTTACAGCGGAGCTCACCCAAGCCATTCTGAAATACAGTCAGACAAGGCACAGGAGGACCACGGCCTACCACCCGCAGACGAATGGTCTTACGGAGCGGCTGAATAAGACCCTCGCCGACATGCTAGCGATGTACGTCGACGTCGAACACAAGACCTGGGATGCCGTCCTGCCGTACGTAACATTCGCTTATAACACGGCGGTACAAGAAACACAGATCACGCCGTTCAAGCTGGTCTACGGCAGGAACCCGACGACGACGCTCGACGCCATGCTGCCGCACGTCACTGACGAGGAGAACCTTGACGTCCGTACCTACCTCCAGCGCGCCGAAGAAGCCCGACAGCTCGCCCGCCTGCGGATCAAGAACCAGCAGAGGACCGACAGCCGACACTACAACCTCCGACGACGCTTCGTGGAGTACCAGCCCGGTGACCGTGTTTGGGTTTGGACCCCTATACGCCGACGAGGACTGAGCGAGAAGCTTTTGCGTCGCTATTTCGGACCGTACAAGATCATCCGACGTATTGGCGCACTGGACTATGAGGTCGTGCCAGACGGTATTTCGCTATCACAGCGGCGCCGCTCACGACCTGAAATAGTCCACGTTGTGCGACTAAAGCCCTACTACCAGCGTTAATGAACTTTCGGGCTTCGCGTAACTCACCTTTGGACTTTGTTTCTTTTTGTTGTTACTTATGTTTAATAAGTATCCTTTTGTGTTTCGCTCTCTTATATTTGTAACATCGGGACGATGCTTTTTAAGAGGGGGGTATTGACACGTACTTATCTTTATCGGGCAACCACGTTTCGCCGCCTAACAAATGTAATCGCACAGCATGGGACGCGCCTGCATGTATCCGAAGGTTCTGGAAAGTTATCGATGCTTCTATCCGCTGTCTGTCGTCGCCGAGACTTATGTTATCTGATTTCATCACCTGACGCGAATGGTGTAGAACTTTGTGGAAGGCACGCGGGTCCGAACGATTAGTCTGGAACATTCGACAACTGCTCTTTAAAAGCCGACGCGCTTGACCCGCAGATCAGATTTCCGACGATCGCCGACTCTGTTCGCCGCTTTCGTTGTGCTATAAGTGTAGCCTGTTTTGTGGGCACAGGTTCGCCCAATAAAATCTAGTTTTGCCTTTCACAGTATTGCTGCTGTGTTCTTAACGTCACCACCACGTGACAATATAAAGCGCGTCCGAGCTAATGTTAGCCAAGCTGTTCAACGAAAAAAATATATTAAGAAGCACGGTGCAAGATATAATTCTACAACATACGGTGTTCAGTTGTCAGAACGCTGATGACCGAACAACGCAGGTTTTATAGTTGTATCTTTGACCATGTTTTTTTAAATCCTTTTTTTTTTCTGAACAGCTTGGCTAACGTTAGCTGGGACGCACAATATAGACAAAGAACGTACATGCGCAAAACTATTACAATCGCGGCACATGCAGGAATGCTGTCAAGATAGTCTTAAATCGCAAGGCAAGCTATCACAAGCCAGAGAAACTATCAACAAACGGAATGTAAAAATTGAAATTTACTTTTGTGAAGTGAAACCGACGGAACGCTAATACTGAAATCCGCATTTTTTTGTCTGAAAAGATTCTAGCAATTTACGAGCCAACGAATCCCGGCTCTTTCCTAGCAGCCGCGTGTTATGAAAGTGCGGGACGTAGCCGCACGAAGCACAGTGCAAGGGTACGTGTGACGCTGTTTCATTCCTACTCGATAAACTGTGTTCCCTTGAATCGCCATTAGTGCAGCGTTCTGTTTTGCCTGTATACACTCTGCCACAGCTCAGAGGTATCTCATAGATTATGGCCACGGCGCACGGCGGAAAAGTCCTGGCGTGCCTCTTCTCTTCGCGATCGTGCCTCTTCACGCCTCTTCGTGCCTCTTCGCGATCGAGCCCGATCGGGCTCGATCGCGATCGCAAAGGTATACCGTGAGACATCCCCGTTATACACCCAGTAGAGCGGAGCATGGTGGCCAGTTCTTCCTTATATGGCGAGGTGGCCTAATGAGGACGGGGCCATGACAACAGCGGAACGGAAATAATGGACGGACAGACATAGCAAGCCTTGTTTCGCAACTTTAACTGTGGTCTCATTAATTTTTTTTATATTTCTGCAAACCCTATATAGACATGTAGAGACAAAGAACAGGGTCAATGGTTAGCAGCGGAACTACACGATACTGTAAGGATTTTAAAGTTCAGTGTTTAGTGTCTTCTCTCCGTAGTGCTTTCATTTGTTTCTCTTTTTTTTTTTGCAGCGAAGATGTTAAGGGGAGTTCCACAGCCGTTTTCACTCGACAGTAAAGGCCGGCGCACACAGGTGCGCTCGGTATCAAATGTTAATAAAAAATAGTCCGAGTACAAAACTTTAATGCGATAACATTATAGGTAGACTACCGCCCATTTTAGATGTATCATCGTCAGGCCTAAAGGTCAATCTCGAAGACAGTGGAGCCAGAAAAAGTGTTGGCCGATCCAGTCTATTGCAGTCTATTGCAGTCTATCCAGTTTATTCAGTCTATCCAGTATATACTGTCAATCCGGTCTATTGCAGTGTGTCGCAGTCTATCCAGTCTATCCAGTCTATCCAGTCTATCCAGTCTATCCAGTCTATCGCAGTCTATCGCAGTCTATCGCAGTCTATCGCAGTTGGATGCAGCGTCTGAAACCGCTAGCTTCCACTAGGGAAGAATGCGAGAAACTGGCGCGTGGCCTATGCGCCAGACGTTTCAAAGGGCGGCTTTGACACGGCAGAAGCATCCGTGTGATCGTGGAGTAATGGTGAGAGCACTGGGCTGCTCTGCTAGAGCTGGAAGACAGTGGTTCGATCCCGCAATCGCTCACGCATTTCCTTATCGCATTATAGGCGGATTTCACCTATTTTGGAGGAATCTAACTGAAAATTCGAGGTGTATTGAAGCGTGTGCCGTAAAATAATTTACACCCTTAGATGGGAATAAGGTTGTAAATCAGTGTCTAACTCACACTCTTACACCCAAAAACGGTATAGATACAACGAACAGTGCAATGTGCTAGCAGCGGAACGATAATGTACTGCAAGAATTTTATGCATTATGTTTTCACAGAGGGAATTAGAGCCTGCAGAAGTTGTCGGTCATGAAGGCCGCTTGAAATTTTGAGAAAGCTCTCCTGCCCCGACTTCTCACCCGTTCTATAAAGTTTGAGTACAAATATTGCGAGAAATGCTCTTAACAGTTTGCCGAGTAAAATTTACTAGAGGCTCGCGGCTCGTTACTCACCTAAGAGGCAGTCGAAACATCACGCCCAGTCGTCCTAATTGCCTATAAGGAAATATCGCGAAAGCACTCCACTGGCGGATCCAGACGGCGTTCAGATGGCCTATTTGAGTGATCTGGAAGTACCGGGATCGAGGCGTTAAAGAAAAGAAATGCACGAAAGATAGATAAATATTATTGATTGTTGACAAGATAAGATTCAAAGGGTGCTAATTTTTCTTAGTGCATTTCACACGTCGCTTCCTACGTATATTTCATGCTAATGTTTCCGTGGGCTCAAGCGACGTTGAGTTATTGACGCTTTAATACTGTTCTCAGCAGATAAAAAAGGCAGGTATTTTAGTAACTAGGATTCTTCGGCATTGATAGCATTTCTTGTCAGACTGTTCTGCACCTTGTCTATATTTACGGTTTTGTACCAAGAAAAAGCTCGTGATCAAAATCTTAAACGCACTATTCTTAAGCGTTTTCTAAGGGTCTCAATATATTAACATTAAAGTGAGCGTTCCACTTCATGGGGGTGAATTGGCAGGCAGGCTGCATCTTATCAGCATTTCAGCGGCCCAGCAGGACCCTTTGATCAGCTGTGACGATGCTGACGTTAGCATCGCAGCAAGGAGAACTACGATGTTATACGTGAAATATATAAGTGAAATGGGAAAACAAATTGAGGCAATGAACTCAATCGGTGCGCATTGAATGCCCGTTGCAGGGGTATGTTCCAGTCCATTCCACCGTCATCACAACGAATAGAGGAATACGGGGGCAACTGTGGGCGTGAAATTCGGCCATGGATGTTGTGTATTCTTGTTTGTCTTATGTCTCCTCCTGGGCACTTGATTCTTGACTAGTTACCGTGATGGGCACGTGCCACAGTTGAGAACCATGATTAACACAATCATTATCATCATTGTTATCATCCTAATTGTTGCCATAAGTAACAATCTACCGGGGAATTTGGAGCCTGTATGGTTGCTCCGTGTAGTGAAACACGAGGCTGAAAACTCGAGAGATCACGCGTGAGGGTAGAAAATTATGGGAAGTTCTGCAGCCTCGAGTTGCCTGCATGAAGCCTACGTATGAGATTTACATATTGCTTCAGTCTTATGACACCTTCGACACGACACTGATATCGTTTTACTTTCGTTCCAGTGTCAAGCCTACTATGATATATGTCGATGAGACAGATCCAGATGAAGGTAAGTGGACGTCATTTAATGAAGTCATTTAGCACGTCAATCGACTGAGTCCGTGCGCCGCTATCACTGCTTGATTAGAGTTTAGACATGGCGTGATGTTCTATTTGGATGAGCCTAATATACAATCACTTGTGTATTACTGGTTAAGTATTTAGAGTGAAAATTGTGGAAGCGCAGCAAAATATAGACACAATGCGCAGAGCCTAGGGATGTACAAGAGAGTTCTGTGTACATCTTCTCTGAGCAGCGTTTCCATGATGAAGTCTAAATGATTTGTCCAACTGATGATATCGCGCAGAGTTAACACAATCTTTAATAGGTGTGTAAATATTGGCTGTACTGTTGCATCGTATTTTAGAGCACGATACAGCAGCTTCAAAGATGCACCAAAAACGATCACTTGGGCCCTCTTCATCTGCTTTTAGAGACAAACTGGCACAGAAGCAAATCACATTTTAATGGTATTTACAACCAGTCCATCTTTCCTTATTGCTTGGTAATTGTTGTAGTATCGTTATGGGGACTTCTGGTACCATTGACGAAGACGAGTTCACTGTCAACTGGTAATATTCAGCGAAAATTGGACGAAGTTGTAACAGAGACCCTTAGTGAACTTTCAACTATCCATGATTTAATTGTTAGTAATGCGTGGTCACCTGTAGAAAATCAAACGGCGGATATACCGTGGTGTTTAACCGGTGCACGTGGATACGATGGGTCACTAACGCAGTTGGATAACGTCTGGTGCCGTGAGCGGTAAGTTGTAACTACGCTCTTTTCTTGAATATGAATTTGCAACCTGTTGTTCTTCTCTCTTGGGGAAGTGGAGGAGGGGGCATCATGCTGTTATGCCATAAGGCGCCGGGACACGTGTCAAGCTGTTTTGACAGTTTGTTGTTTCGACTTTTCATTTCAAGAAAATGAATTAAAATTTGAAATTTGAGGTTCTGAGCTAGTACGTAATTGGAATACATGTTTTGCTGGTGCTTTAGTAATCTGTTTTGCTCTATAGTACTCAGTTTTCATGAGCCGGATGCTTAGGCAACACGCAAGATGAAGTGTTTCAATGGCTCTTGTTGCAGAAATGAATAGAAAAGATTGGCCGTCTGCATAAATCCACTGTGTTATTTGGAAACGCAGAATGATGTTTGACAATCACCTTAATGGTCCCTGATTTTATATATAGAATGATATCCCTGGAGAATACATTAAATGTGCCTGAATTTTAGCTGGTAATGACTAACATCTCTCGCCAGGTAAGAAGATAACCGGACTGTAGGTTTCTCGTGCTTTTCGTTTTACTAAGTATCCATGCTATGAAATTAAATGGATGTAACCATGCATAATTCAGGTACTACGTTCTTCTGCGATAAATAGGGAAGGAATTTGTCAGCTGAATGTCCATGCAATGTTATTAATCACTTTATTAAATCTTTTCTATATATTCAACGTTTAGCTCCGAGCCATTTCGTATTTTATTTACAAATGCTAGAAACTGGTTATCGTGTGTAACAGTGTGAACTGACTAATTTTATCAAATGAGTTAAATCTCACGTTCACTCAGGTTCAGTTCTTGCTTTTGCACTGAATGCTTGCTATTAACTTAATAAAAATAATGGCAATTGTCTATCAAATCTTTCTTTCTCTTCGTGCGAAGGATTTGACATGGTAAGCTGTTGCTTCAGTTTGCATGATTTGCTTTCTTTTAATTCACTTGGCGAATAAATGAATGAAATATATTCGCAATGCATGTTGTATCATAGTCACAGTTAGTACCATTACATATGTAGTAAAAGGTGTTTTATATTAAGCGGGATTTGCAGAAGGTTAAAATTTGGTTTGTTCTGCAATGTATTTGCATATAGACCGTGCATATAGACCTTGAGTTTTTGTTTAGACGAACTTGAAAGAAGTGTAAAGAAATAATTCAATACAATATAATAATCAAAACTATCACAACACTTCGTTTTATTTCGTACCGCTAACTTTACCGCGGCGCTGATCGTCAGCTGTCATAAATGTTTTTGCATGTTATGGGAATGGTCTTGGCGAACGTGTTCGCTTTATAATGCCATTATTCTAAAAAAAATACAAGCGGTAGTGTTACATGTAAGCGAATGCTCATAGGTGTCTAAGTGTCCGTTAAGCTTCTGCCGCATTTTGCTGCGCGGCTCAACTCAAGTATACGCATAGAGGGAACAAAGTAGGCTTGGTAGTCATCTACGTGCTTATTCTGAGGACATAGAAATGTTGCTGCTATCATTTCATTTACAGAGCCCGAGCCTCCCTTCGAGCCTAGGCAAATAAAGTTAAAGAAGAACCAGGATGTCAATACTGAATACAAGCTCAGGGATGAATTGGGAAGGTAAGTGAATGCGAACCATGTCGAAAATTTGCCACGCTGCATATTCTCTTGTGGTGACCTCTTCTGCGTCACAGTCGAGAATTTTCCTGAAGCTTCAAGAAACTCCAGACAGAATAGATAAACCATTGCAAGGTGGATTGGAATGTACTCTTCAAAACCTGCCCCCTCGGGCACGGCAGGCAACCAAAAATCTCGATTGACCCGTCCTTCGTGGTCGCTTAGTTTCTTTCTGGACTGCTTCATTTTTTGGAAGTTACGCTCTGCAAGCTCCAAAACTCCGTGGCATTGCAGTGGACAAGTTAACTGCGAATGGAAGAATTCAGAACCAATTATCAAACTTAGAAGGTGGTTGTGATTGAGGCAGAGCAAGTAATAGCACAGGTGACTGCAATTTGCGGCGTGCGATTATCACTGCTTGTGAAGTGACAACCACCTATGCAGGTATTTAGTGACCACCAACCAAAGTATTACTTTTTGTCTCTTCATGTTTGAAAAGCTTCATACAAATTGGTAGCTTTTTCTGTAGCGCAACGTAAACACGAAAATTCTTGGTTTATGTCATACTCGTTTTTCGCAGACTTTGTTATGCAGCGCAGTATGAAAAAAAAATTGAAAAGGCGGTGCTAGGAGAATCACCGAATTATATTGTGGTTAAATATCGGTATCACTGTTCGAGTCGAGTACGGGCGTTTGCAGTTTTTGAAGAGGGCGAGCTGCAGCTTTCAGCTCTCCCTCGATAAGCGTGTTTTACATTCGCTAGTGGCGGGTCGATAAATTTTTGTGAAGGATAAACTTCAGCGTTATGGAAAGTCTGGAAAGTTTTCAATTACCCAACCCTGCGTTTCTGATTATGCAAATAATGAAATTGTTATTTCGTGGTAATTACCTAAGCTTGGCGGAACGCCAGTGTGACGAATGAATGAGTCGATGAAGAAAGCTGACAAAAAGGAGGAACGCGTTACAAGGCATAAAAAGTGTCACAGCCGTACCTTAATGCTCTTGTAGTATTGTAGCTTTAAACAGTCACTGAACTTACGTCCCACCGAAGCCTTGCTCACTGAAAGAGGAGGGCTGTAGTGCGTAGTTGCCCAGCCTGAGATCAGCGAGCTGTTGTTGATACCACGCTTTGGCCCCGCCCTTTCTACACTGTAAAATAATTTGCATCCTTAAAGTTGGATAAAGGTGTAGAATTATCGATGACTCACAACCTTAAACTGAAGAGGGTGTGATTTATGGACCGCTTTACATCTTTACTCATTTTTAAGGGTGTAAACTATTTTACTGTACAATCATGAGAGGAAGGGCCCTTATAGATTGTCGGATAAAATGACGGCGGGTCCATTTGCACTGCCGTCTGTGCGGACGCATTGTAGGCAAATGGCGTACAAAGAAAGCCAATTGCGAGTTGTCTACTAGCAGACATGTGAACTGTCGTCGATTTTTCAGACAGGTTGCTTACGGTTGTGAATAATATAGCGCTGCACACAGGAGGATTAAGGGCGGAATGTAGACAAAGTTGAGAGGGCGAACAGCACACTGATCAGGGAGCTCTTCACAGTTTGTCGTTAGCAAGGAAACCGCGGTGTCATGATCGCGACGGAGTTCGGAGAAGTCAACGATCTTGAAAAGAAAAGAGACCCAGCTGGACGCGTTCGTGTATTTGTGTGCGCTGAATCGATAATGGGAAGTTTCCATAACGGTGATTAAGGTCAGTGCTGGCAAATTCGCTGTGCGGAGCTCATAGTGCAATGTAGAGAAAGAAGCGAAGCCTTGCAGTTTGTGACAACGCGTACGCTCTTTTAAATGCGTGAGCACTTCTATGGTTACCCAACGAGAAAAGTGTCCGTCCGTCACTACTTCGCGTACGACGATCGCTTTCAAGATAGAGCCAGCCAGCTGAGGAAGACGACGACGAACGCGCGAGAAATTACAGTTCTAGTTTCACGCTCCACAATTTAAATCTAGTTGGGCTTTACTTCTAAGCATACGAAAAACCGCCTGCTTCTTGGCCAATCCCACATAGTGGGTAAGCGGCACTGTCTGGGACACAAGACAAGACAAGTGGCACGAGCGGGTCTCTGTGACCACGTGACGTGTGCAATTGGGCACGCTGTAGGGCCACCTTTAGTAAGCCAGAACTGTGGAGCAGCCGTGGCTACGGATCGAAACGGTATCAGCCGAACTTAACGGTTAGGTGTTGCAACCGCGCTTTTCCGTTCCACAATTCTTTCATAGTCGTTCTCGCAATTATACCAAACACACCAGCGTACGACCACTCAGCACCACGTCGTTACTACGAAATGCTTACGCATCATTCTATGTAATCATTTATCTTCCCCCGGAACACTGCCTTAGACCAGACAGCCTATTTGCATGTTACTTTGCGTACTATGCGTGAGTGGGTACTTTCATGTGTCACCTTTGTCATCTGGAGTAGTATGCAAGGCTTACAGCCAGGCAGACATCTCTATAGCATCCGTTAAATAATGACTCTCGCACGCAGTATGTGGCCGTAATGGTCTCGGGAGCTGAACAATGGGGAAAATCGAGAATGTCGACGCCTAGTAGATGCGTGGCTTACCGACAGTCCATCGCCTAAATCTAACAAGCACTCTTGGCTGTGCAGGGGCAAATTCGGCACGGTCTACCGCTGCGAGGAGAAAAAGACGGGCCGGATCCTGGCGGCCAAGTTCATCCTGACTCAGCGGGCAGAGGACCGCGCCGACGTGGAGCGCGAGGTGGAGATCATGCGCTCGCTCCAGCACCCACGCCTGCTCCAGCTGTACGATGCCTTCGACGACTCCAAGAAGCAGATGATCCTCATTCTGGAGTTGTGAGTCGTCAGTAATGGAGTCTGCCTGTGGAGTTGAACTGCTTGTGGCGTTTCTTTCTTGCTCGCAGGCGTTGTCACGTTGTTTCGTTGTCAGGTTTCTATCTGCTCTTCCTCGCAGAAGGAGAAAGAATCGCTTTGAACGGGCCCATGCTAGACACAGTCGTCGTGAGGCCTAACGGGATCATGTTTTATGCGAATGCTTGCTTGTTTGTTTCAGTGCCTTGGAAACGCATGCTAGGTCTGCCTGGCAAGAGAAGAAAACTGGCAAGAAAAGAAATCTCAGTTATGATGAATTCTAACTCCCGTGCTTGAGTTAACCTGAAGGCGGCGGTACTTACTGAATACGAACCTTAGCTGAATACGAACCAGTGCAGTGGACAGTCGTACCTATGGCTCTGGTGCCGTGAAAGCTGTTTAGGCTTGTAGCCCCTAAACGTACAGAAAAAGAAAGTTCAATTGCCGTGTCTCTGAAGTATTTAAAACAGCCCATCACATTGCTCAGTAACGCTGAAAGTTGAATAGATTCAAACAAAGCCAGTGCTAAAGAAATCCGCAGTCAACGTTGCATTCTGTACGAGTAACTACAGCAAATTCCTAAGGGAAGCTTTATTCTCTTAGAAAGTAATTGCTATGCGAGGGAGAACGAAATGACACAATAACTGCAGGTTGTTGTGAGCGCGGAATCAAAATTAAAGAAATAAATCAAGCGTACAAGCTAACAAAGAATCTCTTTCATTACACTTGAGGGAAAAGCAGAAAGGAAACGCAACTGAGAAACAATACCCAGTGTCATTAGATGGTTCTCTGGGCGAAGGAGAAAAATCCGTTAGCAGAACAAGCGCCGCATGTCATAAAAAATTTGCGTGAAGGAGCAAGGGGCTACACTAAAATGAGGGCAAAGTAAGTCAAGAACGCCACCAGCCCACATTTATATTTATTCAAAGCACCTTTCTTTCCCTCACTTTGAGAGACTGTGTTCGGTACTTCTTACTTCTTTCCCCGTGCCGATCGTTAACGAGGTTCTAAAAATACGAGAATTTCTGACATACACTGTCCGCACCCCAGCGTCGCAGTCCAGCAAGTGTTACTTCGCCAAGCTTTCCACACCGCACGCGTTGTTATGCAACAGCTGAGTCAGATGTTGAAACCTCAGGTCCGATCAACAAACCCTGCTTGGTCCTCGCCGCCAATTACTGTCGTTTGCCACGCTTCCCCAGTGGCACAAATAGCGGACGTGCGCAGAAGCCAACGGCTTCGTTGTGCTTTGAAAAGGTTGAGCAGGAGAACATCGAAAGAATCAGAGCCAGTGGTGGTCTAACGTCCCTTTCAGTTTGTATACGCTGCGCCTGGACAGATGACCGCTCGCGTACGCGGGATACGCGGGCTTGACATATCCTTGCAATGCTGTTGGCAAGAGACTTCTGGCGAGGAGCAGAACCCGAGAGCTCGTCATTCAACGGAAGACAAGAGCAGCAGAAGAACGCGCGCTTTGTGAGCGCGTAAAAAGCAGGTTTAGAGGACGAAGAGCATGAGAGTGGGAGGGAGAGAAAGAGAAAGAGAGACCATCGGCATGGGAGCTACAGGCGTGCAGGCAGGCTCCGCGAGACTACAAGGCGGCCTTGCACGTTCTCGGGGTGAGGACGACGCAGCTTCTTCCTCCCTGTCTGCCACCGCCACTGCTACTTCTGCAGCTGTCGATATTGTTGCCGCCTTTCGCCAGATCTGCACAACAGCACCACCGCCACTACCGCCACCACGGGACGCTCGAAGTATAGTGTTCTAGAATACTTGAAGACCCGCGAAGCATGTGCGCTCGGCACGCGCACTCCGCGCGGTGTGTATTTAAAGCGATGCTCTAACCTTCAAGGGCCGGAGCGGATGCGAAGCGAGGCCCGCCGGCCTTTTGTTCGGCGCGACCCAGTGCCCGGGAGCGCTGCCAAGGAGGGGCTAGGAATAGCGGCCGCCGCGGCGCGGCCCCTGACAGCTACCAGGAGGGGAGCCCCGTCGCTCGCGCCGGTGACAGCAGCTCCTAGCAGAGAGGAGGAACGAGGCCTGCGCGCCGGCTTCGCATGCTCGCGGTTCTGTTGACCGGCGCGCATCGGAGCCAGCTAGCCTGCTGCTTGCTGGCTTCATTCACTCGGTCCTGCCGGCCGCCTGCTACGCGAACGCTGCGTGCTCGCACGGCCTGTGTCGTGCCGTCCCGAAGTAGCAGAGCAGTTGCGCTTTACGTGCGTGTTCGCATTACATCCGTGGACCATAATTTGCAGCCCTTATGGGCGGCCGCAATTTTTTGCCTGGCACTGTGGGAACTGAACTGGCTAAATGAAAAACCGAAGTAGCACGGAACGTATGCCACTGGCATGCTTGCCGCCAAAGTTGGCTCGTCATAGTTTCATCGGTGACTGCCCCGTCACCAAGGCCGCAGTCCTTGTGTGGGTCGTGCCATAGACGGTGGTTGGGGTAGAGGATAATTGCGCTTGCTGTAAAGCGAACAAGGCAACCGCCGCCTGACAGCATTATCATTGTCACAACGACCGCCGGCACCAACGCCAACCAGCACCAACGATGAACTTGAGAAACAAATGTAACATTATGCCATAGAAATAGTTAAATAAATGCAGGGAGCCCTTTGGTGAACACAACTAGGAGACCCTACACATTTACCGAATGCACTAAGATGGCGAAGGCCAGTCGGCTCTCAGGGAAATGTAAGCAAGAATGACACGTGTCAAAAAGAGGAGAGTGACACGGGGCTTTTATGGCCGGTGTCATGTTTGCTCTGCCGCTGCGACAACGCTTTACGCGCTAACCTGGCAGTCAACCCTACCATGCTTAACGGGACTACCGTTGTTTATGCTTTTCTTGGCACTGCGGACTCTTGCGCCGTCGTGACGTCGACACCACAGAGCCTACGTTCTGCGCATCACGTAGGCGTTAGTGTTAGCATTCTGCAAGAGCAGGCCGGCTGCAAGAACTAAACGAGAACTCGAGGGAAGCAAACGATCGGCACAGTCAGGTACTTATAAAATGTCGGGCATCTGCATCCGTCGCTCGAGGGATGGCCAGCCACGACATGCCGCGCGCGAATGTTGAGCATGAAATGCTTTTCGCTTTGCGTTATGGGCAACCTTCAAGTGACCTTGAACCAAAAGCCAGAGCCGTTATCCGGGCACTCAAACGAAAACATCCGGGCAGCTAGTCAAAACTTAAGAAAATGTGGTCTCTGGCCCCGAACCCTTTGCACAGGACCGCATCACATACGTTAGTTGCTGCCCAAACAAGTTACAAAAATATTGCTTCCAAGTTCTTCCTAATGCTTGTTCGAAGTAACACTCAAGCTGTAGCTTCTAGTACGCTGAAGTTTTATTTGTCATTTCCAATAGCGACATTCAAAAGGCAAATACAGGGCACCGTGCACTTCATTGTTATTATTTGGCGCTCTTTTGAACGCCAGCGCTCCGTGAGTTCTGCGGCGCGCGTTTTGCGTCGACTCGAGAGATGGCGCCACGCTACGTGCACCTCCTTCAGGCGCTTTAAATTCTTCAAGCTGGGCAGCGCGCTCTGTCTCCGTGGCGTCTTTCCCTACCTGTCATACTGCCTTCAGCCGGTTTTCGTCTTCTAGCTGGGTAGCGTCCATATGCACCAGTACACAGTATGGCGTGGTGCGGTTTGGTGTGGTGGGGTGTGCCGTTGCAAATATGGACTACACCCATTTTAAGATTGTGGATAGTATAATCTCCCAAGTTCCAACCAATCTGCTTTGCCGGTTGCCATTTGATGCTTACATCTACTCTAGATTACGGTGGAGCCAGCGATTTTTTTTCTTGAAGCCGCATTCTTTACAATACTCTCGACGTGCATGGCCCCCAGCGACCGCTGCCACCGAAGCCAACCGGGCCGTGTTTTCTTTGCTGCCGTTCCGTGTGACAAGCGGCGGTTGAGAGGTTTGAAACAGAGCGCAGCTGCGCATGCTATAATTTGCACCGGAGAGAGGATCGGGGCAAAGCAGTGCGCATGCCACTGTTTGGGGAAGGCTTCTTCTGTATACTCGTTCGCTGCGGATCGGGTTTGAGGCCGTCCGCTACGCCTTTCTGTCGAGACATTTACGTAACCGTTTTGTTTGTTGAAGGATCGTCTCTTGTTGACTGCCTCAGCGCACGCGGCAAGGGCTCTCGTTTATGTTGCTATTTTTTTTCTCTTCGCATTTGAAGAGCCTGTGCCAACCAGGGCATCTGGTGCTTTGTGGGCGGCTGAGTCGTGGGCGGATGGGCGAGGTGGTCGCTTTCTCAAGTCAGAGGAAAATATAGTCCCCTGCTCTGTCGGCAGGCTACTTTCGCTTCGCGTAGGAGTCGAAAGCAAATAAAGAGCGCTGAGATATTTTCCAAGGAAGGGTCGAAATATTTTGGCCCACAGTCCAGGGGGAGGTGTTGCCTGACGTCAAAGAGATACCGGCGTGGGCCTACGTTATTGCGCCCAGAGTAGTCGTCTCCAATTAAGGTTGCTTGGCCAATCGCCCCTCTGCTCTCTGACTCTGAATGCGAGGCTCTGAGCAGCGGCGGTCAGCAATCATTGTTTTGGCAACTTTGTGGTCACAGCTTGCGGTCGAAGCCTGTAACAATACATAAAGCATTTCAGAATACAGCGCACTTTTGCACACAGAACAAGGAACTGCGAAATGTAGGCGACCAGGTATTTCATGTGGTAAGGGTATTAGCATGGAGAAATACAGTAAACTGTCACATGAGGTCTGAGGAATCCGATTCCCTTTTCAAGCTATATAGGCGGTTAACCAGCGGTTTCTGCAGCTTTCTAGCCATCGGAATTAGAATGTCACGTGGCGAACTCGTACTAATCGACGCAGGTTGTTATTCTTGAACAAAAAATGTGCTGGTACTGAAACGAGGGAAGCAGAACAGGATAGTTTGGGCGTTGACTTCTCAGGTTGTACATTGCGTCGAGAGGCACAGTTTCTCAATCCTTCTGTGCGGCTTGGAGATCCCCTGGCACCATTTTCGATAGCTCTCCTGCTCGTTCCCCCCTTTTCTCGATAACAAGGATAGGCCGACCTCCGTTGCAGTTTAAGTTGGCAGTTGCTTCACAATTGGGCGTACGAAAAGAAAAGGAACAACGCAATAATTATAACGCAACACGAATGACACAACACGGCAAATATTTCGCCAGGTACGAAAGCCCGCTTATCTCTGGACATTTATAAAGATCTGAAGTTTGTTGCCGCTTGCGCGATCAGGCCCCCTGGGTTAGACAGCCACACCGCACAGCTAGAACAATAAATCACTTATCGAAACATTCGATTTAACGCCACATTCCGAGGAAGCTAAAAAGTGGCCTTAGTTTTAGCTTCCGTCCCAGTGCTCAGACCCTGGATCACCTGGCTACGTGCCGTGCATTCTACAAAGATATTGGTGGTTTTCCAAACATAAAACATCACCTAGACTAGCGTTGAATGATTCGCGCCAGTGATGCTGCGCTGACGGATGGCCTGGATTAACACACAGCAAAGAAAAATGCTGTTATGAGAGCACTCTTGCGGCGAACTCGAGAAGCGGAAACGTGTTGTGTTGGCGGCTGCTTCGAAAGCAGCCCATTGCCCCACCTTCAAGACGACGTCAGCGGTAGCAAATTGACGACCGCGCGTCTTTATCCTCTCGCATAGCGTGTCTGTAGCCAACCAGGAAGTCTGGAAGGCGAGGCTTTAATTTAGTGTGACCCTCTATTTAGAGTGACCTTGCGAGGAACGCGCCAGCTAACAGCTTGGCTAAAGTCGTTTGCTTTGACACAGCCCAATGATGACATCGGCGAGGTGCTTGCAAAGTGAACAACATACACGTCTATGTTTAGCGGCTTTGAGGAGGGCGACGCTTTTCACTTTACCTATTATTATGATCTTTTCTCTACCGCTAACTTTTTCGTCCCCTTGTCCTTGCAGGATCGAAGGCGGTGAGCTTTTTGAGAGGGTGATTGATGACGACTTCGTGCTCACGGAGAAAGCCTGCGCTATCTTCGTGAGGCAAATATGCGAAGGTGTTGACTACATGCACTCCAAAAACATCCTCCACCTGGACATGAAGGTGAGACAAACCTCCTACCATCACGTTTCTGGCGTGGGATTCTTTACTATCCCGCCAACCCTCTTTGATGACGCATAACAGACGTGCAACACGTGCCCTTGAAAACATGGAAACAATTCAAGAAGAAAATAGTTACGTTTGTACCGGTGTTTACCCGCGAACGTCTATGGCGTGACCCACAGCCGCAGCCGGAAAAAAACATTCCCCCCCCCTCCTCCCTCCTTCACACACACACACACACACAAGCAGATACAGAGACATAGATAGAGATAGAGAGAGATGTTATGTAAGATGAAGGAAAGAGCAGTAGGCTATGCTAACGTTGCTTTCGGACAGGCGTTATTCTCAGCTTCGAACAGCAAAAACTTTCGAGCATGCAGAATCATTTGGTAGAAGAGAATGTAAAGGTTAAGGCAGAAGGACCGTCAACTGCTGATCGAGTGGGTATAAAGTTTTACAGCAAAAAATTGAAAGAACAGAACACAAACTTAAAAAGAAAGAACGTTTTCCCGTGTCGTCGACCTTTACCTTACCGTCCCGTTCGAACTCATTCTTCAGTAAAGGTTAAATGCAACGAAAGCGTTATATTTAATCCGCGTTTAGAAGTGGATTTTCAAGCATTGCTTGTACCTGAAGAAACAGGACACATTTCGCTGTTTTTGATCTTCAAGAAACCACTTTGTATTTTCTATAACCAGCACAGACGCTTTGATAAAGCCGATGACAAAGAGTCTGCATATATCTATAGCGAGATAAGGTGGCTACACATTGTGCAAGCGAAAAAAGAAATGTGCAAGACATTCTAACTCGTAGGCCTTTTTCATTGACTGCTTTAAAGATTTCAGCAAGTAAGTTTTGAGAGCACGCTCCTTAGTGGCAATTTTGTCTTTAGAGAAAACTGACATGAGTGGAGCTTGGCTTAAATTGATATTCTTATTCTAACTTTTGCCTGTATCAGCGATAGTGGCAACGCTGTCATTGCTGTGGGGCGTCCTGATCAATAGCGCTTGTCCACCATACGAGGCAACGTCCGCACTTCCGCCGGCAGTCAGTCATGACAGGGACGGGAAAATATTACAAATGCAATTTTCCCGTGAAAAGAAAAATTCGGTTTCGTATGAACACGTTCACTGTTCAGTGAACGCCATGAAACACTCAATGCCCAGTACTTCTCAGGAAATCTTTTCATAAATTTCACTATCGTTATTGCCATTCTAGTTCAAATCCACGGCACGATGTAGGAGTCTCTCATGGATCTATACTTACCCATGGACAGCATTAATTGATCGATGGGCTTGATTTGATAATATTGGAAACTGCAACTTTAGTCACCGGCTTTCCCACAACATTTGATTGTCTAATAGATATACGTAAATTACATAATAAAATAAGCTAGCATTGGCCTACACCATCTTATCTCTGCAAATTTAATAATCTGATCATCCGGTCGATCCTTCTGCCGCCCTCGACTGCAGTTGCCAATTTCCTACTATCACCTATAGAGAGATAAGCTGTTGCAAATGCCAGGATGTCACCATGCTGAAAGAGCCGGTTTACCTTGAATTCATATCTGGCAACCAGTTATTGCGTCCTTCAGTTTAGTGCGTTCCCCACTAAAGTAGCGTGTAAGATTATACTTCTGCTTCTCCTATATAGGAGATATTAAAATGTAAACAGTCGCGCTAGTTATATCAAGTCTCAGCAACACCATTTGCAAGTCGGTACACCTGGAAGGAAGAGATTCTCTGGCTCATTGTGCGTTCTTGATTTATTTGTTTCTTTTCTATAATGTGAGAAAACTTTAGAACACGATGAAATACAGGAAAGCCAGGAGTTGTTACAAGGAGTTGAATCCAAGAAGGCTTTGTTTGGGCAGCCACGACCATAATTTTATGCCAAGTCATGTTCAAGACAAGCTGTAACTTCAATATCCCGGCGTTATAAAAAATACACATGATTCTTTAAACAGCTGGCGCCGAAGTTGGCACTAAATTTTCTTCTAGGTATAATTACAGAACATTCTACGGATTTTCCCTCTCGTCGAAATCATTATTTAGAAGAACTTTTTGTTGGGCAATTTGGCGCTTATTAGCAAACATTTTTTAACTGCGCGAACAAACGATCACAGAGAGAGCAGACAAGAACAGGCGCAGTACTTGTCTGAGTGATTAGTCTGAGCGCCTGTCCTCGTCTGCTCTCTTTCTGTGATCGTTTGTTCGCCCAGTTAAATAAATTATGTTGCATTCCCTGACCGCCACTAATCTCTCATACCTATTACATGACCTACCCAGATCGACTTTATTTCAATGCTGACAAAAAGGTCAGTACGCTGTTTTGTCGGTAATACGTACAGTCGCCTGATTCTATTTAATATGCGTACAATTAAGCGGCTGCGACCAGAAGGTGCATCAGCGCCTTGCGCCGGGGCACGGGTGACGCATTGAATGGAACAGCCTATAGGACACGACAGCTGTGATACGCGTGAGCTTTTGCGCATGCGCGCCCGAGTAGCGTCGTCGAGGAGTCTGCCGGCGTCAACAAGGGAAAGTGCGTTTCAACGTTTGGTTTTTGCATCCCGTTGGGAGAGAGAAACAAATGTGAAGAGGTACGTTGCTACGTGATCCGTTGTTTATACAGTACACGATTTTGACCGACGAAGAGGGGGCAGAGCTCGCGCGTTTCTGTTCGGTCTAATAAAACAAATCGCAACGTAAAACTTGCACATATGATTTCGCTCACAGGCTAAGCACACTGATCTCGTGATGGAATAGCGCATGATATTCAACGGACTATATCACTTCCTTACATTTTTATATTTAATGTGCAATTTTAGGCTTTTTGGGTGTATACCATTGAGTATGCATACCACTGGGCATGTGCCAATTCATGGCCAATTCTATGCGCATCGCAATTGATTGTGCATCACTTATTTTGACCGCTTTTCCTACCGTACATTTCAACAAGTGCATTGACTGGATCGACACCGTTTTTCTTTTGTGATGCACGAGGATGTGGCGCTCGTGCGACATTAGCTAAGAAGAGGGCAGGTGCGCTTGCTACCCGCTATACCTGCACCTATCATTTTCTCTCCCGTTGTCAGTTGCGCGGCTATGTGCTTCCTCACTGGTTTCATGGTCGTAGTTTTTCATTTCTTAACATAGGCATTGACCAAATGCACTGAATGTTTAAGGACTCGCAAAAAAGAAACAGCTTTCTCGTTTTCTTCGTTTCCATCCGCGTGCCTGTATGTGAACCTATCGCCATGGCAAGACTCCCGCGTAACACGTAGCGCACATATACCGGGGCTGGGTGACTAATGGCGCGGACCGCTTAATCGCTGCCATTTGTATCTCGTGCCCACGGTGCATCGAGAAGCAGTATCAGCGCGCAGCATCCGCGAAAGAAAGCTCGAGAGGTCATCAATCACTTTCACTGGCCACTGACAATCTCGCGTCTTGGCAGGCGCCGTGCACGGCTGCCTCACCGCATCGCGACCACGCGCGCGGCGAGCTTCCAAAAATAAGACGACGAGAGTCGAGAGATGAAGAAATTAAGATAAATAAAAATAATAAACGAACGAACTAATGGAAAGCAAAGATGATGCGCGGTTTTCACTGCGATGCTACGAAGACGCGTGGGCGGCACCTGTGCAGTGCAGGCGGTGCCCACCGGGCTCTGAAAAAGATGGAAGCGGATTGTTGGTGAGTCACCGCACTCGTACGTATACGTACACTCTCTGCGCCGGAGCGTATTCGCGCTTAAATAGAAGCCAGAGTAGGACGGGGTGAGGCCTTGGGGGAAACAGGCGCTAAAGATGGAGCAGAAAGGAAAAAAATATAGACAGAGAGAGAGAGAGGAGAGGAAGGACGTAGTCAATGGTCGCGGCATTTCGACTGCGAGACCACTCTTCAGAGCCATTTTTGGGGCTCGATTCACGTTGCAGAACTTTTCAGGCGCAGCGATATCTCTAGTGTTGCTTGCATTACGAGAGAAAGAGCGAGCGAGAGAGAGAGAGAGAGTGAGAGAGAGAGTGAGATTTTTTTTTATGCTTGAGCCTCATCATTGTTATATATAGAGCCAGTGATAATAAAAATGCATCACAAGTTTATATTACGCGCAAGCGTATCACGATCTGCGGCCGGAGTAAGGGCGTTGTGAGAGTTTGAGAGATTGGCTCGGAGAGGTGATGCACCACACGTGTTTAAAAAGCGGAGATGCAGCGCGGTGGAATGATCGATAATTGGTGTGTTTAAGATCCCCTCGTCGTACTCGTCTTTGCGCGCTTTTACAGTTACAAGATGTAAGATCCCCAAGGAACACTTGAGGACTGAGGTACATGCTGAGTAGCTGAAGATTCGTGATTCAATTCGAGCTCCTGGGATTTTTGAGCGTCCACCCAAGAGGACGAGCGGCATTTCTACCCTCTGCCCCAATCCGAATGCGGCCTCCTCGGCTAGGAATCGAACCGCGACCTCCTTCTCAGCATCTCAGCCCGAAAGGACGGAGACGGAAGGCTGTGGCACAATCCAGATATCCATTCTATTTTCCTGTCCCTCTGGGCGCTGCACAATGTTCAGTGAAGAGTGAAATTTGAAAATTTCTTTGGCACTGATACAGCATCCAATTGATAGGTTGCGCGACGTAGTCTACTTCTGACCTCAACAGAGGACGATACGAAACAGGACATAGCTAAACAGGATATGGCGAAAGGAAAGCAGAGAAGAGGGGACGTGACCTGCCATCAGGATATTAGTTTTGAGGTGCAGCGTTGCATAATTTGAACAAGGTCGGATTCTCGACTTATGTTGCAATGAAGCCCAGAAACACGGAAGAACAAGAATTTTGCTGAAATGACTACTAAATAACTTATCTTAGTAGTTTACACACATACTAATGACAAATATCTGGAAACGGACCTGTCTGTTATTCCCGGTCCAGACAGGGTACACTAGTATGCGGGACTGACCAGTACAGAAGAAGCTGCTGTTGCACGACTTCGTGCATGAATCTGTCACGCTGGTTTGTTGGGTTGTTGACCACTGTGTGCTGCTTAGAGGATCACCACACTCAAGGGCAGAGTTCAACTGTCAAGCAATACGATGTTTTTATTATTTTCTGTTATCTTTTTTAATCATTTAATCTTTATTATGTGACGTAGCTTAGGTGGCATGAATGTCTTTATTTGATTTCTATGTCTACTTGTAGGAGCCGCCACTTGCTGTTTAAGTAACTGTGTTTCGCCAATTAAACCAGGTGGCTTCTGGGCTTCAACGGAAGCAGATGTTTCTTCGTGCTGCCGTTCATTCGAAGCATGTAGCTTTGTGAAACTTTACAGGTGACGAAATGATGGCGTATGAACACTTCAACACTGTTTAGGCACTATTGCGTTCAATGCAATTTACGACAAATCACCAGCTTCCGGAGCAACCTTTTTGAGCCAATGCGAGCGCAGTTGTGCGATTAGTGATGAAATTATGTTTTAAAATAGATAAAATGTTTTTGTACTGCGGTTATCTTTTGTTCTGAACTTCGCATCGATTTGTTGGTTTGTAGCACAAATGGCATGCGAGTGTTCACCTTCGCGTTTATAGGTGATGTAAGGCATGAGAGCACCTAGCGTGCTGCGTCAATCATCACGTAATATATATACAGGCACTGGGAAGACATCAACCACACGCACTCGGCTTGGCCCAAGGGGGGTATTCATTAAGTGCCACCTAGCGGACATGCCCATTTGGTCTGCTGCTGAAGTGCCGATTGGATGGGTTGGGAAACGCGTCAGAAGGAGGCAGGCGCGCTCAGTCAATCAGCACGTCAGCAGCCGACAAAACGGTCATGTCCACTAGGTGGACACTTACAGAATATCTCTCCAGTCGACATCGTCAGGTGCCTTCAACAGCAGCATGGAAAGAGATGATTTACTTTAGTGTAATTTTCTGCTTACGCCCACTTAACACTGTGATCAAGTTCATGGTTCTTAATCGAGTGCAGTAATCTGGTGGCTGTGTCAGAATGAAACATGTTTTCTTTGCGTTGCTTGTCGCGAGTGATAAAGTTGGCGGAGTCATTTCTTGAGCTCAGTGGCAATTTACAGGGCGGACGCCTAATTACTGTTCACGATGGGTGAAATTGGCCCGCGCCCAGTTGGGCGCAGCTGACACTTGGCCCCCTCTCTCGCCCCTCCACGTGCGCAGCCGGAGAACGTGCTGTGCACCACGCGCACGGGCAATCGCATCAAGCTGATCGACTTCGGCCTGGCGCGCTTCTACGAGCCGGGCAAGAAGCTGCAGGTACTGTTTGGCACGCCGGAGTTTGTGGCTCCCGAGGTGGTCAACTTCGACAAGGTCGGCTACCAGACCGACATGTGGAGCGTCGGCGTCATCTGCTATGTCCTGTGAGTGCCCGGCGCTCTTTGGCTCACACGTGCGTGCAGACGAACTGGCCTATTTTCTTTTACCTATCTCGCTCGCTAGCTAGCTCGCTCACTCATGTCAGTGAGCGAGCGAGCGAGGGGTTCCCCCTGTCCCCTTTAGAAGAACTCTACCCATATATGCTATGCCGAGGAAAGCATTCGTCACCTTGAAAAAGACAAGTCCACTTGTAGAAAACGTTAGCTCCCTCCTTTACCTTGTTGGGGTTTTGCTCATCATCTTGAATTTGCATCTACCGTTTTTCCCCGTTTTCACTTAAAGCTATACGCCTTTTTATCACGTTGCGCAGCTAGCAGCAGGATTTGCAGACACTGCGTGCGCTGGTAGTCGACGCTACAAAGCGGAAGAATTTACGCACGAAAGCAAAGCTAAACTTGCGCATGGGAGCATGACACGCCAAATTACAACTAAACACTGAACTTTAACTTGTTGAATGGCACAGGCGACGCGACGAGTAAAACGGGGTGGGCGCAACTGTCCTCTTCGTTTCAATTGTCCCGTGGTCTACGTTGTGCACCTCGTTGAACGCAAACCATTTCGCCCAGCTAAGAACCCTCAAACTGAACTTGTCGGTGCCAGCGATGTTTTCCGCTTAAGCAACAGAGAAACGAAGTGTCGCTGAAAGGGCGTCTGGTCTATCAAATTTTATTACCCCCAGCCAGTACATTTTGTTGGAAGTGCTGAGAGATTATTTAGCGCGCATAACCAATCTCACAACTGTGCTGGAACTAAAAAAAAAGAAAGACTGCGTCAAACTCGGTGCGTATTACTCTAGTGTCACTAAAAGGTTATCCGCTGCCTGGAACTTCTCCTTTAAGTGGTTCACGATGAGCTATCGCAAACGAAAGCTTTGATGGCTGAGCGGAACAACTGAATAACAATGTTAGACGTGACACCTTAATCCTTGTGGGGGACTTTCCAATGATTAAACCTCCTGGCCTTTCTAATCTTATTTCTCGCTCTCGCTCTCTCCCAACGATTAGACACACACATCGCAGTTGCTTCGGAGTATGTTGCCCTGACTCCAATAGCAAGGCGAATTGTAAGAGGATACCAGTAAGCAGAATAATAATAACGCCCTCATTTCGATGGTGCTGAAAAAGCTGTTCATGGTTTTGTTAGCTTGGAGTAGGCGCTAGATTAGGGAAATTTCTCCTTACTGGACATTCTTTCTCCCATATTTTATGAAAAAAAACACATTTTTTTTTTCATTTAACATATTCACTGACCTTCCTACAGGCTCTCAGGACTTTCACCTTTCATGGGAAACAGTGAACTTGAGACTATGGCGAACGTGACGAGAGCGGAATATGATTTTGACGATGAGAGCTTTGACCAGATCTCCGAAGAAGCAAAAGACTTCATAGCCAAGCTCCTCCTAAAAGACAAAGAGTGAGTATCTTTAAATGATATATTTTCTTGTGCAGACAAAGACCTTACAGATGGCGGTGGCATATCGCCGCCAAAGAATGATGATCTGTCTGAGCTTTTACCCATGGCAGGCAATGACAGTACTTTATCGGATGGTTCACGTATATGTTAATGAATCGTCAGTGAAATGTTACAAGGCAACTAGTATTTATGAAAAGCGGGTAATATATAGCCGCACCCGGAATCTCTGCCTGATGTCTACATGCGCATCACCACTTTAGCCATATCGATCGCCATGTTTACTTGATCTTGCGACGAGACTTCAATTTCTTTCACCCGCCTTGGTGGCTGAGTTGCTTTAGAGTTCTGCTGCTGAGCACGATGTCGTGGGATCGAGTCTCGGCCGTTGTGGCCGCATTTCGATGGTGGCCACAACGATTTAGGTGCACGTTAAGAAACTGCAGGCAGTCAAAACGTTCCGGAGCCCTCCACCGCGGCGTATTTCACAACCAGTGAAATAGTTTGGACGTTAAATCAATCAATCAATCAATCAATCAATCAATCAATCAATCAATCAATCAATCAATCAATCAATCAATCAATCAATCAATCAATCAATCAATCAATCAATCAATCAATAAGTAATTAATTTATTATTTGTTTATTCTTGCTTAACTATTTGTTAATTCATATTATATCGCTGATTTGCTCCCTGCTCAACGACTTTTGCCCATTTTCCTTTTCGCAGAGACCGTATGACAGCCTCCCAGGGCTTGAACCATCCGTGGCTTCGGGTAGGTGTTACAACTCCTCTGCCTATAGAGGAAATTGAGGCGCCAGACTTTCAGGTTGGTCACTTGCCGCAGTGCTTTGGCACCGCGGCAGCCGTCCCCAAATGCACGACCACCTGACCGATGATGCCCCGCCACAAAAAACCCCGTGGTTC
The DNA here is from genome assembly GCF_050947875.1 of Dermacentor variabilis. NCBI lineage: Eukaryota > Metazoa > Arthropoda > Arachnida > Ixodida > Ixodidae > Dermacentor > Dermacentor variabilis. Next base: position 32,354,316 of record NC_134571.1, read on the forward strand.
ATTCTGCGCCCGTTGTCGTTGGTCCCCCCATCCAGAGACCTGCGGCCCGTCAACCTGCACCCAGACCGTGTAGCTCGTATTTTCCAGGCATCCCTCCCCGAACCGCGTTTGGAACGAATGATTGAAAGAATGGTTATTCTGAATGCGAAGCTTTATCTCTCACTGCATATAATAATGAGTACTCCCTTTGCTTATTGTTTGTTGGGGTAACTTTCAAGGGCAATAGTATGGAAGTGCCTGTTTGGAACAGGTTCTGGTGACTGTAAAACTTGTACTTTCTAGAGAACACGTGCACGTATAAGAAAAAGCTGAAAAGCTCATGTTTTGTGTTCGTTGCAAACGCGGCAAGTGGTGTAAAAAATAGATATATTGAGCCCATTATTCCTGTGTCACCGATTCCCTTTGTAATTTACTATTTCTGATCTCTCCTGTGTTTATATGTGTGTGTGTGTGCCACTTGTTAATGATATGATTAATGTACTGTTCTTCTGAAATATCCGGTTAAAGAACCTGCAAACTCTGCTTGTAAGATATTTTCTTGCTCCTGGCGTGTTTCTTGGGCAACAAAAGCTATACCTCGAGAAGTGACTTCATTCGATTCATCTGAGAATGAGATGTGCCCGCCTGGTCCCCTACTTGCAACCGAAGATTTCTTTGGTCGTATTAACATATCTAGAGAGACATCATGTTTTAACACACTAATTGTCACTGAAACTCACAGTATTGACGATGTCAATAGAATGATACCAATTTTGAAAAGGTAATCTTAATACGTACCGGTGAATTTCGAGACCTGATTTCTATAGCGTAACTTACTGCCAATGCAACGACGCAGTTACAGACGTATTACAAAGAAAGGCTCGATATTGTGGCAGTAGCCCAGTGCCTCGTTGTGAACAAAGCGGGGTTATGCTGCACGCATCAGGTACAGTTCTTTGTTGCGGTGTAAAAAGCTGACGTGTACTGAACGAATTTGGAAATATTAAGTGAGAAATATCTTAATATAATTCACTGCATCATGCATTCTTCATTTTTTTTACTTAGGATGAAAAAAAGTGATTTTCACGCATCTAATCGTTACAACAATAAGCACTTTACCAAGCTGAAGCGTGTTTGAAACGACGTGAAACCGCATGACATGTGCAACTTTGCTGAGCTCTTTCAGGCTTCAGTCTTGTTTTTTCGCACACCTAGAACTTAGGCTACGTAGATGCTACGAAGAAATGTATAAGATACGCAAGAACTACGCCTTCCTTGTCCAGAAAGAGCTTGCAGTCGGCACTTTATATCGAAACTTTGGTGAGGTGAGCCGGCATACGATTAAAAAGAGCTGAACAGGCAAGTTCTATGCCTATATATAGTAGGGAACTAAAAAAACAGTTCTTTTTAATGTATTGATACTTGTGAGGCTGCCTTAAGTGTCAGTAACGCAAAGTGTATAAAAGTTGTCCTCAGTCACTGAAGCTCTTCCTAATCTTGTTGTGCACTTTATATAATTTTCTTATACACACTTTCTTGTTTTTATTCAAACAGAAAGATAAGAAGAGAGATGACACACAGCTGGACAAGAAGAAGCTGAAACGTTTCGTCATCAGGAGGAGGTGGCAGGTACGAGTTCAGCATCCTCGATTGCAAATTGAAAGAGCAGATCTTCCGTTAACGCGTATGCGCCTTGCTAAATCGTACTTTGATGTACATAAATAACTACATGTGATCTTTCATTAAACGGTGTGTGTTTACGCATTAGAGCCCAACTGTAACGATATTTCGCTTTGGCTAAATTGATTATAAATTCGCAGTGTATATGACTGATGCAACGTCTGCAAGGTCGCATGGCTGGTAATTGCATAATATTCTTATTATCGCCCTCTGAACGCCACCTAAGCAGACGACGCGTGCACTTGGTGGTAAGCGGATATGAGCCAGAACGTCGCCTCCGAGATTTTTCAACGCTCCGCAAGCGGAGGCCAATCTCAGAGGCCATGCCTAGGAGCCGCGCGCGTGATGTCGTGCACCACTTTCGGCGAGCGGTAATGGTGGCTTTTCTCTTTCAATTTTTCAGCGTAAAGAACGGCTATTCTTGCGAGATCTTCGTGACGCTTCCACTCGTGTTTCAAACGTAAAATTTAGCACGGAGGCTTCTCTCTGTTATAACGTTGTATTTGTGGTGAATAACTACACTAACTTAAACATTTAGTTTAATTTTTTTTGCGTGGTCCAAGATATCGGTGGAAGTTGTATATTAAGCGATGTCAGAATATATAAATGATTCATTTTTCACATCCGCGCATTGTTGCAATACTAACGCGACGTTTTCATTGATTTAAGGTGGCTGCGAGCATGACATTTTGATGTCGTAGCTTGAAAATGACCGAATAACCTACCGTTTGAGGTATCTGTTTGCGTATGTGTATACGTGTGCGTGTATGCTGTCAAACGTGAAGAGAAACGCAAAATGGAGGCCGGAGGGGGGGGGGCACTTCCCCAATATTGAAATTACCATCCCAAGTGACTTAGAAGCACCGTGGGGCATGCTGCGTCGTTACAACAGAGTCTGAAATAAAGAATACAGCCGAACACCTCTAGAATGAACGCCTTCACGACGAATATGTCTGTACAGCGAAGGAATTTGGCACAGCGGCTGATTTGTTGCTTTGTAACGAACGCCACTTATGTAGCGGTGCCACTCTGCCCTCCGCAGACGCCACTCGGCTGCGCCCTCTGGTAAAGGTAGCACTAGCGATGCGCTAGGCGAGAGGGCCGACGTTAACGAGTGTTGCAGTCCTGTCGCACTGCTTCAGGAATCATCCAACTCATAGGCGGCTTGTAACACAGCAGAGGGTGCGGCGGCTGACGAATACGTCGCAGTTGATGACGACGTGACGATTTTATCGTAGCTGACTGCCGAATACGTCTTCAAAGCCTTCTGGGCCAGAAAGGACGCGAATATCAACGAAGGCAGCAGTCATGAAGATCCTGCAAACAAAAGAAAACATTTGAAGTCAAGGGAAGGTGATAGCTGAATTCCACGATCTGCTGATGTACGTGACGTTGCTCCTTTGTTTTGCCCCAGAGAATGCAGTGAAGCTCGGTGCAATAATGTCGGCCTGCAAGCACACATTCCAGCCAGGCGAAATGTGCTCGAAAAATAGCGATTTATTTCACTGTCTTTCATTGCTTCTTGGTAAATAAAGGTTTTTTCTTGTTGAGCATGTTCAGCTTGCTCTGTGGTGAGCGGAACGATTCTCAATTTTTAAAACGAAGTGACCTGTGTAACGAAGAATTTTGGAAGTCCGAAGTTGTGCAACAGAAGCAAGACCCTCAGAGTTGTTCTTACCATACATTCGTATTCGCCGGTTAATACCCCGGTGTCCTCAACGGCAGTGCATTACAGTGCGCAGTGCCCCGCTGAAATATTCATCCGCAGGTTTTTAGTGTTGCGCTGCTCACACTCTCGACTGTTGCTCTCAGGGAAAAATTTTACGGATCGCGTCACAATCGTAATGATTCATTGTTTCGTTAATAATAGCCTTTTAGTTATGAATAAAGGGAAAATCAGACATCCACCGAACGGGTGGATGTCTGATTTTCCCTTTATTCATTACTTCTCTCCACCTTGCGGGTTTCCGCAGAACTACTACGTCAAGCCTTTTAGTTAGTAGCCTAGCGTAAAAGCAAGATACATGGTAAAGTACGAATATACCATCATAATATTTAGAAATTTTAACGGCGTACCGATCTCTTAGCTGATAAGAGGGATGAATGTTAGCTTAACCTTAAGAGGAGTTTTTCTGGTTCATGTATAGGTACGCTACAATCGACGTTACAGGAACGCATCAATGTAATTGATAACTTATTAAAAGGAAGGGGCGTACGACTTTCTTACTATGGGACAGCTGTACTGCCTTTTACGATGCGGCAGCTGAAGAATTTTTTAGCCTAGTTAAAGATAAAGAACACTCTGATATCTGTGACGCAGCACAACCTCATTGATATTAATCTCGATGGCCAATTGTCATGGGTCTCGCACGTCGGTACGCTTGGAAAGCAAGTAAATTCTATTACAAACTTGCTTTGCCGTCTAGATGGAACAACATGGGGGGATCAGCTCCATCACTACTACAAGTTCACAATGCACTAGTAAAGCTGAAAAATAGCTAATTGGACGCCCATTCTCCATCGTCTATCGCGAACTTCGGAGGAGAGACGTCAGCGTTAATTATCAAGAGGACTTAGAGCGTGTCTTGTCATGGCACGCGCAACCTTGAGTCCTCTTCTTATCGCTGACGCTCGTCGTCCGCCTTTTCCAGTTATGCGAACAGTTGAAACTTGTAGCCACGTGTACTGTCTCCTAACACAACTTGAAGGGCATCCACTAAAGTTTCTTCAGGAAAGAATCAAAAGTGAAATGCATAAGTTTCTTCAGGATCATAAATCCTTATTACGGAGTTTTGAAATATCCAGAACGAATCCCGGTTATGCCCCTTGGATGCTGTCAACGCACACGATAGAGTTATCACCTGAAGGTATCATAAGAGCGAATATTCAAGATAGCTGCGCAACAACTTGCACTATTCTGAATTTACTCCTTATATCCAAAGGATATTAACGTGTATACGGAAGGATCGTGCCAAAATAATTTGTCTGCATCTGCATTCATCATACCGGACCTTATGAGGAAGCTTTAGCTCGGGCCCAGCTCCGACACGGCATATTCAAATACATGTAAAACGCAGAAACGCTTTTCTGAGATAACCCATGAACCAATTTTAATGAAATTTGTTGCATACGAGAGAGAAAGTTAAATTCTAGTAGCTGTTGGAAGCGGAATTTCAATATAGTGCCTGAATTTTGTTAAAAAGTTTCAGAAATATTAAAGTTAGGAAAAATATAGAAGCACGAAGTTTACAAATTAATAGCTCTGCATCAATAACAGATATCGCTGTTCTGTAAACGGAGTCTATTAGATCATTCGAACCGGACAAATTGGATATGTCAATTTACATCTTACGTGAATTTGTTACGTTGTGTAAAATGGTTATGCAAAAGCTGTATTTCGATATTACTATTTTTTTTTCGAATTCATGTGTAACATACCAGTTTTGTCCGCCTTAGATGTACTATTTAGATGCAATTCGCAGAATTGCGATATAATTTTTCATTGATGAGTTACGGAGTTGTAAACTTGATAGTTTCGTTTTCTGAAAATGTGCGTTTTTTGCTAATTTTTAATAAAAACTGACGACCTAAATCAAAAGTTCGAAACTAACAGTCACTAGATTTTAAGTTTTCCTTTTAAATTAAACAAATCTCGTCAAATTTTGTGCAGTGGTTGCCGAGAAAAACCAATTCTCCTTTTACATGCATTTAGATAGGAAGAACCGAGCTAAAGCTTCCTCTTAAGCTCGAATAGAAGTTTAGATTATCTTGAGTGACATGTTCTGCAGTGACCAAACTAGTTGCAATCATTCCTGCCTTCCGCGTCGTGGCGTCAGTAGAGGTCGCACAGAACTGGGTTATTCGCAAGGATTTCCCAAGCCGCCATCACGTCAATACATAGCACAGACCAAAATGCGCTGAGTATACATTTTGTATGGGAAACCATCAAGGAACACACAAAAGCTAGTGCAGGAAATTACATTACAGCGTGTCAATGTATTCCAGGACGCTGATATTCCTGGAAACACTCTAGTGGACACACTGCTGCAAAACAGGCGCACGAAAATGAAAATACCACAGATCCCCTTTTTGCCCATAGTGAAATCCTCCTGTTGCTGAGGAGGATATTCTATCGACTGAACACAAGCACCTGGTTTGATCAGAAGTCAGAGTGCTCCGAGTTATCCTTTACAGATCCTAACAATCAATGGTCCATCTCACCAAAGTTGAGCGACAGTAGAAATTTTCTGACTTTATTGAACTGTCTGCAGCTTGGCACAGCACTTACGCATCACAGTTTATACAGGATTCAGCGCGTTTCTAGCCCGCAGCGCCATCGTGGTAACGCTGACGAAGACATACGACACTTTTCGAGTGCCCACGACACGATACCGCCAGGCGACGACTGCCAGGCGATTTAATGTTGTTAGACCGCAGACAACTAACCCCGAAAAAAGGAATACTTGGACCGTGGCCAACGATAGAGCTACAGGAAAAAAATACACTTGCGGATTTTTAAAACTGCTTCAAAAAACAAACAAAAAAATTATATTAGGTTCTTACTAAATCTGTCGAGGTTCGCCCCCCCTATTACATCTTCTTTTAATACCAGAGGTTGTATAGTATGTTGTATGTGTGTAGCTCACGTCTGACGTTGTTATATGCTTTTATGTATCTGTTTGTGTAGCTATAACCGTATTACCGTATGCGCGTGTTTTCATGCTCTTCTGTGCACTTTCACTCTTTTATGGAACCGTGTATCTCCCTTGGCGCTCTTTAACTTTCTTCTGTGGGTAAAACTTCGCATATGTTAGTGCTATTTCACGGTTATAAGTGCATATCGCTTTCTTGCGCTTTTGTTTTGCTAGCCTGTGAAATGCAGAAGCCGGCGCCAACAATGGTGCCATCAAGTCCTTTCGTTTCATATTAATAAAGAAACAAAAAAGATGAAAATAGCTTCGGAAGGCACGCATGACAATGGAGACCCATGCATGCTCTAATTTACAGCAGGTGCTAATGTGTGATTTAGGAGATCGTACTATGCACAAACATGTGTATTTACATCTATTTACAAGAGCGAACAATAGGCACATGTATAACAATAGTCTATATGGCGCGGAAATAACTTTAACCTACCCTTCCTTGCTACCGACCGAGGAAATGGTCCGATCTTCACTCTCGTGGCGATACACCCGTGCTTAAAGTAACGTATAAGTGTACTGTAAATGAATGCATGTCGTTCGATTTTTTTTTTATTTACCTCTGCCACAGAAAACAGTTAATGCCAAGAGCGAAATTGTGGATTAAAGCAGGGATAGGTGGGGCGCTTTTCTAACAGAAAGTAGCTGCAGTGAGGCCCCACCTTAGTCATATTTTAGCGTAACTACAACAGCGCCCATTTGAGCACGAATACATCAACTAAGACTGATGTCATATCCCATTACCTTATCTTCTCATGATATACAGTGAATGGGCTAAACGCTGAGTAGTTCGTCTCGTCAAGCCGGGTTGCCTAAATTTCTTGCGCCTTCCTCTGAATATGAAAGCTTCCTCCTTCGCAACGCCCTCAGTCAACTCGATGGAAGGACTTTCTCTAAGAGCAGTATTTTCAGACCATACGAGTCTCACGCTTCACAGAAGTCGAAAGCCAGAAGAGCGATGCCGCCGTTCCTGAACTCGATTAGACTGATTGACTGTGTGTGGAGCTGTACTGATCAGTTCGGTTTGTGCACGTTTCCAGCACGCCTGAACTGTGTCCTATCTCACCCTCTTTAGCTTTCCTTCCAACTTCCGCCTCCTAAAGTGCAATGTGGCCAAGTGTAAAGTGGCCACTTCCCGTTAAGCTACAAACTCTTTGTTTATCTCTTTCTCTTCCAGAAAATGGTGAACGCATTTCTGGCCCTCAGGCGCATGGGAGCCACCATCTCGCCATCTACGCCTTGAACGCTTAACAGGTGGGCTGAGTGCTTCCCTCTCCGCATATCTACTACAACTGGGCTGTCCCACATTAGTATTGGTGCGTGAACGTTCTTTTGAGCCTCTCATCTTCTAGATGCTTATGCATGTTTTCTTGAAGTTCCCGATCGCATATTCCACTACACAATTCATAATGCAACTTCTCTTAGTGAGATGACGTGTTACCCGTATGTCGGTATTCGAGCTAGAAAACATAAAAAAAGAAACGCAAGAATAAGCACCCCGTTGTTTACAACTGAACCCTGCAACTTTGTTTTGTTAGTAAGTTACAAATAAATGCCTGTGACGTCTCACTCGGAAATGAGCGTGGAAGTACGTGGTTGAAAAAATAAGAGCATTCAGCTTACAGGTGGTTAGAGAGGGGGTTTCTTTTTCTAAATGGTTATGCTACAAAGTAACGCGGAAGGAGGAATTAAAGCACAAGCTGAAGGAATGAATAAAGCTGGTACATTATTTGATTGCACGAGCTACCAGGAGGAATTTGTTTTATAACCCAGTGTCCTAACCTGACTTAAAGAAGGAACGCATATTGCTTTGTGAAATTTCTGGATTATATAAAAAAACATTTAGCCACGATTCAACCTCATAATGTCTAAATGAGAATTTAACTCCGCTCAAATCTTATAACGCAACTCTGATGTTTGAAATGAATTAATAGACTGGTCCAGGCCGACTTCCCGCGCATTGGCATTGTGCTACCTCAAGAAAATGTAGAAAAGGAATTCACCCTCGGGCTTGTTGACACAGCAACGTTACAGCGCTAATTTTTGATTGTCGTGTGCTTTAACCTATGTCTTAGTTGCGTTTGCTGGCTCTCACAGGTGCCTTAGAAATGTTGTGTATACCTCCAGACTTTCCTCTTTTTTTCTATCCCTTACTTGGTGCTTTATTCGCATGGTTCCTAAAAACGATAGGAAGCCTCTTAAGCAGGAATTCCTTGCGACACGATCCAAAAATAAGAAGCGAAACAAACGAGAATCTCCCACTTTCTTTTTCATGACTGGCACTTGCCAGTGACCGCCCATGCGAACGAATTAGGAATCAAAACACGATACTGCTGTCTAAAACGCGTAGTACGTATTCGTGCAAGATCCTTCGAACTAGCTCAACAGCGATTGCAAGCGCAACTGCAGAAGAACTGAGATCTCACAGCATTGATGACCCATTGACGGTCGATTCAGGAGCTAGAAATATTTGAAAATTAAGGCCAATACGTCTCAGGAGGGCTCTGGCTCCGTTATAGCACACTAATTTCGCCAAGAAGTGTTCATATTGCGGAATCTCTGACAAACTAATCTCGACTCGACACTATGCAATACCAGCAGTGGTTAACACGTTCATTTGGGCTAGTTAGTGCGACATTAAACAAGTGATAGCAAACAAGTAATATTGTTAATGTTCACACAACTTGTGTTAAGGCTGTCGTTGATAAATGCCTGCCGTACAAGACAAGGCTGTCTGTCGTGCGGGGATATGCTGTGCACTTTCTTGACTGTCGAAGGTAATTCGAGTGAGCTCAGTCACGTTGGGAAGCTCTTGAAGTTAAGGCACTTAGATGAGCACCAACCATGTTAGTAAACACAATGTTTCCAACTCATCCCGACTTCATCATGGGCGACATAAAGAAGCCGCAATAGCTTCTGTGGCATCTGGCTTGTGTCATCGCCTGTGACTTTCGTCATAGGTGAAATAAAATTATTCACAAACAATTCAAATCCCGCGGAAATTTCGCAAGGTGGAAACTTCTTTAAGTACGATTAGAATTCTTACCTCAACTTTAAAAACTTTTTGCCCGTCTGTCTACCCGTTTTACACTGTCGCTTCAATTTGGAGAAAAATCTTTTAAAATTCCTCCCTCGTGTGGCGGAATCAAACCCCTGTTCACATGGTGTTGAAGCACAGCAGACCGATGTTTGAGCGCTGCGCCACGAATGCCCGCGGGTGGCGAGGGAATAACTCTCAGCATTAGTGAGCACTGGCGCGATAACCGTATACAATCTCGGAGGCGACACAAAAAGAGAGGGACTTCGCGGGCGCGACACCAGATGGCGCAGCGTGTCCGGAGGGAAGCGCGATAGAGGGGCCCAGCTGCAGTACGCGGCGCATACATGACGCGTTTCGGCAATGTGGTCTGCCGTTACGCTGCTTGAATACCAATCTCATGAACATCGACAGTCATCCTGAGATGGGTTCTGCCGGAACTTTTTTTGAAAGAGCCTGTTGGATGCCAGCTTTCTCTTTCGGAGACATCGCCGTTGCGCCTTGAACTATGTGTTTCTATTCAGTTTATATGACCCACTTGAAACAGCATCAGGCGCGATACAAATGTATTTTTAAATCGCACGCACTATTGGTGCGTCTGAAATAATATATATTTTTTTTCTTATTTCAGAACCTCGGAACCTTCCAAGACCCACCATGTGTTCCCCGTGTCTTTCACCCCAATTGATCTTCACGAAAGAAGACTAACGTCATATTTCATCGAATCACTTTTTTTGTTTAACTGCGTTGTCTCATATTTCGCGATTGTCACGGGATACCACGAACGTGCCTGAAAATGTGTCCTACCTTTCTTAAATTACCTCGTCATTAAAGAAAGGCGACATAGTGAGCGCAAGTTTGTTTTAAAGAGAGATGCATGTAGGAAAGTTGCATGAGGCTATGAGTAAGTTGTCATGCATCCTGCATGCAAACTATGCCTCAACATTTCTAAATCTGAAATACAAAGGTATATTAAGAATGCCAAAAAATATTTTGTGGTGGCCGGTTTCAAATGGCCACCAATTCATGGTATGAGCTAAAGCCAGTGACACTTAAAGCTTGGTTAACTTGCTGCTCAAATTCAGAATGTGGAACCATAATTGTCGTCCGTGTTGCATTCTATCTAAAGAAAAAATATTTTGTCAATGCTACCTGTAGGTTCTCGCACGACATTTTTTTAGATAGAGTTAGATCGGACGTGCCTTCATTTTTTTATAGTTTGCCCATGTGCCCTGCCCTGTCATCGTAGAAACATGACGTACGCTGAGTTAACATCTTAGGGCCATGTCACCTACATGCCTAAAGGTACTAAAAAACAGCACGTTGTTCGTTGCATGTTTAGGAGAAGTGAAGCGTCTATACAAGCCCAACCTCACGCCGAAAAATGGTTATGCTCTTTGCGCCTGGTTTTCTACGCAAATATCCCCGAAAAACTTTGCTGACGCAAAATTATTGTTTCCCATTCCTAACTTTCTGTACAGTGGTGGCGTGGACTGTTTTTTGTATAAAGGTGTCCGTAAACTGTTACGAACGTTGCGCTTTCTGCTGAAATGTTTAATAAAGTTGTCTGTTTCTTACCAACCGGCGTCATGGAATGAGTCTTTCGTCAAGTGAGGTTTCTTTCATCGAAGAATCCGGATTATTGACATCTGTCGACTCTTCAAAGTCAAAAGCTGCTCCTCAATCATTGTTTATATTCTAGGTCCCAACCACAATAGCGATACCACGTTTGGGAGATTGACCAAGAATTGTGCAGTTTATGTGGCCAAAATAAAGGTATTGTTATTGTTGTTGTTTCCTCAACACAAAAATTGTTCATGCCTACAGGGGGGATTGGCCACGCTGGAGTTATCGTGTTGTTGTTGTTGTTCTGACTGGCTGTGGCACATACCCACAGTGGGGGATTGGCCATGAATCGGGTGGTTAAATTAGGTGCATAAAAACATAATAATAATAACAAGGGAGTTAACAATTTGAACATTGCAGTTTAAAAGTAACCGTATTTTGTTTGGAGAAAAAAAATAATACTGTAATTATGAGGCGTCGTGCATTTCTTTCACTTTTTCTTCCCACTAACGCTTTCTGAGCTAAATAATAAGGGTTTGTAGCAAACAGACTTACTGAGATTATCTTTCATAAGAGCAGCGAGAAAAACTGAATTTGGGACATAATTGCACAACAGAGCTTTTTTTTATACCCTCAAGTCTCATTGTTTATGCTGTTTTCAGGGTACGTTCCATTGCCAGCTAGTTGCACTTGAAACTGTTTTCAAGCTTAGTACTATCTATACATACCGGTTTAGCTAGCAATACTTATGAAGTAGAACTATCGATAACGGTCTTATACAAGCAGCTGGTACGTGATGAAATTGTGAAATGAAGACGATTCTCTTGCCAGCCACAGCAGTAAGTGTTCTATCTTTATGGTAAATCATGCAGGTTCTCCAATCTCTATAGTTCGATTCTGACTCACCTATTATAAAATTTTGTTCTCTTGCTTTGTACTTTACATACCCCTATTTTGGCCAATACCTTAGAGTGGGTCCGTGCCAGTATATCCTTAGGATTTATATCTACCATAGAGTTTCTAGCTATAACACCTAGAGGGAAATCTGGCGCCACCGTCCATGGGAGTTTCTTAAGGGGCGCTGTGCCGTCATGGGAATGATGGTATATGTGTCTGCGAGGCTTGTGTTCGCTGGTGCTGTAAGAGGCTTCGTCTAAAACGTGGATATGGCTACACAAATAACGCGTCCTTAAAGTAAAATCTTCATAAAATGTTTCCATTCACGCGAATTGCACCTTTACTCACGTACAATGCATGACGAAGGGAAGAAAAACAAGAACAGACGACAAACTGTTTCAAAACGAACGCGAATCTTGTCGTCTGTCCTCCAACTTTAGTGGCCCGCTGATTCTTTATACGTATCATATCACATGCAATAGCAAGTTCTCATAGTTAAACAAAACACGTTTTTGTGTAATAATAAAGGTAGAACGGCTTCCTACGTGCAGTTTTAGTAGAAAATGAATCATTGTGACAGAAGGAACGGTGCCTGCCTGGCTCTGAGAGAACGATGCCAATCCGAAGTCACAATATACCGGCATTCCCACGCATACCACAGCACAGCAGCGCCAGATTTCCCTCTAGGTAATATAGTGAGAAACTCAATGATATCTACAGCAATTGCACCAGAAGGGCATCAGTGCGCGAAGAAAAAGAGGGTGTGGCCATTTTTCTTCGAGTCTTAATCGTGGTTTCATTCATCATTGATGTACTGAGTATACTGTCTGGTTTTAAACCCATATTTCGGGTAGAATTATTAGCGATTGTTTTAGCTCTTCGAATACTTTCAATAATTTCTTCGACGGCAGCATTAGAGGCTGATTCCTTGAATGAATGAATGAATGAATGAATGATTGAATGAATGAATGAATGAATTCCGGGGTATTAATTACGTGCCAGAACCACAATTTGATTAAGAGGCGTGCCGTAGTGGGGGACTCCGGAATAATTTTGACCGCCAGGGGTTCCTTAATGTGCCCCCAATGCGCGGGACCACGGGCATTTTTGCATTTCTTCTCCATTGAAATGCATCTACCACGGCCGAGATCCGATCCCGCAATTTCGTGCCTAAGCAGCGCAACGCCATAGCCGCTAAGCCACAGCAATGGGTGGCCGCGGTGGGTGGCCCTGTCAGTGTGCATAGCATTCGCCTCATACTCAGACAATGCCGTCTTCAATGTGTTATAGCCGTTAGTCACTTTGAATTAACGTCTGGTGTGCTTGATATGGGTACCAAGTCTCCGTGGTTTGTTTCTTCTTTTTCTTCTTCCTCCTTCACCTTATGGACCTTATCAAATGGCCGACACACTTGCGCGTGCATTCGTTGATAGAACAGTGATGTCTTTATTCTAAATTTGGCTTATATCAATGCTGCTAGGCTCAGGAAATGTTCTTTGTTTCGAGTTTATTCAAAAGTGACAATTGCAATAGCGCGATTTAACCAAATGGATCTTTTCTTGGGTCAATCAACTGTGTCCCGTACATCAACAGAAAATCTTTCTCATAAAACAACACTGCCGTATTCTTATTCATTGTTATAATTTCTTATTAATCTGCCGTCTATCTAAAAATTTTAAATAGTATTTAAATTTAATTATTTAAAAAAGCATTTAAATTCCTTTCCGAAAGTATGCATTTCTATAAATCATCAAAATATTCTCTTCCTTGGGTTTTATCCGAAGAAACGTATGCATGACCATCTGCAAATTACTTTGTGACACAAGGAGAATACCTGGTTAATTTACTGAGTAAATTATTGATATTTAACAAAACTACTAATTGAACCACAAACCTCCTTCAAGTTTACCATACTTTTATAAAGCGCATGTTCTCCAAGGAAAAAAGGAAGTCACCCTAAAGTCTAATGTTTATTTTTCGTACAACTTCGTACCATGACTTTCACTTTCTGTTTAATGTTTTATCTCCTCTACTGCGCTAAACAGCCGGCTTCTTGGCCAGTGCCCCGTAGTGGGTACGCGCCATGGTATAAGGAGCAATCACCCAAGCAAGTTCTCTCCATCTTGGTAAATTTTGCATTGTCGATTGGCTTCTGCTGCATTGTGTTGTTACACGAATACGTGATTTCTTCTTGCTCAATTTTAAGACGCCGCTCAGCAGTCGTAAGAAGAATAATAAGGTCTGCATAGTGCCCTCGACATGGTTCGGACGATGCAGTTGTTCCAGGTGGCAGTGAAATTGATCTCCTAAGCAGGCTGCGTCATTTACACAGCGAGCGTAAGACGAGCAAGCGGTGTGTGGTTGCTGCGAAAAAACAAACCAATAACAACAACCTTGAGGAAAGAATAGTAGGCTTGCGTTTTCACCAAGTGAGCATCAGGAAATAATGACCGTCGACTCGCTGCTTTGCGCGGCAACCGGTCAATGCATCGCACTTCTTAACAGCCACTGTGCTGCTTCTCTACTCATGGTTGGAGTAATGCTTTCCTGCATGCAGTACCACTGATCACTTCGTAATCTTCTGTAAGGAAACTATCTAATTGCATGTGAGTATATGTGGTAGCTGTTTACCATCGTTTTTTAGGCAGAATCGTTACCGCTCTGTAGCGGTTTCATTGCGCCGAGTTGACGAACCTGCTCATGGTGGCAGAAGCAGAAGGCAGTGCACAGTGCATTTGAATCAACTGTGCAATAAGAGAGGCGCAATATAATTACACCATGGTAGTTACTAGTGATTATCTCTAAATTTTTCCCTCCATTCTGGCTATATCCTATGGTATATTCTATTTCTCAAATCCATGCCATACTCTTTCAAATTCTGATAAATTTAGGAAGAGCAATAACTTAAACCAACGAATGTTTCCAGCAATGTATTCCATTACACATTTGCACGACTCGCCGCACACTGTTTTCCAGCTCTAGCCAGATGCACGCGAGCACAAGTACCAGCCCTAACGATCATGGTGAACGAAAATTCGGTAAGTTCCACTTGTAAGAGAGTGCCTACAGCTTCTATGTGCTGCAAGGTGCCGTCGCTCACAAATCGTCTCGAATACCTATTCAAATGATCTCTCAAAACAGAGAACGCTGGTTGCTGTAAGCTTCAGGATGCCACTATACATCGACGAGGCCTTTGAATCCGGTCGCGGCCACGAGTAGTTGCTGTTCTCTAGATTAGTCACAGCCCTTGACCGGGGTCTCGTTAGGCTGTTAATACGGTAGCATTCTCAACGTGCCGAGAAAATGTGTAGTAATCGGCAAGCGGTTCAGGCGTTTCTGGCGTTGCGCCAGCACGTCAATACCTCATCACTGAGCGCAACAGTAAGCAAATGCTCCTAACTGACAGGTCCGTTTGTTTTATAGAGCATCGGCCCGAGTAGTGCGGTAAACTTAACCTATAAATGCCGGCGTGCCCTGGCGCCGCCTCACTCACCAGATGCGGCCAGCCTGAGCGTGACGGCAATGGCTAGCACCGGGTACGACGCGGCGTGCCCGAGTCCAGCGCCGCCAGGCAGCCCTGGTCGGGACAGCCTGGACTTGGAGCAGGGCATCGAGACCGCGAGCAAGACGCTGCTGCGCTTCCTGTACTTGACGTCATTCCTGCAGGGCGTGTCCTGCGGCATCCTCGAGCCCTTCTGCCAGAACGAGGTTCGAACTGATTAATCCACTGTTTAAAGAGCTACCACCGATGTACAATCGTTTCTTTTTATTTGTTCAACTAAGGTCGAGGAATTGGTGTTGCTAACCAAACGTGGAATACTATACTCGTAGAACACGCTGCGGCTACTTTTATTGACGGCGCCAGTGTTGGCGAGGTTTATGGGAGGGTAATGGAGTGAGGCGGCATGTACCGGGATTTTTCCTGACTCTGCAGTGGGCCCATGCAGCTTAGAACAGAAGCTCTATTCTCGACACTAATGGTAGCTGCACGGCCGCCATTATGCGCCATGTTTATTCTCTGATTGGCTGTCGAGAACTCAGGTGCCTTGAAATTTGTGCCGGGGAACAGATATGCAATTTTCCGTTTTCATCAAGATGACGAAACCTGACGTGGGCTGCGAATTTTATCGACTAATACACTTTTTTGGTCCTTAGCAGCTATATTGCGACGTTAGCGCTTCAAATAGCAAGTGAGCGGTAGCGTACAGAAGCCAGTGCAATTCGCCTGCCATTTCGCGAATATGTGGTGGCGATCCAAGACAAGCGCCATGTCAGCTTGCTGATTGGCTGAAGGAATATGCCGTGGGAAGTGTCACAGGAAAGGCCGTTTCGTAAACGTCAATTCGACGTTGCTTGACGTTGCATTGGGCCACCATTGCAGAGATTTTCCGCCATAATTTGTGGTGCGAAGAGCCGCGCGAATCATGCTAATGAGGAGTCATATGCAATGGCCGCCGAGAGGAATGCGTATCGTCACACTTTCCCCATAGTTTGGCGCCATGAAAATATTTTCTTCATAACGCACGCTCATAGTATTTGCATCGCTCTCAGGTGGTGTTGGCATTTATGTTTTGGGTCATCATTTTTCAAAAGAACGCGTTTATAGGAAATAATATTGGTTGAACATAGCAAACTTTCTGCAACGTTGTCCACTTTTCACTGCTGCCTGTGTACTGTAATCAAGATTCATGCCTTCTCGCACAATAAGAAATTATGAGCGGCTTTTTAATTTATAAAACGGAATGTACGCAAGGGAGCGCCTTGAAGTTTCCTCACGCGGTGCGAGTAACCAGCGAAGTGAACAAGAGATGGCAGCGCCGGCGCTTGCGTCGCGCAAGCCGACACCTCTGGTGCGCGCAACGCTTTATCGGTGATATTCGGCCGTTTCTCAGCCAGCCGAGTCGGGCTGAGTCACTTGCGCTTCGCGAGATAGTGATAACGTGGCCTAGAACGTGCGCTCATCAGTACTGGTAGGTCGCGTATGCTGTGTGAAGGTAGAAAAGAAGCGCGTTGGCGCTAACGTACGATGACTCATTCCGTTTCCCAGGTACAGGCGCCCAAATCTTTAACTGGCGTGCGCGAGCGGCGACTTTTCCGTGCGTCAGCGCCGTATGACGGGGCGAGGCTGGAAACAGCTTAGCAGACGATGGGCCCAGCTGAGCGCGCTTTGTCCGCATGCGCTTAGCCTCAGACTCTTTCCAGCCGCGCCCCGTCATACGGCGCTGACGCACGGAAAAGTCGCCGCTCGCGCACGCCAGTTAAAGATTTGGGCGCCTGTACACGCATCCTAGTTAATGAGGCAGACGACGGCTTGTGCGCAGCAGACGACGCAAGCGAGAAGCGTTTGCGACAGAGTAATCATAGGCTTTGAGCTAGCTGCTTTATTTTTTACTGAGGAGGAAAAACTGTTTTGCTTTACCAAGAACGTTATGTTCGGTGCCTTAATTTCAGTTTCTTAAGCAAACGTCAAGTTTGCGTCATGTTACAAAAGCAAAACGGGGCCATCAGTGCTATTTTGTACGCGTCGCGTCTACGTCACGCCTTGAAGAAAATGGCGGAATGTGCAGAATAGAGCCCCATATTCTGTTTTTGCACTATGCACACACACATACAAGGAAGCAGCGAATAGCTCTAATGCATATTAGGACATCACAAAACAATTTAGGCCCATCAACAGTGCCATAAAAAGTTAATATACATCTTACTTGCACAACGAAAATTACTTCGGCCCGTTACAGCGCAGAATAGGATCATGTCCCAGTATTGCATTGGCTTTGAGATCGGCCCACCCACCGTTTCCTCTTGTCCATGACATATACATTTAGTGGGTCGTGGTTTCGCGTCGTTGTGTTCAGAGGGCGTTAGGTGTAGGCGCCAGTCTCCCCTATCGCGTGTGCATCGGCGAAGCAGCGGAAGAGAATGAAAGCAGCGGGCTCCCTCCTTCCCTTCAACACTTCCCTCCCATCATAAACTGTATTGTTGCGTCATTCTTGGTATGATAGTGAACTGATGGCGCAGTACATACTGGTAAAAGAGTTGTATGTAGTAGCATTGCACGTTGTACATCGTTACATTTATTATATTAATTAATTAATTCATGGTGCAACCTTAAGAGGGTTATCGCAGGAGTGGGGTACAAAATCAAGGGTGCCACACCCAGAGCAAAAAGGGGGTACACAAATCAAAGGTACAAAGCAAAGCACTAGTATAAAGAATATGTTAAAAAAATGGTCTCAGTACATACATATATGCATATAAACATATTGAATAATACATGATCTAAGGAATCACGGGCATCAACCAGTGATTGCCTTAACTAAATAATCAAATGTCAATTTTCGTATGTTAGGGGGAAGTTGGTTCCACAATTCAATGGATGGGGATGGGCGTCGTACGGTTGCATAACGCCCGCCGTCTTCGCCAACACAAGTCGTTCGGGAGCAGCGTGATGACAGGCGCGAACACTATTTTGTAAGCTGTTCTTTCTATTCATACGCCACGATTGATTTCACAAGCAGGTCAAAACATACAAAAAAATGATTCTCGCAAGCTTGTTTATGGTTAGGCTTCCGGGCATTTTTGAACACATTTACTTATGTGCATTTCCGTGGACGACTATATATATATATATATAGTCGTCCACGGAAATGCACATAAGTAAATATGTTCGTACCTTTGTTCAAAGTTCTGTGTCGCCTCTGTACGGTGTGCTAAACAGCTTCGCTGTCATGCACCTTTACAGAGTACAATGACTCATGATTTATTGCTTTAGTTTGATAGAAACCACAGTCGCAGCAATGTAAAAAAACTGGTGTCGGATTTTATTGGTATAACATGCTTGCTGTATTTCCTCTTTGTAAATCTGTACAGTAAAGCGAAAAGTATGGCGGCTCGCTGGAGTGATGACAAATGTGCACAAGAATATATCTGAATGATCTGGATATACTTATGCCGCGTGTAGCTAAACAGTATGTACCAGCTTACTTTAGCCAAGTTGTTGAAAGAAAAATAAGTAAAAAGAAAACATGATGCAACATACCATTTTACGACCTTCCGTGTCCATTCGTCAGAGGCTTGACGACCGAACACCGTGTGTTTTAAAGATCGTATCTTGCACAGTATTTTTAATCTTTCTTTTTTCTTTGGACAGCTTGGCTAACCTTAGTTGGGACACACGCTGTCCTAATCGACTGGACGACATGCGCTGAAGGCGTCCGTTGTTTTCTTATTAATTCATGTTGGCATTTTATTGGTTCCCATTGTGTGAATAAACTTTTACAACCATACAAAACGTCTCTAGTGATGAAAACGCAACAGTACTCGTTAGGAAGTAGCTGAAGATCGAACTGGCATTGTGGGCCGTCTCACACAATGTTCAGAAATACCCAGTACGGGCAGGTTGAGATATATTTCACAGTAATGGGCGTCCCTCCAAAGTGATGACAAGAAATTTTAAAGAAACGTGGTCCTTTGGTGTTGGGACCGGAACAGTTCAATGCCGACGTAGTAGTGCTTAAGCCTATGCACAATTTTGTCATTGCCGCAAATATGTCAGAGTCGATACGAACACATATAGTTTTGAGATTTCTCCAACAGTACACACTGATGGCTACCGTGTGCGAAAGACAAAAGTTTCAAGTTTTCTGTGCAGCTGGCTCCTCGAAAAGTATTCGGGGCACTGGCCTCCAATGGTTTGCACGGATGCTACATCCTAGGAACTCTGCTGGTAACGCCATGGACCGCAAAATTGGTATGGCCATCTGAATTGCTTGCTTTCCATATAATACAGGCTTAAGATTATCTGTGCTTAGTTCGTAGTGAACACAACTAATTTAAGCACTACTAAGTGAGGGTGATTCGATGCCAGAGCGGCTTTGAATGACGAGCTTGTAGGGAAGTTACAGGTTAGTGGGCCGAGATGCCTTGCCTGCCTTTCAGAAGGATGCAATCATACAGACAGAAAGTCGGCAATTTTCCAATCGACGAATCTGCTAGCTCATCACGAGAAAACGCATGCGGTGACTCTCGACTAAGCTTGCCACAACGTCATCATTCTACGTATGCTTTTAATACAAACATATAATATATCATATATATAATACAAATATCGCTAACATATGCAATGAATGGAAGCCACAATCAGTTACGCCGTAGTTCTTATTGCACACTCGAGGAAATCTCTACTAAATGGCGATCTCTTCGTATTTATAAGTCGACCCGCAAAGAAAAAAAGAAACCCGACGGCAAAAGTTTTCGTGTCACTAAATTATCTTCCCCTTTTCCCCAAAACCCGAAGAGAGGAGAGAGAAGCGAAACTTGCCGCAGCTCGTGCATATCCACTTTAATAGAAAAAGAAAGAACGAAAAGAAAAAAGGAAAGAAAAACGGTATTTAACACCCAAAACACACAATCTCATTGAGAGGGACGCTGTAGCTGGGCTCTTCAGAATAGTTTTGATCCCCTGGGGTCACACAGCCTGCTTCCTTAACGAAGCGTCTTCTTTTTTCTGTCTGTCTTCGTTGTACTGCGTCGTCTTGTATATATTATACCAACTGTAGACCAAATATAGACAAATGTCGCGCGCTGCTGAACCAAACCCTCGGTGCACTAGTATGTGTAATTTTCGCCTTCATGGGAATGTGGACGCCGCTGCCGGCGGCCGAACCCGCGACATCGTGCCCAGAAACGGAAGGCCATAGCAACGGAGTCACTGCTGCAGGTCTCGAACATGAAGGAGCAGTTGACATTTCTGCGTGAACTACAAGTTGATGTACCTAAAGTACACCTAAATTCCAGGCTAAATGGTGAGGGCATACCATAGCGCTATTTTTGGCTTGCGAAAACTTTCTTTTAAAGTGGTTGAGTAGCGACATTACATGTGCCAATTTGACCACACCTGCAGTTTTGTTTTAAAACATTTCTGCACCCATGGACTGTACCGAAGTATGTATAAGTGGTTCTTTTTATTCTGCATTAGGTCCTCGCACAGAATAATTGCCCACACGTTTGAGTCAGTGTCGTTTGCCTGCAGTGCCGATTTGTTGCGCGTTCAACAGTGATCTGACTTCATTTTCAGATGCTGAAGGACATCAAAATGAGGAAGCTATTCAGCTGGGGGCTTTTCATAGAAGGAGCCTGCTGCTTCTCTTACGAGTAAGTTTCCAGCGCTTATTAGTGATGTAAACATTCGTCTTTAGTCTAGGGAGCCAATAACTAAAAAGGCGAGTCAACAGCGGTGGACATCGAAGGAAGACAAGGTTTTCTTGGGCGCAGTAGTGTACGATTTGGTTTGTTGTTTAGACTGCACTATATACCTTTGCTAGGCGCCCCCATTTTTAGACTGCGCATCTCCGGCCTCAGAGCACATTCTTTTGTTTCGCAAAGCCACACTTCCGGTTCAGGCTTTAGGCGCACGCAGTTTGAACGAGTGCATCTGGATTTCATTTCGGCCTTATTGCGCTAATTATGCATTATTACTGCTCGGTACGCAGCTTTTCGCTAACTTGGTGCGTCTCTTTTTCTTCCAACTTCATTTCGGCGTCGCTTTCTTTGTACTACTGGCACTTGAAGATCTCAAATTGCCAAATTTCACGAGAGCAAAGCGGTCAGATACCGAAACCCAATGAACACCAAATTGGTCTGAAGTCTCCAGAGAACACTCTGTCTTCAAAAATCACAAAAGTAAACGCAAAATTAAAAACAAATTACTAAATAAACAGGCAAGTAGTAATTTTGCCTTGATTGGTTAGGGACAGTGCTACCACTGTTTCTCGTGTTCGCAGGGTCCTGAAGCCCTTCAAGCATTCGTTTGTGACGGGATTTATTCGAGTCATTCAGGGAGTCGGAGCATCCTTGGTCATTCCTGGATACTTTTTCGTTATATGTGTCCAGTTTCCAGGAGATATTCCTATATTAATAGTGAGTAGAGCCTGCAGTTTCGACTGAATGTGGTACATGACAGCGTTAATGTAATGGTTAACGTATATGACCGCAATGAGGGGCAAAATCACATACTGCATGCTGGACAAAATGTCAAAGTGTTTTTTCTCTATTTCGGCATACGCATATTGAAGGGGTTGCCAGATGATATTACCAATGGGCCTCTTTATTCGATATCCTTTGAAAGAGCTCGAACGCTTCGCATTTTATAATCATGGCGGCGTTTGCTGGCATCCTTGTAAATAGAGCCTGCAAGAGGCAGCCGTCACCAATTTACTGCAAACCATAAGAGACACCGCTGCGCGAGTCACGAACACTGCACGGAACTCCTTCGAGCTTAAGACTTCGTGGATTTATTTTTTCTGAAGAATTAGACTGAACAAATCCTCTACTTTCGTTTTAAGTTACTGAGTAGCATAGACATTCCACGTAACATAAGTAAAGGGGCAGCGAAAATGTCAGAGTAACAATATGAAAACGCACCATTTCCGCAAAAAATCAAAGCGGACCGCTGCTCTACCCATGCATTGAGTTTGTTGCGAAAGGGATAGGGCCATAGATTTTTTGTGCTTTCAGACTACCGAAAGCCTGAGGGCGAAGAATCAGGGTCCGTATATACAAAAAACGCTTACGCCAAAATGCTTTTAAGAGCAAATTCCAGCCAATCGTAATGCTGCACGTATCATTCATTAGCGGAGATGGCGGGTCAACTGCAAATAGCACTTACGAAGGAAAAGATTTGTGAAATTGGATCCACTTACTTGTACACCTGGGGAACTTCTGTCAATAGTATTGTGCGCATGTGTAGAGCTGGGTCCTTGAATGCTCTGTTAGTGTCAGCTTGAGCTCTCACTTTCGCCTTGAAAAGTTTTCTAGGCATATATCGTGATAATTAACCCAGCACCGTATTCACTATGTATTCAATGAAGAGTGAGAATGGTAGCTTTGCGAAGAACAAAAATATACTACGATGGGAAATATTGCTACTGAGAAAGAGAGACAAAGGACATCAAAGATTCTCGAAGATTGCGGTTAAAAACACTCGGTTTTTCATGTAAGAGAAAAAATGAACAAAATCAAAAGCAAAGGCAAAAGGAAAATGAAAAGCAATACGCTAAACTGTGATGAATTTTGGTAGCTCGTATTATATTCCACCACGTATTACGCCTCGTAAACAAAACGTCTTATTAAATATCGGTTTTAGTCAAGGAAATCATGAACGCTTGTTTTTATGAAAACATGACACACCAAGATGATGTCTTCTTTAATTACATTCCTAGTATAAATGTTCAAGTAGCTGAAGTCATAAAACAGGCAAGAATCTCTTTCGCTGGAAGGTGTGTCTGACATTTTTCTTCTTTTTTTGCAGCCAAAGTTTGGCGCAGTTTTTAGCCTGGGAATGGTGTTGTGGTCGTACTACAGTGGATTTCTCTTTGGCGTAAGTACTATTCAGTAATGCCTGACAATCCTGCTATTCGCCGGTGTGGCTGAGTTGTGTGGCATTGAAACTAAAAAACAAGACAGAGAGAGAGAGAGAGAGAGAGAGAGAGAGAGAGAGAGAGAGAGAGAGAGGTTCACGTATACCGCTCTTTGGGGGCACGTTAAAATACTCAAACCCGCCGTGGTTGGTTAGTGGTTATGATGTTGGGCTGCTAAGCACGAGGTCGCGGCATCGAATCCCGCCCACGGCAGCCGAATTTCGATGTGGGAGAAATGCGAAAACACCCGTGTACTTCGATTTAGGTGCACGTTAAAGAACCCCAGGTTGTTCGAATTTCCCGAGTTTAACACTACGGCGTGCTTCGTAACTAGAACGTGGTTTGGCACGTAAAACCCCCTAATTTAATTTTAATTCTTTAAACTACCCAAGGTTTCAGTCCAGAGCCATGTACCACAACGCATCTCGTATGTGTTGTTTTGATAGCAAGTCAATCCTGTAATGCTTTTTATAACTGAAAAGGCTGCTTAATCACAAAGAGCTTAACAATTATTTTTGTTTGTAAGGAAATAAGTCTGATTAGAAGCTCGAGATATTGGCACTTGTATTTTCAGAAAGCACATTGTCATTTTACGCGGGAGTACGCGTGATTTTGCTGACGTTATGCTGACCTGGTTAACATCGAGCTAATGTAGCGACATTATTGGCTGTCTGCGGACAAAAAATGTACCATTAATCCTTGCCAGCACGTCACCGTGGTAGTATATTAACTGACCTAGGCCATTTCAGGCTAGCGTACTGCCCTTGGCGAGTAACCCAGCGTCAGCTGTTAAAAACTTACCCATGCTCTGCCATGTCTGTTTTCTTTCCCTTTCCATCCGGGTCACGGTGTTTGCAGGTACAGTTTTTAAAAGAATCCGCCCAGACGGGCTGAAAGTTTGTTTATTGCTAGTCGTGCATATGTAGGCACAGAGGAAGTCCACCAAGTGTGCACGCTAAAATTATAAATTCCGTAATGAAAAAGCTTGTAAGAAACCGATGAAACACGGGTGGGGGGAATTTGGTGGACATGACCTTCGGCGACATCCCAATGGGAGCGTCGCATCAGATCATATTCCTAAACGCGTTTACAAAGGACACTAGCAGGCAGTACAGAGTAAAATATTGGCGTCAAACTTTGCATCAGTAAGCGGACTGAGCGCAGTTACAACTGAATACCTAGCAGAGTGTTGGATAAACTTCTAGTAGATGCTTATTAGAGCGGCATGCACTGGAGAGTATTTGACGGAGGCTTTTCTCAGTGTTTCCGACGGCCATTCATGTAAACATTCCGTACAATAAGTGCACGAAAATGATCATCTTTTACTGATAGCTCTCACGTTTCTCTGTTTCTGCAGGCCCACGTCCTGATGTTCCCGTTCCTGTGCGCTGGATGCCTGCTCATTGTCTGCTCGTTCTGGGCGCCATTCATGCTTCCTCAATACCGTAAGGGAGAAACGAGCATTGCATTGGGCATTGTCAAACTTTCTGAGTACACAGTTAATATCAATACCAGGAAACACTCCATTCTCCGTTTTTTTTTCTCATCGTCATATCTTAAATATGTGTTTGTTCGCTTTCCGAATCAGTGTGGAAACCCTGTGGCATACGTTAAACTTAAAGATACTGGTAGCGAGACATTCTTTTGGTGGAAAGTGAAAAATAATATCAAGCAGCTAGCGCCAGCAAGATCATTATAGTCAGATGTTATTCCGGTGAACTCACGTGCTGAGTTGCTTTATTTCACGTTGGAGTCTCGTGGCATTGTTCATGCGCCGGTGGTTCGAGGCGCCCGAGTTCGTAGTATACGCGTGTTGTAAACGCTGACATCTCTGCATCGAAATTACTTTGCGTGGTAGAGTCCTCTCAGAGCCTTCACATTTAAAGGATGCTTGCGGATCACGCGTACATTTGTTTACACTCGAAGACCCGCCTCGTTGCCAGGTGCGTTCACGAGCCCACTCTGCGACTTAGCAGAGAACGTTGGATGTCATAATTCGAGCTTGTTTAATGCATCGCCATGAATTGCGAGAGACGCCTTCGTTTCAAGTGACACGGGATACAATGATCTTTAGTAAGAAGGCTCTTCTCTGTGCTTCAGGAATGTTTGCTCTATTCTGAGCACTGAAGCACTTAAGTGAAATATAGTAGCTACATCTCCTTGCATCGCAGAAGCCAAGGTTTTCACGCACTTTCACCTTGAAAAAATTGAGCATTATCCGAGAACGTCGTTTCAAAATAACCGGGAGACGTATCGAGAGTGCCTCGGTAATTACCCAGAGCACCCCTCTGCTCGTCCGTCGCGTACACGGCTTCCCTTGGAGGAGTTTGGCAATAACCGCGATGGTATTAATCAGACACGTGTTCACTAGTTTCTCTGCCGAAAAAAAAAACAAGCGCAGTAATGCGAATCCCTTGGACGAGCATTTGAGTGGCTTCACACTATACCACGGATGCTGGCGGAGTCGCAAAGCCACGCCATTCATCTGCAGCGAGGAGGGAAACATAGGACGTATGCTGCAGATAGCGACCACGGTCGACATCCCAGTGCCGTGCAGGGCTATGGAACCTGCGCACTCTGAGCACGTAGCTGTTGATCGCTCGCAGTGCGCTTAAGGGCGTCTAGACGTCTGAGGAGGGAACTCTGGAAATGTAATCGTATGGATGCAGTCTAGTATAGGTTCCGGGCTTAAGCTTTTTATGAAATAGTGGACATGCTTAAAGAAACTTTCAAGGCATTCGGCAGGTTGCGAACGTATTCTTCACGCAGTAAGTGTACGTAACATTCGGAGCGAACAACTCAGTTCCTAGCTGCGCGCTTTGGCTGCGAGGAAATTCACCTTGTCTCGATAAATTGTGCCGGTCGCAAACTGGAACGCTTCTGCAAGGACTCTTAATCTTTCAGGCGCGTTTGAAAACGTAATGCTCCAGCAACGCACTACCAAACGATTGTACAGACTCAGCGCTCACATATCCCTATATTTTTCTGGAGGTGTGTGTCAAATCAAAGCAAGTTCGCCTCCCACTCCCCCCCCCCCCTCACCCCTTCCCCTACCACAAGAAAAAAGGAAAAAAAGAAACCATAAAACGTTGAAGTTTGCGATCCCACTTCTTTGTTGAGTGTGTTTTTTTTCTCCAGGTAATTGTGTTTAAAATATTTTCAAAGACCCACTTAGTCAGGTGACCTTGATCAAACATTTAATTTTACAGAGTTGTCTCGACAGTGCAAGAAAATCGGGCTTTATGGCTGGCTCACGCATTTTTATGGATCAGCGTTTATCTGCTTGGGCTCTATTGTCGCGTGGAACACTTGTCTAGATCTTCCAAGCACATTGTAATCGTGATTTATTGAAACCGGAGATTCCAGCCGAGTGCCTTGGAAGCCAGTGGGATGGCGCATAATGTTTAGCTTTATTCCACCGTCTTCACGCAGAGGCGTGCTCCAGGATGCAGCTCGTTCCAAGGCGCCTTTTCCCTGCTTACAACTATGCGACAGCCGGTGGTGTTTCGGATTTGGAAACAAAGCGGCTGCCTATGATAAACACGCGGATAGCGCAGGCTGCCCCCGGAACACGTTACTGCACCACGCGACCGCGCCTAGGCGGTGACGGCAGCAGCGGCGTCGCGAGTAATTAGCGCTGCAAATAGCCGACCAGTCTCGCCCGCGGACAGCGTCCGTACCCGATGGGAAAACTCTTGGCGACTGTACGGCGAGAAGTGTTGGCTTGGCAGCGACCGCTTTTAGCGCGTGCGCCGCAAACAAATCTTCTCTGAGCCAAGAGGCCGCACGCGAGCCGCTGTCCCGCAGGCAGCCACGAAGAACTCCAACGTAGAGGTGGACGTCATCACGTCTGTAGTCTGGCTAGGACGGCTCAAAGCGGATAGTTCGTGTGCACCGTACATAGAATCATGCATGTATGATGAACCCGCCTCGCCCCGGCGGCTCCATGAGGAGCGTTGAAATCAACCGGGATGCGGTTAGCTGTTTTTATACGCGTTCGTGCCGTTTGGTGCGTCTTTAAATCAAAGTTTCAATCCAACACAATTCTATTAAACTATTTTTTTGTCAGCAGCAGTTTGTACAACAGTGTTACGAGTTTGGCAAGGGCCGTGACGCCCTGTGAAACAGCAGTGGCGGTGATGCAGCCCAGGTACATATTATGCGAAGTGACTTTCAAGCTGGACACTGACGGAGGAACATAAAATGTAAAAAAGACGCAGATAACGCACGTGTACGTATATGCACATGTATACCATGCACACATAATATATGATGACTTGCGTGAATTATTGACTAATTACAGGCTGACTCAATCTAATCTGACATCGCTGTTCCAGTGACTGGGGACAGAGTAGGCTCCTACATGTAGGCAGACCATATACAAGAGAACGTCATTAAAGTCAGATTGATTGTCATGTTCATTGTTGTTCTGGCGGCGTTTGCATTACCGACGACAGAATTGCATATGATTTTAGCAAGAAAGCACCCTGTTTATTGACTGTTGTATTCTCGTCCCTACGGGAGAAGAATACTTAATGGTATATCCTTACTCAGATATGCCGTAGGCTTAACGGTATGGCCTGTGATGAGATGCTCCTACAATCATATAGTATATCTGCCACGAGCAGAAAAATCGTACATATATACCAATATTATGGCCGCTTAAGCATACTGCGCTCACACAGTAATGGACTTCTATGAATTCAATGCCGTAATCGGTGGTGGCCTAGCACAGGAGCCTGTGCGTCATTCATCGGGTAAAAATGGTTTTCGACGTTATCACCGCGCTGTTATGCTAAAGGCGCATTGCAGCCAGTGTTATGGAGAGTAGCCCATTAATACATCACATACGGGCACCTGTGACGCGTGGCATATTCAAGCAACCTAGGGAACGTTGAACAAATCTCTGGGAACGATATCGAGCGTTTACTACAATGTTTCTGAGCCAAGCGATAAAAATCGCCTGGCAGCTGGCTGACAATCTACTGCACTGAAGAGAGCGAACTGAACTGAACTCAACTGAACTGATATTTGCGCGAGTCGATTTATATAGCTTCATATAGGGTTCATCTTACCCTAGTTGGAGCCTAATAAAACAGTTATGTCCAGTAGGCTACCCATAAGTGAAAACTAAGGGAGAATTTTCTATAAGCTTACTCCAGAACATCGTGAAAATCTGTTCCTCTAAGGAGAAGAGATCCACGCAACTCCTAATTTCCTACTGCTGCTCCTAATACTGCTGCATCAAATTATCCATGACATAAGATAATACGATAAGAGCATAAAAACCTAGACGCAGACGTAAAAATGACATTTAATTGCGCTTTCATTATACCAAATGTCACTTTGCGCGCTCTTGCTTAAGTAATTCAGCAATTGCTGCTTGCCAGCTCTGCAAAACTGTGAGCTGCTCCAAAAGCCGACATTTCAGCCAGCTTGCAGAAAATGTCTTCAGTAGTGTCATGCTATTGAAATGAAATGCGCCAAAAAAATTCATTGCATTATCGGTTGCGTCATGTGCACCGTTCGTTCAGGTACCTCCTTGGGCAGCGTGCTTACCATAGTCTGCAGAAAGCACCTCAATAACATCCTAAATAATTCTTTCTATGGTGTCGGCCTTTTAGATTTGCGCGATATCGTCGACTCTGGTGTAGCTGTTTATATTCACAGAAACGCTATTTGCATTTCGCATAGCTATGCGGAGTCGTCTTCTCCAGATCTGCTGATCTGGGACCTTCGCTCAGTGGTGGCAGGCGTCAGTGACTACGGAAGTTCGGCTTAACCACATCAAGGTTTCGTGTTAAGAAGATTTTTTTCTATTAGGCTTATGGACAACCAAGTAAATGTTACGCGCCGTGGTTGCTCAGTGGCTATGGTGTTGGGCTGCTGAGAACGAGGTCGCGGGATCGAATCCCGGCCACGGCGGCCGCATTTCGATGGGGGCGCAATGGAAGAACACCCGTGTACTTAGATTTAGGTACACGTTAAAGAACTCCAGGTAGTCGAAATTTCCGAAGTCCTCCACTACGGCGTGCCTCATAATCAGAAAGTGGTTTTGGCACGTTAAACCCCATAATTTTTTTTAACCAAGTAAATGTTCACACATAGTTGCCCATTCCAAAAATTCCAATTAACCGGGTAAGCCTTAACGGGAATCTACGATATAGAAGTAATAGATCTTTAAATTCAAGAAGTGCACATGTATAGTTGGAGCCAAAGAACAGTAAAGTTCTGTTCGGGGGAAAATAAATAGGTAGATTCGATAAACAAAGAAATGGTAAGGAGAACCATATACAAACAAAAAAGCTAGAATAAAAAGCAAGTCTGCCTTAACGCAAATAGCGAAATTTAGTACATTCTACTACTATTTGTGCGACGTAACTAGAATGTGGTTACGCAGGAATACATTTATTTTTCAGATAATTTGGTTTTAATTTCCACCAAGCTTTCTGCTAATTGTTATAGCCAAATCTTGAAAGTGCTTGGTGCTGAGAATGCTGCTGCCAGTAATTGATTTGACAGTAAATGCCGCGTAAGAATAATCCTCTTTTCCCTTTTCTTATTTTTCAGGACAGAAACACGGTGGTTTCAAAATCGGAATCGGGGGCTTCCTCGCTGACGAAAGTGTTCTCATGGACTTGGCGATAATGGCGGATGCATTCCTGCTGTTCGTCAGCAACCGCCTGTCGCTTGCTGACGTCTTGCTGAAGGTACTATACAACTCCCGCCTGTGTGCTTAGTAAAAGGTTTCTGACCATTAAAGTTCGGATTAGAAGATTCACATAGCTATAGTTACTACAGCGATCTTTCTTTCCTATCGGAGACCATGTAGTTCCACTTATACGTAAGGAAGTTAACTCAGTGGCCGTTATTATTTTCACTGCGTCATACACAGTACTCGCGCAGGCAGCAAGCTGCAGTGACGGACCCCTTAAAGACGCTGCCCGCACAGACAGCCGGAGGTTGGCTATACATGCTAGTTCTGTGCACCTTAGTATAAGTGATGCTAAATGTTCCAGCGACTACTGTCTGTAAATGGTAAATACAGAATATTCGAGGCAAGGTGATCATACTTGCTCGACATGGTTCAGTAAGTGGCGGAAATCCGGGTTTCTAACGTGTTAGGGATTATGATCATTCAATGAGATTTTCCCGAATCCTTGAAACAATAATTTTCGTCCACATCTTGCAATTACGAAATCGACAATGTTCAGCGATGAAGGCTTGTCAACTTAACGGGGATTCTGAGCATTAGTTTCGAGACAAACGCACTCAGAACATACAGAGAACTCTGCAAATTGGTGGTCTTCAAAGATTTGCAGTGGGTTAGGAAGGCTCCTTTAGAATAATAATAAATAGACCTG
This sequence comes from Dermacentor variabilis, assembly GCF_050947875.1. Taxonomy (NCBI): domain Eukaryota; kingdom Metazoa; phylum Arthropoda; class Arachnida; order Ixodida; family Ixodidae; genus Dermacentor; species Dermacentor variabilis. The sequence continues at coordinate 32,384,956 of NC_134571.1, forward strand.
CGTATGTTGTCCTAAGCGTCGGAAGAAATATGTCGAAATAGGTGATATTTAACGTATGTACCTGAAGAATTCACTTGCTGAAATTCAATAATTGCAATATGTGTGCTAAAGACTTTAGTAAGAAGGAGCCGAGTTCCCGATGCTTTTCTTCCGTAAATGCTCCTTGCCATTGATCAGTCGCATTCGATAATAATATGTGCAGTGCCATGATTGGCCGGAATTTCTGCTTACGAGTAATTCTAGCATACAAGCTTTTTGTGAATGCTAGCCAAATTGGCTGAATGGGCGCACGAACTCTTTTATAAGCTACTGCTATGAATGTTAAGCAGTAAAAATTGTCATTTGATATCGAATCCGCTGTTTTGAATAGCAGAAACTACTCTTAACTGGACATTCATTCATTTGTGTCGTCACGACATATACGCAACCATGAGGGGCATTCAGTCATTATTTTATTTAGTTTTGTTGTGGCGACAGTGCACGTATTCCTAGCCATGAAATACAAACTTCAAGCTTCATGAATTAGGCGCCATGGATGATATCGCTTGATATTGTTCGCGTGAAAGCTTGTGTTCCTTATTGCAACTCTCATTTTACGCTTTAGGTTTGGGATGGGAGGGAAGCTAAGCTCTGCCGAAAATGATTTTCCGGGACTCCGTGCAAGCAACATAGATCCTAGCGGTACTACCCGACCGTTTCACGACGATAAAATTACCTTTCAGATTACAGCCATATTCTCATGTGTCAATTGAAACACTGGGATGCGAGTGCTCTTTGGAATGGTGACCTGTTGCTCTTTCGATGACCTGTTGCCGATGGGAAAGCAGGACACTATGCTCACCTCCGGTGGTGGACAGGCAGAACGGTGTGCTCATAACTTTCAAGAAAGCGGATATCTCTTTGGAGTATAAATGGTAACTATCGACGAGACGGCCAAAAGGATGGGGTTTTCGACTTAGCTACAACTCATGACTGACAAGAACAGCCAAACTAATCGCGCCGTGCACCGTAGTGAGGCACTTATGTAACTCGTCATTAAGCCAGAAGAAATAACGTTGGGAGACTGCTCATAACGGTGGTTATTGCGTTTCAGTTTGCCTCAAACATTATACAAGCGCTCTTAAAATGCTTTATTATTATTATTATTATTATTATTATTATTATTATTATTATTATTATTATTATTATTATTATTATTATTATTATTATTATCGTGGGTCAACACTTATGCGACCAGTTCTGAGGATGTACGATAAATGCTTTACTTCACCACGACACCTTTTCCGTTGCAGTTCGGGCCCATCAACGCCCACAGCCACACGCTGATGGCGTTTTCCAGCCCGCTATACATTCTGGCCGCCAGCATGTGGGCGCGAATGAGGATGACCAAGGTGACTGCGTCTGGCGTTGCCTCTGCGCAACTTTATCGGCACAGGAGCCACTGCGGTGGCTGTGCGACGTTTTAATGCTGATAACTCGGTCGCAGGCTTGATTCCCGACCGCTGCGGCCGCGTTTCTATGGCAATGGAATGCGACAACTTTCGTCTACCTTCCTTCTTGGGTGCACGTTAACGAATACTAAGTGGTGAAAACTAAACTGGGTCATTCTTGTAATCCCCGCGTTTCTTTGGGACGTTAGACCTATCATTAAATGAACTGATTAATGCCGGCTCAATCTTAACGCCGGTATCATTTTGAGAAGTGCCTTGAGGAAGGAACACGTTTGTGAAGGGGCGGGGATGGATGGGAAACAGGGGCTCGAGTGCAGTACGTGTGGATTTTAAGAGGAAGCTTTAAAGCGGGGCACCTATCTGAATACACTGGAAAGGAGAAATCGTTTTTATCGGCAACCACTGCACGAAACCAGATGAAGTTTTCTTCGTTTAAAAAAAATAAAATCTAGTGACTGTTGGCACCGAATGTTTGATCAAATTTAAAACTTAGAGAATTGGTTGGCTAACACAGTATAACAAAGTCGTCTTCCTCTGTGCTATTCTTTTTTTCTCCTTTTTGTTTGTATGTTGTTTTTCGTACTGACTGTAACCATTCCCCACTGTAACGCCCTTTTCCCCGAGAATATAATAAATAAATAAATAAATAAATAAATAAATAAATAAATAAATAAATAAATAAATAAATAAATAAATAAATAAACGAACAAAGCCAGTTTTCAATTTGCGTATAGCTTGCAATCATTAAGTAAGCAGATACTTGCTTCTGCGCAAGGATAATGATTTAGAGTGACCGCTCGAAAAGTGTGGTTCACTGCGGCACTCGTTGTTTTCTACTACTTGTAATCTGCAGTGGCTACTACGTGCTCAATCTGCTTTCTTCAGTGATGGTAATGTGGAAACTGATGTACGCAACATCGTCTCTTGATGAACATGCAGTTTAGAATTCATCTGATGTCGCTACTGGGAGCCGGCGTGTCCCTAGCTGGTCTCAGTGTTGCAGCGTCCTTGGAGAAACTCTCAGACGACCAGTGAGTATAGCAGATGAAGAGAGTAGAATTATGCATAGGTGATTGTTTAAGAGAAGCTAAATATTTGACGCCGAAACTCAACTGGAGTTCTCTAATTATACGTAAGCATTGTGCTACTTGGTCATTTCCGCATTGCCCCGTGTCATTATTAATCTTATCAAACTGGATCCAAGCAGTATAAACACTTCTCAACCCTTATCGGTCGTTATCAACCCTATCGTCCTACATCCAAACCTTTTCAACCCTTATTGGTTGTTATCAACCTTATCGGATTTGAGCCGACCCTTACGAACTCTATGTCGTTATCAGCATTATCAATTGATCCGAACTTTATTAATCCTGACCTGTCCTTATCAACATTATTGGACATGATCCAACCCTTATCGGTCCTTACCAACCTCATCAGACTTGATCCGACCGTTATCGACCTATATCGGTCCTTATCACAACTGATACGACCATTATAAGCCATTATCGCTTTTTCGTACCTTATCCATCCGTGTCGAACCATTATCAACCTTGATGACACCCATATAATCCCTCATCACTCCTTATCACCCATATCAGCTCACTGACGGCTTATCTGTCTGTGTTGCGCGACGCGAAGCGCGTCAGCCCTCATGAGTGGGTGCCATTTCGGTCGGTGAAGGAAGGCCACAACGGAAGAGGCATCACGCGACCACCGAAAGGCATCGGGGATGTGCTGTGTTTGGCATTAAATTTTCGCAGAATCAGAATTTTCCCAATATCTACAATTCTCCAATTCTGCCTTACACGTGGTCCTAGAGATAGCTTTTATTCTAGCATCACTACATCTTTCAAGAAAGCCTTCATATAAAATGTTCTCTTTTGACATTTTTTTTTTTTTTTTTACTGCCAGTGCCAGTACAACACATTCATATGGTTCAGATATATTCACCTTCTGCGAGCGTGACTATTTAGCTCAGTGAGTAAATCACTCGAATTTTGAGCGCGGGGTCGTAGATTCGGAGCACACCGGCGCCAAAGTTCTTCCTTTCGGAGATTTTGTTAATACGTTATTCCTTTATAGCAATTCGCTTTACGCGACGGACGGACAGGATTCCTCGTTGGGTAGGAATAGAAACTCTTACACATTTAAAATTGAGTAATAAAGTATATTCCTCGACATACTCTGCTATTGTATCGCAGTGGGATATAACTACTGTTACTGACACCCGCCACTAACAAATATGTCTGTATTATGATGACGAATATGAGTGGCTATCCCTTAAAGACGAGCACTGTCAAATCAAATCAAATAAAATTTACTACCCAGTGTACACGCTGGATAACCAATTTAGCTTGAAAGCTCCATGAGTATAGCATCACTTGATTAAGAAGGTCACACGTCGCTATAGCGGAGCAGAAAGTGTGGATACAGTTACATAAACTCCGATAACAATAGCAAATGAACGCTGGAAATGTATACAATAAGAGCGGAATTGATAAACAAGCAAACAAAATAAGGACAACTTCAGAACTGCTCTGCATGTGACAGAACTGCACTGCCTCCGCTCTCAAGCATGCACCTAAAGCTTAGAATGTTGCTTTATTGCTATTCTGCGTTCACTGTACGGTCAAATAACGTTGTACGACGTACGCCTTACTGCCGTACCTTAGTTTTAGATGACTTCGCTTTCTGTTTCCGTTTTGCTTGTGAGCAACACATCTTGGAATCGTTTGTCGCTTATGTTGACCGCCGCCGGTTTTTACCATTCAGTTCTTAACTTTCAAAACTCTTAAAAGTTCAGTGAAGACTGACTTCAATATATGCACCAGTAGATGAATACTATAACGTTCGAACAAGGTATATCCAACTGTCTTTGCGGTGTTTTTGTATGCTGAACATAGCTAATTATCTTTGGCGAAAGCCATTTTGTGACTTCGTGTTTTAAAACAACCTGTCATAGCCTGAAGTCGTAGTGCACTATGCCCTTTTAGTTTTTGTAGAGCACCTCCTCCATCATCTACGAGGGCGAATCAGAAAGTCTTTGCCCCTATTTTTTAGTCGAATTACGGCTGTAAATGGGAAGTCAACATATCCATTCCCAGCGGTGAACCTTTCTTGGACAGGCTCGGCCTTGTCTGCCGGTAGTTCCGCGGCACGGCGCTACCGTCAGTAGTTGAAGATGGTGGCTGTGCTTCGCACTTCCACGGCGTGCGAGCAACGAAGTGTGATTCATTTTCTATGGATCAAGGGACGAGCGCCCATCGAAATCCACAGGGAAACGCAGCTCACGCACAGGGAAAGATGTCTCGCTTTGAGAAGTCTGAGGAGGTGGTGTTGTGAGTTCGCAAAAGGCCGTGAAGACTTGCATGACAATGAGCGTTCGGGGAGGCCGCGTGGGTCACTGACTGACATTTCCCGCGTGGATGCAATGGTGAAAGCGGATTGGCGTGTTCACCTCAATGAGATTTGCCGGGAGCTTGGAATTTCGTATGGGAGTGTTTACGACATCGTCCACGGGTCTCTATGGTACCGGAAGGTTTCATGTCGGGGGGTGCCCAAGCAGTTGGATGACATGACGAAAAGCAAGCGAACGATTGCTTCACTGAATCATCTGCAACGGTATACCGAGGAGGGTGGAAGTTTCCTGGACCGCATTGTTGCAGATGATGAAACTACGATACTGAATTTCACGCACGAATCGAAGCAGCAGGGTTCCCCTGTGACAAAAAAAAAATTATGTTCAATGCCATCTGTTGGAAAAGTGATATCAACGGTCTTATGGGATCGCCGAAGAAAGCTCCTATTGGATTTCATGTCACAAAATGCAACCATCAGTGTCGACTGTTATTGTTCTACACTATCACGTCTGCTCGCTGCCATCAGGCGAAAACGCCGAGAAATTCTCGATGTGGACAATGCGGTTATCCTCCACGACAATGCGAGCCCACACGTGGCCACCAGAACCGCCGACAAGCTCCGGTCATTTCACTGGGAGATTCTGGACCACCCACTATACAGTCTGGATCTGGCCCCTAGGGAATTCCACGTTTTAGGTCCTCGCTGAAGAAGTTCCTGGTGGGACACCGATCCACTTGCGTCAATGTAACCAAGAGAGCTACTCGACGGGGATTCCACAGTCAGCCGGACGAATTTTACCGCAGGGACATCTCAAAATTAGTGCTGCGATGGGACAAACGTCTGAACCAGTGTAGGGAATATGGGGAAAAATAGTGTAATATACGTAGAATAGTACGTATATTTGTAATTAGCTGCATTTGCCTTAATTTGGCTAATAAAGATAGGCGCAAATACTTTCTGGTTTGCCCGTACATTTATTTCCTTTTACAGCGACGCTGTATATTGCCAACCTCCGGCGGTGGTCGATGTGCGTCTGTCTATGCGTCGCGTCGACAAGAAAAATTTTTGGTCTACAGTTTCTCGCGAATGCTCTGCAGCTCTCAATATAATCTAGGTATGTCGGAAAAAATTACACTGAAATCGGTTGCTAAGACGAATCTATTGGTAGGCCGAGTTTAGTTCACTTGTAATTAGTTAGTTCACAGTGAAGTTGTAAACGTTACAGAATTCCCGTCTCCTGTCAGTACACGGCTGTCTACGGAGGGAGTATGGTTACATAAAACGGCTGTAACTCTTGTTTTATCAAAACTATCCCAAAAAAGGTTATATGAAAATTAGCCGCTAAGACGACTATAACATTACGACGAGTTTCATATACTTCTCATAATTACGTAGTTCACAGTGAATGGTAAATATTGTGGAATTCCCGTCTGCTGTCAATACATGGGCTTCTACGGGAGGGAAACGGACAGCCCCATGTTTGTCCGCTAGAATAAAACTCTAGTCCTTCCACGTTTCATTCAGCTAATTAACTAAAGGGTATGCTCAATCGCAAATGACAAACAAATGCATTTTGTTTCGTGCACTCCTTTGATTGCGCCCCGGTCAACGCATGTCATCGCTCGCGTCGAGGCTCTAATTAACGGCCACCTGCGTCCCATACACACTGTTACCACCAGTGGGCGTTGTGTGTTGTGGTTACGTCTTATAGTCGTCTAGGCGACCTTATCAGCTGTTTCCACTGAGCTCTGGTGTGGGCCGGATGCGTGTTGAGCGTAATACCTATATGTACATAGATGCGTCGATTGAGGTAAAACGCAGCACAGCTTCGCTGCTCGTCCTTCTTCACAGTGTGGAAGGGCCCATGAATTTTTCGTAGTTTTTCACTGTGGCTGTCATTTACATCTTCTCGAACATCGGTCACCCTCAGCTCGTCTAACCTTAGGCTTTATGCACTGCACTCATCGCATCTTAGAATTGAGAGCTGCGTACGTCACGCTTTTGGCCAGGAATGATTGTACAATGAGCAAAACCTTCATCAGGAGGTCTGAAGCATATAGGACAGCGCATCTCTTCGTTCGATCTTGACAGCATGTTGGCGACAAACCTCGATAATTGGTCTAATTGAGGAGTCGGTTGGGAAGCTTGTGTCCCCAACGATGCATTCGACTATAAATACCCGAGATCACTGCTGCGAAACTAGGGCAAATTTCACGAAGCTTTTCGTTTGTGCGTGCTTTTTGCCACTGCTTCACCGCATTCGCTAATATATCTATCAGCAGAACTTGTTATCGGGCTAGTTGGTTCGTACCCAAAGCAATAAGCATAGCAGTTACAAAGCCCACAAAAGTAGGGTGGCAAGACGCTGCAGTAGACGTCAGTCTAGCGTTTACCTTGTCGCCTTTCTTCTGTCCGTCTTGTAAATGAGGTGGTTATTGCTTCAGTTCCCATATTTTCAGATGAACCTCCCTTCAAACGAGCGTCGTCCTTCACTCCATCTAGCTAGGCACATCGTCACCTCCCGACTGAAGGAAACGCTGCGCTTCTTAAGAATAACCATTACTGATTGATTGACTGAAACATTTATTCGAAATAGTGGCCTGTTGCCTAATATGGGGGAAGAGGATCAGATGGAAAGAAGGATGTCTGCCTCCTTAACGAAGGCAATCAAAGCGCAAATTTTTCTGACAAGGTCTCCTTGTGGTGCGACCGAGTCGCCTTTTGACGCCACCTTGAGGGGTCTGGTGTGCATTTTCCTGAGGCTGGATGTGGCAGGACAGAAACTGATCAGATGCTTGAGACCGTCGTTGGCGATCGCATGGCAGTGGAGGCATCTCACTTATGTTCCTCTCCAGCTGCTGAAATCATCCTGAGCTCAGGACAAGAACCTGAGCTGCCCCGGGTATACGCCAGTGGGAATGGTAGGGAGGATGCTGGGAATGGACTCCGTAAGGGCAATGGAATATCGTGTTTCAGTCGGGCAGTCTGCTGGTCTGGTACAATGTACAGGAAATCGGGGAGCCATAGGTGTGGTGCAGCCCTGGTTGGCTCACTTCAAGGTTGCGCTAGCGGTCCTCTCTCTCTCGCCTGCAGCTACATGAGTCACCCTCGTTCCATGGTATGCATCGATTTGTCTTAGTATATATTGTCAAGGGTGACGCTGCTATCTACTCTCGTGAGTACTGAATCGAGGAACGTTCTAGAATACGGGGTTAAGTCCTTACCATTAATAGCTGGTATTTGCTCTTGCAAACAATATTAGCGTAAGCGTTTCTTGTGATTGCGCACTCTGTAGTTCAGAAGTATGCCGTGTAGCGGCATTCTTGAACTGGCCACGCCCCCCATCATTAAAGTGGAGTGTCGACTGGAGGAATGATTCAAAACACGTTTAGTGCAACATTTATTCTAGCTGGTCTTTAGTGACGTTATGATTTCAAACACCACTGGTGGTATAAATGGCTCAGTACAAATGAAGACTTGTTTTAGCGCTTAGTTCCAAGCCGAATTTTTCTGCGCAGGAGACAGCGCACGTGCGCAATCGTCGCAAGCCAGGTTTTCATAATCGGAGGTTGCGGAGTGTCTTTTGTATCAGCCTTTGTCCACTGTTATCTGCAAAACACGTAAGTGGCGACAGAGCTATCGTCATTATTATGCACTCTGTCTCTATCACAGAACTATACAGCATGCACCAAGTGGGTCATCGCTGCGCTTTGCTCTTATAAGCCTTTGCTTGTTTCTATGTTTTCGTTTCAGGAGGGAAATTGGGGCAAGGTATTCCCACATTGTACTCTCGGGTGTAACATGCACTGCCATATCCTTCGGGTAAGCTAACCTCCGCGCTTACTGTAGGTTGTGTGCACAGAAAGCATGAATTTGACGACGTCGTAATAAAGCGTGCGCGTATTAATGTTTGAGTATTCAAGAAAACATTTCTGAAGAGGCACATTGATAGCACGCCTCTTTGGAACAAGTTGTTATAATCACCAGATACCTAGCTGCTATATAGCTTTTTTTCTGGCGAGAAAAAGTGCGGTTTCTATATAGACCAATTGCAACATAAACATGGTTATAGGGTTTCATTTATTGGAGTGAGAAGGTAACATTAAAGCTCGAAAATTTGGCGTAAAGCTTTGCTCTCTTTCTTTCAGCAACTTTGCCGGAATATTGTTTCACACGTATATTATGGACGGTCTTCCGTATGTACAGGGGATTTATTCAATGCTACAGACGCAACTTGTCATCGTAAGGCGCATTCGTGCAACACCTTTCCTTTAGTTTGCGCGAGCGTGTAACACACTTCCGAGACGCATTTCAATGTCTATTTCAGTCCATCCTTCTCTGTACTACGGCGGTCTACTGCAGGATTCAACCTCGTGATGTGGGGCGACTGGGATACGTGAACCCAGATGGCTCACTACGGCTATGACTGTGGAAGCGATGTTTGCAGCTGTGTTTCTTTCCGAACACTGCGCATTATTTTTTTCAGAAGTCTCCCCTATGAAAATGGTCATTGCCTTTATGTTTCCTTTATGTTTCCTTCTTGTGCCCTATGTGACCTTTATGATTCCTTGTCCTTTGTGTGACCTCCGGGACGCCAACTTTGTGTGTACCACATGTTTACTCATCCTAACGTATACCTCGAGGATGTGACCTTTATTATGCCTCTAGGATGTGTCCTTTATGCTTACGGCAGGATGTTAACTGGGTGTGTACTATGTGTTACCTGAGTGTACACTTGAGTGCACATGTAGGTGAAATAGAGTGCACATAACAACTGTCTGTACATATAATAGAGGCAGATATATCTGTACTGTGTGACAGCCATTGATACACTCTGCAGAGTCATTGTAAGTACTAAATCTTGACTTATCCTTTCCTTTGCCCCAAGAAAACAACCCTTATTATAATTATTGTAGGATGTGCCCTTTGTGTTTACGGCGGGATGTTACCTAGGTGTGCGCTCCAGTGCGCATGTAGGTAACATAGAGCAATAATCTATATATGGTGCATGCACTCTTTATATGTTACCTACATGTGCACTTGAGTGCACATGTAGGTAACAGAATGTGCGCAGTGAGCATCTTTTGCAAATAGTACAGTTAGAGCTATCTGTACTGTATGTTAGTCACTGGCAGATTCAGGGAAAAGGCACTGCTTGCACCCCTCACACTAGACATACCGACCGGCACTAATTGTGGCTACATTAATTGTGCGGAAAATTGAGCCTGCCGTGAAATAGGATGGTGTATACAAATGATTTATGCTATGCATTCTCTTAATATATAAAGTATTTTTTACTTTTTCAACCTGCTAGTCTCCAGTAGCAAGTCAGATGCAGAAATCTGCAGTATTTAACCTAATATGCAAGACTTTCATGAAAGTTTTGTGCCAGCTAGGCTATCAAATATAGTTGATTGAATGTTTAAGACGGTTCTCATAGCAGGCGTCTTGCAGATGCTCCGCTTCGCCTCCAGTTAGGGAAATAATCTGCTTAATTTACATATCTGGCTTCTATATATATATATATATATATATATATGAGCACTATGTTACCTGTGTGGGCACTCTATGTTACCTGGCTGTGTACTACCTCGAGTGCACATCCAGGTAACATAGAGTGCGCCCAGTGATTATCTTTTTACACATGCTACAGATAGGTCGTCTACCTGAAAGATGTATTAACCTTACCTACTGGCGTATCAAAGTAAAAAAAAAAACATGGGGGGTGCGCCTGCCTCCCCCTCCCTGTATATCTTGACCGTATTGATCACCACGTGCCATCAACAGTACATACGTACATCAAAGCCTCATGCAGCGAATAATCCCTCACGAGAAATAACAATTACGCGGCGGCTAGAGACGCGGTGGCACGACGCGCAGTGTTCGATGGCTTGCGCTACAGGAACCGCAATAGAGGCGGATGCCTCCGCGGCCAATCCGCCACTATGCTGTGAGCGTATATGATTATACAACCATTTAAGTAGCTGTTCGCGGTGTTATATTGGTTTCATGATAGCCTCATTACACATAAATATCTAATACGTACATTACGATTGTCTCTATATTACGCTCGTAAGATTTCTTTGCAGCCATCAGCGGGAAATGCAAGCGCTGCCACCTCCAAAGCTCAACTGGAGCTGCCGCTAACTTTCAGAACGCCTAGTTCGAAAGAATGTAGTGAAATTGAATATCTATAACGTTTCTGATGCTCTAAGCTGAAAAAAAAAAGCTCGAACATAGGGAGATGCTGCCACTGCTCCACCTCAAAACCGTGGTCTTCGAAGCACTTTTTGACATGTTGCTTTTTCTACGCTATCTTTTTTTTCAGGCCTCGGCCTTGTCATGATACCTTTTCTCTACTACTCATGCAGATTATACACAAAAGTTTGGTCACTAACCAATGCAGAACCGGCGGTTGATGCTAAAAGTGCCTTTCTTTTCAAAACGGCGTGTGATTGCTGTAGCGAGATAGCAAAGTGGGCGAGTTGGTTACGATTCATCGTACCTTTAGCAACAGCGCAAAAGCAACGCGGAAACAAGGAACAAGCGCCGTGTTGTTGTGTTTCTTCCTTTTGTCCCTGTCGCTTTCGCGCTGACCATAAGTACGAGTAACAGCTGTGTCGATATTAGCACGCGTAGAAGTAGGGCAGCGCGGATCCCGTAGATGCTTGCTTTGGCGTACAACTGAACAATTTATAATTGTGAGTTGGCTGAGTATGAAAGTTGTGTGCGGAGTATGGTCGTATTTGATTACGCGAGCATGCAAGCAGTACGCCTGTTTCACTTTGGCCGAAGTTCCGCTGCCGCTGCAAGCCAGCCATCGCCACATTTTGTCGTCTTTATTCCTTACGCTACGAGCAAATATGGTTCCACCTATTCCAGATAAGGCCTGACATTCTCAAAAACACGCCACTGGGCTCCATAAGAAGCGTGTATATGCGTGGCGATTCCCAATTTCTGATCGGTGGGTATCACAGCTATCGCGGCTGCCCGCACACCGTGCGCCATCTCAAGCGACAGAGCTGCACATGATGCGCGCTCATTGGCTCGTGTCCGCCGGCAAAAGTTCGCGCATAGTTCGTCTAAAATCTCTGCATATACTTTAAAAAAACAAGGCAGCGCACCAAGACACTTCAAACTCAATAATTTGTGTTTAAATACCAGCCTTCCTTCTAGCAACGACTTTTTTTTAATCTCAAAGGCCGTGCTTTTCTAAAATGCACGCCCTAAAAGGAAATGTCAATCTCGGAGGCTAAATTCACTTTTTAACCGCAGTGGGGCGCTGCTGCAGTGTGACGGTTGACGGTGAGCTGGGCCACGTTGTGTTGCTGTAAGCGGCGAGAGTGCTCGTTGCAGTTACACGGTAATTTAATCATATTTTCGAAGTGCCTAAACAAACTGTGATCCGTACCGTGTGCATTAACCATCAGGAAACCTCTGGACTCGTGTAACGCCATTAGTTCGACTTATGTTTCCTGTGATACGCCAATGTCTTGTGTACTACAGAGCCCGTCCTAGCTGCCTTTGTTCTCGCCTGTCCGCGTTCGCTCATGGAATACCTGATACTGTGGCTTCGAATTATGGTGCGTGGAAGAATTTGTTGAAAGTTGTGCTTTCCTGCGCTGGTGTTCATCGGCAATTCGACAGTGTTCGCGCCGGAAAGAGCGTCGTCGCGTGGTGCCTGCGAGACGAAGAAGCCGTTTGCTGATCACATTGAAGGTAAGCAGTATTCTGCCGCCGTTTCACTTCTTTAAGAAAAAATCTAGAATCAAGATTTACACAGCTTGGTTTGAGCTTTTCAATTATATATATCCTTTCTCTAGGAGCCTCCTCTCTTGGACAGTGCCACAGGGATATTTGCTCAACCGTGGAGGATTTTATAATTGCTACAAAGAGATTGTCTTGAATTCCTAAACATTTTATTTTTGTTCATTTCCTCCAGTTAGCTTTACCATTTTCAGTTTTTAATAAAGATAGCCTAATTTCATCCAAATCTTGGCCAATCCCCCACAGTAGGTGTGCGCCATCGCAGAAGGACTACCATACCATACCATACCAGGTCTGACGCTTGCGCGCATTCCCGCAGCTTTTGGTTCATGTAGTAAGCTTTGTGGAACGACAACAGAACACTTTCTGAGCGTACGTTGACCATGTTGCTGTGCGCATTTAGCAAAGCGTTTCACGAGGGGAGTTTCCGTGAAATGTATTATTTCTTACCGCTTACTTGCTTTATGGAGTGATGTGCTACCACCGCTGGTTGTTGGGACTTAATGGGCAAATATTTATGTAAACGCTGAAAGTTACGGTTTTCTCGGTAGTTTCCCGGCAAGAAATTCTTTCGTAGATATGAATTTCCGCAAGTTACGTGTGTAATGCATGTCGATGTGTCACGGGCATCGCGAGTTGGCACGCGACTGCGATGTTTGACATTTGAACAGATATTAGCTTGTCTGAAGATTACTTTATTGATAGTGTTCAGATTGAAGTCCAGCTTCGCGAGAACTTGTCTGCATTGTTTGTGTTCTTCGACGTGCTCGTGTATTTTTTTTTTTATTGTAGGGCAAATATAGACCGACATTACAACAGCGAAATTTCTTTTTAATCGAGGCATGTCAATCAGACGCTCGTTTTCATTAATATTTTCATCCGAAGAACAGGATGTGAGTTCCTGCGATTGTTAAAGACAGTGGCTTGTAACACTGCCTAATAAGGGATGCGATTTTCTTGCGATGCTTTGCGCTCGATGTTTGCCACTCTTATGACCCACCTTCCACGGCTGGCTGTTCTAGTTAATAACGATAGCGGAATGTCGGTCAGATCAATGAGCAAAAGGAGTAGCATCGGAAAAGGGATCACTACAAAATCGCGGTCTAGGTTTCAGACCCTTCGTAATCGATTGTTCATTTGATTTACTAGATATTTAAGTTTTGGTGATAATTTCCCAGGTAGTCTGATGTTTGCGGCTGGTTTTATTCCCGCCTGAATTTTACCATATAACAGTGTAACCACTTGAGATATAACTACGAGACATCTGTACAAGCAGGCACACAAAGATTTGTTGGCCAGTTGCCTACTCCTATAGGTCATGTACTACTTAGCAGCTGCTGCAGAAATGTTTAAAAGAATTTGTGAGCAATTTAATACCTGAGTGGACTGGCAGCTCAGTCTCTTTCAAACAACAATTAGTTAAAAGCTTCTGTGTTGCCCTGATGTTTTTATGATCTGTTTTTGACTGCTCCACGTTTCTTAGCTGTGTGCATAAAGCCAGGCTGTTCTTGCTTATATGAATATTTTTGAATAAGTGAAAAAGATTGGCTTTTGTTTTGTTTTTCAGGTGCCTTGTGAGCTCTCACCCAAGCACTACATTCCTGAGGTCTGCTGTGAGCAGCCCTGGCAAATTGAAGTAACATCCAGATAGTCCAATAAACTGTTCGTAGTTTCAGACAAACCTTTGCAAAGTATAGTCAAAACTTTCTTTTAAAAGTGCAAGCACTGATCCAACCTGATCTTTCCATCCAAACATTACATTTTATATTAGTCACAAAGACATAACTAGAACAGCAGCACTGCAGTGAGGAACGTACAGTGGTACTCCAAGTGTTATACTGAAATAATCTATGAAGTCTAATTAGTTTGTAATTTTAGAACAAATTGGCATGAATTTCTGTGCCATAGCAGAGTTTCAATCTGTGCGCTGCATCATGTAGGGAACAGTAACCTTACAATGAAAACCAATGCAAAACTTTTTAACTCAGGAAAAATTTATAAATGTAAAATGTGCACACGGAACTCTTCATCTATGCATGTCTACGTAAAATACAGGATTTAGTCACTGCGGCCACATAAAGGATGCATAAAGGTAGGACACACGAAGGAAACATAAAAGCAGTGGCCAAATTTCAACATGGAGGAAACATAAAGTACGTTAACATAAGGGATACATAAAGGGAGGACACACGAAGGAAACATAAAAGCAGTGGCCAAATTTCAACATGGAGGAAACATAAAGTACGTTAACATAAGGGATACATAAAGGGAGGACACACAAAGGAAACATAAAAGCAGTGGCCAAATTTCAACATGGAGGAAACATAAAGGACATTTCCTCATGTGAACTGCGGGAAACATACAGTAAACATAAAGGACATAACCATTTTCATAAGGGCTAACACTTACATCTGGCGCTTTTCTTTTGTTTGACTGATAATAAAGGACATGACATTAAGTGTCGCGTATGAAGCGTTTATCGACGATAGCGCATTTTTTTTCACTCGCAATAGAAAGCTCAACATAGTGCTTCTACCAATTTAAATATAATAATAATAATATTTGGGGTTTTACGTGCCAAAACCACTTTCTGATTATGAGGCACGCCGTAGTGGAGGACTCCGGAAATTTTGACCACCTGGGGTTCTTTAACGTGCACCTAAATCTAAGAACACGGGTGTTTTCGCATTTCGCCCCCATCGAAATGCGGCCGCCGTGGCCGGGATTTGATCCCGCGACCTCGTGCTCAGCAGCGCAACACAATTTAAATATCTTGTTAAGTCTCTTGTATTAAGCCTCAGAGTGTAATATGTGCCTCTGATATGTGCGATCACGCAAATATTTTCGTGTGATAGTGTTCGCACTGGCTTCGCTTCTGTTATCTTCTGTGAATCTTTTTATGCATGAAGCCTCTATGTGTAACAGCATGTGCCCTCCCGCACGTGTGATCACCAAGATGATTCCTTACGATAGCAAGTTATTGTCTGAATTGGTTTCGTTTCGATCATCTTATCTGAAGCATATTATGCTTTATACGTCTAATCACTAAAATACAATGTGCAAAGGGAAACAAAGATGTCCACCGATATTTCGGATGGAGGAGCCGTCACTCACTAAGTGAATGCGAAATGACTCCACGACCCCACAACACTGTGGCGCGCAGCAAGAAGACAGCCTTCACCTAGGCGCGGATTATCTACGGCTTATCATAAACGCAAGTTCGTCCATGTGCACTTGAAGTGGCAAAACAAGATAACGTATGAAATGCCATACATTCGGCGAGAGAAATCTGGACTTCTTCTCCAGGCCTTTTTTGTCACGGCAGTTTATATACGAGGCACCTTTAATTGGGTTTTTATTGCCATATCAGTTGTGAGGACACTCGAGGCGCGTTCGCACGACCACTACCTTGCTGTCGTGGTATCGACGGCGCATGCTCAGCTCGCGCATCGAGGGTTAGAAGGCCTCCACAGATGCGGAGTGCGTTTGCCTGCAAAAGCGACGAACCCAAGTGGATCGCGCCGTCACGCTCGCTGCTCAATCGGCTTCGCAGCGGAGCCAGGGGAGCGTTCTGGCTTCCCTCTGCTTGTGTTAGCTTTGTGCACAGAATCACACTGTCTTTCCTGCTGCGCAGGCTGCGTGCATATCACACCGTTGGGCTTATACACTGGTGTGAGCGGAGCGGACCAGTAAACATCAAGCTAAATTTAATCCGTTCCCTGGGCACTGGCAAACGCCGACTGTTTTCCGTCGGCCTCATCTTGTGCACCGTCAAGGTGTGACGCCTGCAGTGACGCTGCTGGTGTTCCTAGTCGCACCCGCCCCTTATTAATCCCTCCTGGGGTCGTTAAGGTAAACAAATTATATAAAATCAAAGTTCACTTCGTTCGTGTTTAAGCATGGCTATGTTGCTGGTTGTTTTGCGCGCAGTTCGCGGAGTAAACAAGGAGACCAGGAACATTCCATACCATCGCTGTGCAGCTTTTATCTGCGGGCCTTTCACGCCACGTGCGCGTTCATTAAACTAATTTCTTCACAGAAGAGGCAGAAAACATCGATTTGCGCAAAAATTAGTACAGGCGCTCTTGCGATCATCGCTTTCGGTATTATTGATTAGGTTTTTGACTCGGGCTTACATGCTGCGCAGGCACTGACGCAGGCAACGAACTGTTTTATCCATTAATTAGGAAGACCTTGGCAGCAGTTGCACACGTCAATTGTTTATCGTATTTAGAAGCGTAGTATATGAAAGTGACGTTTGCTAGACCCTGATGGAAACGTTCTTCGGAAACGTTTTCATCACGCCCACTCACCTTATCCCGCACACGTCGGAAAGATTTAGGCATTTCGAATGCGATCCCTGCCCGAAATTTTCAACGCAAGAAGCAGTAATCTTTGATTAAATGCTCAACTAAGCTGTATTGATATTTTGACCAATTCGTTAATTCATGAAAGTTTAGCACTGAACTATCAATAGGGAGCGATCTATTGCCACGCTGAAGAGCCCGACAAGAGACGCTTTCATTAGACTTGCAAGAGAGAGAGAGAGAGAGAGAGAGAGAGAGAATATTTACTGTCCCGCACTTTAGGGGCACAAGCCAAAGCCTAAACGGCGGCCAGTATTTCTTGGGCGCTGGCACCGTCCTCGGCCAGCCAGACGCCCCAGAGTTCATCTTTCGCGGCCGAGCTAAGCAGCGTGGTCTCCCGCTGCTCATCATTAGTTATTACGCAGCCTTGTTGGGTCGCCTGAGAGCAAGCCCATAGAACGTGCGACAGGCGCACCCGTTCCTTACATAATTTACACTTGTCGAAATTGCGGCCTGGGCAGTAGTGGCTATAAGCCACCGGTTTCGGATACCTATTTGTTTGAAGGAAACGCTAGTCCACCGCTTGTTTGCCAAGTGTTGGGTGCGCGGGGAGGTACCGGGCCCTTCCCAATCTGTAATGAGTCGTGATCTCGCTGTATCTAACCGTGCGCTATCCTCTCGACGCTAGTGGCTGCGGCTCGGTGTGTAAGGAAAATTTATGCGGAGGTACATCATAGAGAAATAAATTGAACAAGAGCGGATACTCGGCGAAAACTGGGAACAGGAAATACGTCACGCTAAAATATTCACATCCGCCGTCAGCTGACGCGAGCAGCAAAAAAAAAAAAAAAAAAAGAAAGCGAATGTGAGAGGAAGTTAACAGACAATGTTTAATTTTTACAGTGAAGTTGTATACCTCTGCCGTCCAAGAAAATTTTCGTGTCTTAAGCAAAAAAACTCCCCGTACGTGTGTCGATCCCGGAGATAGTACAATGCCGGGCCGACCCTTGGCGGAGCTGAAGCAGGCGTTAAGCACTCCCCATACGTGGGCCGATCCCGGAGATAGCGCAATGCCGGCCCGACCCGTGGCGGAGGTGCAGTTCGCCATCAAGGGGCCCACATACACAGATTCGCTGGTCATCCTTCTTCACAGACTGGAAGGGCACCGAGTTTTTCTATTCTTTCCTGCTAAAAAAAAATGTGCACAAAGAACTTATACTTTGCGACTTACTTTTGCAGCTCGGTCACAGCTCGGTCGATGTGGCGCAGTTAGTTTCGCGTGTACAGTACAATCTTTTTGGGACATGTTCGTGACACTTTCTCGCCATCCCCCCATTATTGCAACTCGTTTCGGAACTTTTTGGGGCAGTTTAGGGGCACGTTGGCTGCACCAGGGGCATTGTGACGCATGCAGTTGACGAAAAGCAGCGCGGCCATTGCAACGCAGTTTCGTGTGTACTGAATCTTACTGGGACATGTTTGTGACGGCTTCTATGGGGCCCAAATGTATTGTAACTTATTTTGGTAGTGTTTGGGGCATGCTGACGGCCTAGGGCGTTGCGACGCAGTTAGCGACAGACATGTCGTGGCGAAAGACGGATCAGCCGCTGTGACGCAGTTTAACATTGGCTAATTTCGCGTTGACTGAATCTTATACCCCTGTCAAGCGGGCAAGTGCACTTACGGGGAGCGCACTTCGGGACTTTCTGTTACACTTTAGGCTAGGCGGTGCTAAACTGGAAAACACAGCGCACTAGCAGCAAAAAAAAAGGAAAAAGGAAGGAAAAATGACGATAGCGTTTTTTATGAAACGATAGCGCTATTTATAAAAATAGCGATAGCGCGTTTTATAAAGACTTCGATCAAAAGGAAAAAAAAAACGTTAGAAGTAATCGTTTTACCTTTTTTGTAAACAAAAACAAACTTATTCTATTTTTCTCAACAAAAATGAAAAAAGCTTTCTTTTTTAAGAGTGTTGACAATCAATGCCGGTCAAGACGGATGACTAGCCAATCCAGAACAACATGGCGGCGCGTGACGAGGCGGCATTCGATCCTGCTAGAACAGAATATCAGTGAGTTCTGTTCTGATCATTTGTTAAAAGCTGTTCAACAACTAAAATGAACTTCTGTGTCCTTTTTTTATTCACAACATTTTGTACCAATGAAACTGTTGGCGGCGAGGCTATATGCATTCGGCCAGCAAAGTGCGTTCCGTGAACGCACTCGGGTCGGAGTGCACTCTTCTGCAAGTGAAACTTGCGACGTTTAGATTTGGCAGAGTGCATTTAAACCGAATGGCACTCTCCGTAAGTGCACCTAATTTGCCCGCTTGAGAGGGGGTATTACGTGGCCAAGTTGGTGTGGCTTTTTATGCCTCCCCCGAACAACACATACCTTCTTTCGTTACTCCCGCTTGCCGAAAGCGTGAATAGCGATTTCCAAGAGTGATAACACGGAGGTGTGCTGCTTGCACCGCCAGAACGCGCCAAAGATAACGCCGAGGAGCTCAAAAACAACAACAAAAAAAACTTTAAAACTCAGTCTTCTGAACGACTGAAAACAGGCTTTGCAACCACGCACTTGTATTGAGTGCGAGTAGAACGCATTTTTTGGAGCGTCTAGCATGGTCTGGCTAGGATCTTGTGTTGTGGCCACCTCTGTGTACGTGGTGTACCATCGCTTCGGCTGAGGCCAAGTTGTGTCTAAAACCTGCTGTCGCCCATGTATCTGTGCTTTTAAAGTGCACGAAATCGGGCCCGGGAATGGAGGAATGCTTGGAAACAAATTTTTTTTCGTCATATTTTATGTATGGTATTGTTTGAGAATGAGCTGGGTATTTTCTACGCCATGCTTGTAAAAGAGAGTTGCTTTTGTTCCTAATCTCGCCCATTGAGCACTTTCGCACGTTTCGCCTCTACACGCAGTTCGCCTGTAAGGTGCAAATAACAAGATGACATGGTAGTTAACTTTTTTTCAGCTGAATCCGTCCGGGAAAGCTTCGTACGGGAACTACTGCTGCTTACATGGTGCCATAACATTGGATGAACGCACCGAAAGCCCGGAATGAGCATTTATGTAGAACAAAATAAACATTTACTCATGTCACAAGGCATCGTGAGTCTACTTTATGAAATTGCACGTTGTACAGAGGACAGATTCTATGGAGTCATGATCACCGAGATTATTTTCAGACCTACAGATCAATGTGCATGAGGAACACCAAACGATGCATGTACTACGTGTGGCTTCGCTCAACCATCAACGTCACGCTGTATAGAATACAACCAAGCACAATAAAACCAAGTTGAGAAGATAGGTTTGGGCCGCTAAAGCCTAGAAATACGCTGCGAACGATCTCAGGACTGTTCGCGTTCTTATTTGTTGCACTGTATTTTTACCGGAACAAATAAACGTGGTGAACATGTGCCCGAAGAAGCTTATAGCAACGGTAGCTGTCGACATTGTCGGAGCAACTGTGTGCAATCTAATATGATGTTAAATACCAGCAAATATATTACACAAGACTGAACAGAGGGCAAAGGGCGGCCATGGAAATTGCTGAGCCCCATTATCATGATAAACTAATTATTCTCACGATGAGCAGTTACTTCAGTGTTCGATGTTGTTGTTGACATAGGGTGTGAGTAGTTGTGCTACAATTCGATAAAATCAGGAGTATGAAAAAGAAACAGCATCTCTTATGCTATCTTCGGCTGGTCGTTTCTGAGCACTCTGGAGCGCTCTCGCGAGCGGCGTTGTCTTCGGCTAGTTGAAAGAGGGTGCGCGCCCTGCGTTCGGCTGGTTCTTCTCGATTGATCTCCTCTGTCTTGGAGCGCTCTGAGGCGCTCCGAGCCCTGTCGTCGGAGCAGTCATCGAGACTGAAACGTCATCGCAGCGCCGCGTCGCTGCTGTTGGCGACGGCCCACCGTAACCTTGGCAACCTAGGCCACTGCATGCTGGCGTCTCGACGAACGTTCGTCCCGTCGGCACGTGCGCCGGTTTTTCCGGCAGCGCCGGGAGCTTTGGATAGGCGAAGCATCGGACGTTGGCAGTAGTCACGTGGCTTCGCATCAGCAATTTCCTCCTCCGAGAGCGAGTCGCACGTTCGGCTTGCGCGCTTGTCCCCTACCTTTGCGCTCGGGAAACAACCGATCTACCCGACTCTGCTTCGGGGCATACAGGCGACCAGTCGAAGATACCATTAGTCAAACACAAAACGGGAGGTATGTGCGTTCTTTATTATGGTGCGTGACTGGAAAGGAGCGAACTGGGGAGGCGGCACGTTCGACCTGCAAAAAACAACATAGAAAAAAATATTTTCTGCATGGTGCTTTTTATTTTAGCATAAGCAAGCTTGTGACATGAGTATGTGCGATCTGAAAGATACAAGCAAGAATGAGCGCTCTGTGTGCCCGCACCTTTTCTTTCTTTTTTTGTGCGTGTGCGGTATTCTTATCCGACCATGAACGCTCAAGCTTTCACGTCACCCAAGCTCTCAACTTGACAAATGCGTACGCACATTTAGACAATGTTGCACGCTCACTTCTGCCATATTCTAGAAATAATTTAATACAATAGCGGCCTTGTACCAACAGAAGTTACGTTACGCGACAAAGGCATGCTGAATTGGAGTCTTGGCCGTTACCGCCACCAACTATGAAACGCTACCCATCCCGTCTGCACCGAGTACTGACTGAATCATTGCAACCCTTTTACACAGGTTTATTTCTCTTTTCTTTTTGCTGAGCTGCGATTGGGTCGGGCCTGTGCTTTGCAGGCAGCAAATAAGAAGAGGGCGCTCTGTCCCTGGGCACTGCTGAATTCTCTTGACGCTGATCTCGTGCCGTCAGGATCGAGTTTTTGCAAACGCTGTCAGGTCGGACCTTTTCTCAGTAAAGCTTCTGAGTCGACCTTCTAATGTGGTGTTTGCGTAATTGCGTAGTAGCCATGGGCACACATAGAGAAAGTCACATACACAAAAGTTGAGAACATGCACCTAGACCTATGGTTCGACTCACGTGTGAACGCCCAATTATCGGCGAGCCCGTCCCGCGCACCGTACAGGGACCGGGGCGAGCATTCCTAAAATATCTCGAGTGGAATCCCCAACTACAAATTCGCCGACTTTTTCTTTCCTAAGGACTGTTTGTGGATGATAAATTGCCTTTGCAATTATATTTACAAAGCAGTTTGCACGCAAGAACGGGTTCTTAAGAACAGGCATGCGCCAGCCAAAAGTAATAGTATGAACATTCATGAAAGGCTATTGGACAATGACATGAAGCATCCGGATGAAAATAATCAGCAGTGCCCGAAGGTGAGTAGCCTCAGCCTGGAGTCAACGTTTGGACAAAGGGACGGACTGTGAAGTTTTGCTAACACCACAATTGCAGGCCACAGGACAAAGTAACACCGGGACGCGGACAAACATTGCTCCCGCTTGTCCTCGTCACGTGTTACTTGGCCCTGCGTCCTGCATTTGTGGTGTTGCCCAAGCCCCATGAAAATTCGTCAAACACCGCAATCTGCCACGCTTCTAAGGGAAAGACAAGTCCCTTTGTCAAAGCATTGGCTTCAGTGACATATCTTGTTCGAACACCACTAATCACTTCAAATCTATGTCTTCCTGTGAACCCTTGGTCTTGTTCGGATACCGAGCAAGAGCTATTGTGAGCCCTTTCCCCGGCACATGAAACGCAACGCAGGCACGCTTACTCACCCAGGTGTTTATTCGGTTTTGGCGGAATTTAACAATGGGAATGCAGCGTCAACAGGCTCTCCGTCAAGCCGCTCGCCAGCCGCGTCGGCCTGAGCCAAAGTTTTCGCGGTACTTGATCAACGAGAGCGCGTACAGGAGGATCGAGAGCGTCTTCAGCAGGATGAACACGTTGAAGAGGTTGTGTGCCAGCAGCTTGTTGTTGTAGTAGAGACAAGAGCCGCTTCTGCCGCACGTCTTCTGCCAGACCAGGCAGCTACGGTCGATTACGTGGCCGAACAGCAAGGGCCCCGGAATGGACGCTGCGTGGCAAGTTGATTGACGTATGGTTAATGATAGGCGGGTTTGGGTTGGTCCCCTAAACTCTGTACCCAATCTTGCCACCACAAAGACGCATTCAAGACTGACCAGACGACTCTGACCAGCTAACCTACCACCAAAACGGGATGCTTGTGTCCGAGAGGCAGAAAGATCTTCCTTATTGTACGCCGCTGAACCGTTCGGGATCTTTCCATTCCAAGTTAAGTGAGAGTTGTAGAAAGCGGCCTGTGGGAACGCTTAGCCAACACTGAAGCACCAATGACAAACTGGCAATCAAATGAAAATATCTGTGAATAAAGACCCAGAGATGCTATGCTGTCAGGACCGAGTTAGGCAAATTACCAAGTTTGGTGCTAGTTCACGTAACTGCAGTTCACGTCAGCAACGCCGTGAAGTGCAAAAAAAAAAAAAAGGGTACGGAACGCGTAGGCCCATCAGTAAACGAGAGCCGGCTGAGCGTTTCAGAGGAAAGAAGAGGGCTCACGCATTGTTATCTGCTAATAGTTCCGTTAACGTTCCATGAAGTCGTCGTCGTGCGGATGGCGATCAGAGGAGAATAATAAGGGTACCCTACGGGTTATCTTTCTTGGTTGCTGACACGATGCATAGCTTCCGCCGCACTACTCAGAGTTGACGAGCTGACATGCATCCGCCCTCAACATGCTAGAACACTGTGAAACTGTGAAGCATCCTGTATGCATAAGCGAACACGGGGTAAGCTGTATTGAAAATCCCCTGGAAGACGATGACAGTGGCGGCAAGTACTTATCGGTAGGTCATCTTGTAATTTGTTGTAGAGCAGGCATATCTACATGGACATAGTGTGCGTCATGCACCTTCTGTGTGTCGTTGCGCCTGCGTTACAAGGAAAATTGGAAGATGCACTGGAAGAGTTCAGTGCTGTTGGTGTCATCCACTAATCATTATTGTGCCTCTGCCAAACTATACTTTCTTGTGTCACGTACATAGGTCCTATCCTGTCTACTACTGTGAATTCAGGCACTGTGGATTCAGGTACTGCAGGAATCGGACTTGATGTCTTGATATTATCAGCTCATTCATCCGAGAACGACATCAGACGTCCGACTATCCCAAGTTTCGCCCTACTAAGGCCTTCCTGCATATCGCTCTAGAATCATCGACATTCGCGCTAATATTTAATATTACGAGTGACTATTTCCAGATGAATATCCTGCACAATGCGAAAGACTCGCCTGTATTGTAACATAATTAACGCCAAGTGCTGTGTAGGGTAGTGGGTGGCATGTGCTAAACAAATTAAATGGGTACTTCTATGTTTCGTTTACATATTTTTTACCGCATATGAACCAACGGTGCATTTATACTGGTGCCAGCCTAAATGCACTCTTCGATCATACGCGGCTCGTTTGAGAGCACTTCAGTCACGGTGCTCAAGTGAGGATGTCACATGCTTTCTTTTTCATATTTCGCGGGCTTCCTTTAGGATGTCAAAAATGATTACGTTACAAGCAGAAAGCTAGAAGCTGCTGAATCGAACTTGTCCTAGAACGCTCCCCAACTGTTTCCATTCGAAGTTATGTCCCAAATTTAATACTTGCGAAGTTGGTTAATAATTTTGACTAAATGTGCAATTAAAGCGAATGCAAAAAGAAAGTGTGTGACATGCTCCATGCAATAGCCAACATCATGCATTTGATCGCGTGCTTCTACAGGGCTCCGAATATTTTAAAACCTCGGAGATTAACTAGGACCACTTATATACAAATTCATGTGCCTTCGTTTGCTCGGCCGCCAGGTCCCGTTTCCGTACCGTTTATTAGTTGCTACGACTTTGAAAGTAACGCTCGGGATAGGAGAAACGACGTCGCGAAAGGGTGGCGAATTATTTTTGGCGGCCTAGGTTACCCCCTGGCATCTTCTGCTTCAACGCAACTGCAGCCTCGTCTGCTTCCCTGCAGTAGCAACGTCGTGCAGTTGGCCAAACTTTTTTGTGCCAGATCCGCCTAACTAGAGACGTTCTTTAGGGCTTGAGACACTGTATGAAAAAAATTGCCGTGGTCGAATGCGGTTAAACCAAATTTGTCGGGCTATAGCACGGTTTCGCTTGCTTTGGGAAAGTACACAGACACTGTTCGGCGCAGTCAGCAACTACCGCATCTACAATTGCACCACAAGACAATAGAAAGACGCTGCTCGGTACGGCAGCAGTAGCGAGCGAATTCATCCTGCGCCGCGCTTCAACGTACGCGAATTAAGCGCCGAAAGCACTCTGCATACCAGCACTCGGCGCACTTTGTACACACCGCCGATCGCTTTGAAGATGAAGTTCGCGCGACCGCGCACTTTGCCCGCATCGCAGATCGCACTCACGATATGGGCGCCCACGCGGCGTCCGCAGCAGCTGCCGGTAGTGGCAGGCTAAGTCCCAGTTTCACCATGGCTGAGAGTGAAAATCAGCCTGGCGGAACGAGGCGTGTTATGGGTTTGTACCGGGAGTAGCAGAGGTATCGTTCTAAAATACTAGACCACATTTAGTACGTTACGTTACACATTGTTTTTTTAAAGACGAGTATGACATTTGTGCCGCGCTCTACCGTCACACATTGGCCTGCAATTGTACCCTGCTTTGTCATCCTGATCGCCACGTGATTTTAGCAAACCACGATCGATATGAGCACAATAAAGTTATTTCTGTTTGGCAAGCTGCGCGCAGTCGCAAGGAAAGCGCTTGCCCCTGCGTGCTTACGTAAGAATTCGACGTGAAGCAAGTATGAGCAGCATTTCAGTGACAGCGGACACACTCGGCAACATAACCAATTAGTGGGAAAGTGCAGTGTGCGCGAGATCGAAGCATTACATGTTGTATCGCGTGCGCTGCCAGCTACGGGCGCTTCATTATTTTCTCCCTGGAAGTCAATGGAGAACACGCAATAATTTGCGTATCCATGTGCGACATCGCTGAATCGAGCACCAGCTCTGTTAAGAATGCTCAACATGCTTCTCGTGGGGCTGAGTATGAGCAATAATTATAGCAGTTCGATAACCCACAGATTGCACGAAAAAAAAAAGAAAAGAAAATGGTCAAACGAGGAATTGACGCGTGCGCAACCGTGTGTCTGTGCACGCTAGTCATATGCTGCTTTCTCTTTTCGCGGTCACGAGTACTTGAATGCGGCTCATTCATGTGCACGAAAAAAACAGGAGACAAAACCGTGAAATTCCGTGTAGTATTGTTTATTTACCGTAACGGAGCAATCCCAGCGCAAGTTACTAAGTCGACACGCGCACCTGAAAGCTTTCTGCTTGCCTTTATTTTGTATCCAAAACGCAGTTTTGGGTACAAGTTGGCATCTGTGGGCTTCCCGTTTGGAAAGTGTACGGAGCAGACACAATACGCAGACCGCCGAAAGGTCTTAAACGGCTGTTACGCCTTTATCGCAGGCCCGCGGCGCGGGATGGCAAGACACACACTATCGCGTAGTTCACAGCAAAACGAATAACCAGCGGAGCAAGCTTGCTGGCAACGAAGTATTTTGCTCTTTAAAGCCATTATCCTATATAGTATCGTTTCACAGGTGCCGCAGGAACCTGTCCGCACTCCTCAAAAACACGAACTCCTCGTCTGCGCGAACGACGACAGCAGGGCTCTTGCATGAGCAGCTTCCTCGTTCGCTGGTTGTTGGTGCAGCCAACGACGACCCAGGGCCGCTCGGACGAATAACCTTCGTACGTCCCGAACGGAAGATGCGTTAAGAACACTCCTAAAGCGAAGAGCTCAACAGATGCGGCAAGAACACGCCTAAAAACGCCACAATCTGTGAACACGCATCGCAAGTGTAGCCACTTTGTCCCGTCTGCCGCAGTCCTCACCAGAAGGCAGCACTTGGTTTCGAGAGTAGTGGCGCGGCTGACACTGGCGCTACGAGGCTATGAAAAAGCTGGCCTATTGGCGGCGAGGAGTTACGGAGTCGCCATCTATCGGAAGCGCCTCGCTGGCGTAGTATGAGGGATCACGCGGCGCGCTCCTCATAGGTTTCGCTGTCAGCGCTCACTGAAAACACCACGCGCGAGCTCTCCCGGACATTTCTGTAAGTACTTTCGAAACGAGAGAAGTTTCTTACTGTCTAAATAATAATCTTGGGCAAAGTGAAAGCACACAATCGTTTACAGACGCTATCTCTTTACCGAATACGTACAGTGAACGCCACTGCGCGCAGTCGCCGCGATGGAGTCTCCCGAACCGGCTTCTTGCGTGAAAGGTAGGTAAACGCTGAGAGCAAACTATGTGAAATATGTTCTTATAGTGTTTGTATAACTAAATGGAGCGTAATAGAATGAAGCCTCAATGCAGCGATCGCGCAGATTCGCAGCGACCGTCTGCGCGTCTGCATGCATGTCCGCGCACTGTTTCGCTTTCTCCGCGCGCGCGTTTTCGCACGGTGCCATGAGCTTTAGGCCGCAGAATATGAGCATTTGACAGTATACAAGCAACCATTGTTGCGTGGGCGCTATCAGAGCTGTTCAAAAATAATTTGATTGTAGAGACTTCGACGCCTACGGGGACTGTGATGTGCCGTCGCGACGATTCAATCTTTTTTTTCTACTAAATTCTTTGACCTTTCAATACTCTTTCTCGAGTTGCGTCGCACTGTATGGTTATCGGTGTTCTCAGCGTGCAATTCCCCGCTGCTCCTTTTTTGTAATCCAGTGCATTAATTCATAACACAAACATGACCATATGCCATGCTTTTTTTAAATGTGCTTCTTACCGCTGCCTTTCCACTCCACTGAACTTGCCAGTATCTATAGCATCGACAAGTTCATAGACCAAACCGTCATCACATTAGTCGGGCAGCGGACTCGGGCGAGCGTCTCAGCGCGCGTTTTCCGAACATCGCAGACCCGGCGCCGTAGCAGAAATCTTCCTCGCGTCTGTGCTTGCTGCATACCTGAGTTGTAGCCGATGACTGTTTGCCGGTTTTATGTTTCGCGAGCCAAGCTTCACACAGCCTCTTGTCCTGCGGCTACGTGTGAATAAGGCTGACACCGTGCTCCGTCGCGTGCGTCCGGCATTGCGGCACCGAGCAGTAGCCTACCATGTTGTGCGCCTTCAAAGGCAGCCACTACCTATTGTAGTGCTTTCAAGCGTTGTAAAGGAGACACTCGAAGCGGGAAAATCTCGCCACTAAATGAGGACCCCAGCGTACGAGGGAATTTAAACTCTCGTTTTCAGCTCGCTTAGGCGCGCCCGAAGCAGCCGACGCGGCCGCTATGTCCACGTGATCCCTCCTAGCACGTCACGCCGACGGTGGCGCCAGCTTTTCCAGTGGTGGAGCTCGAGGCCAATAGGAACAGGGACCGTCGTGATACACTGCTTCGACATCGTGTGCTCACCAAAGAGGCGGACGATGATCCACTTCACGGCCAACGCCAACGAGCGCTCCTTAGGAGTGACCACCCTGCGGAGTGAGAGCGAACTGTGAGAGTCACGACGCCTGCCGCAACATGTAGGAATGCGAAACTACCGGAGATATTGACGTAAAAAAGAAAGAAAAAGAAAGGACACGTTATCGTTCTTTTCGGGGAATTTGGGCGCATTGAGAACAACACGTGTTGAAGTGATGTGGCAGTAGAGCTATACGCAAATAATATTGAAGCCTTTGTTAAACGACGTGCACTCAGCAGTGACATTGGCCAGTATTTACAGATAATTTTAAAGTTGTGGAAACTCTACAGAAAATAATAACAAATTCTTGGGTTTTACGTGCCAAAACCACAATATGATTACGAAGCACGCATTATAGGGTAGCGGGGAGGACTCTGGATTAAGTTTGACAACCTGAGGTTCGTTAACGAGCACCTACATCGATGTCTACGAGGGTCTTTACATTTCGCAACCTTCAAAAATGCGGCCGCCGCGACCGAACCATCAACCTCGCGCTTGGGAGCACAATGCTATACAGAACTCTTAAGTTTTATGGAATTTTTAATAATCGCCTGTGGCAAATTGAATAATTTGTGTCTTCGACCTCGATTATTCGATGATGCGGACGTTACTAGCACGATAAATCCAAACGCGTATTCATATAATTAGTAAAGATTCGTCAATTACCTTAAGTAGCTACTTCAGGGCACATGCTGCAATTTACAATTGTAGCCGGTGAACTTGCAAGAAGTACAACTTGAAATGAATTTCCAGGATGACATCAGTTTGGGCGTATTATTTCCCAAAATGTGGAACAAAACACATGGGCCTTCCAGTTACTATTGGGGTTCTATGCATAAAACAGCGTTTGGTAAAATTATAAGTGGAACAACAGTGTATTTTTACGGCGAGTTTGATGGCGCATATCTCCAAACTGGTGTTACTCTGTAAATCGATTCTGAGTGGATACGCCTGACAAACTCACTGGCTACAATTAGTAAATTCAGATGTGTGCCGTAAATTAAGCAGCTAACTAGTAAATTTTTGTTAATTCGTTGAATAGGCGTTCTGACTTTTCGTGCAACTAATGCCCGTCTCTCTGAACAATCCAGCTCAAGGACTAGAATTGTGCTATCTGCAACAGGTGATTTTTAAAAAATTCTATAAAACTTAGATGTGATCACTCCGTATAGCCACTAAGCTACACAGCTGCGGGCGGATGTAAACGCTGGTATATCGCATTGAAGGAGCGAGGTATGGTGAGACGGGTGCAGCCGTGTGCTTTCCAGTCACAGGCGGAACGCTAGTTGCCGGAAAAAGGTTCTGGCTTGTTTCGGACGGAGGAGGTTGCACCACATGTAAACACCGTCGCACAAGTGTTAAATTAGCCCTATGTGCTAATAAATGAGATACGCTTCTGTCGCATTCATCTAAACGCTGCCACAGCCACCGAATTGGAGGCCTATAGGCAACAGCTCATCGTGGATTGGGAGGGAAGTGCTTAATGGCCAGAATTTTGTCCCAGGAATAGAAGAGGCACGACAGAAACAACGTAGGCAGGTGCAGACCGAATTGTTCGTATGGCCATCCTGCTTCAATCGTCAGTCTTGTTTCGCTGCGCCACGATTCTGGTAGTGAGGCATACACCAACTAGCCTGGCAACTTGTTTGAGAGAAGTGCTTGTCTTGTTTTAATTTCATGCTCCAATCCTCCTGTTTTCGTAATTGTGCTTCAAAAGCTTCGTGACATGAAGGCAAGTTTCTTTTTGAAGGAGGTTACGTTATTCCATCATAGTTTCCTTGCATCGCGATCTCAGAGCTGTGTGCCTCAGGCGTACGGCATTTGACGCTTACTTATTCACATTCAGCGCCGACCTTCGCTATTACCCTGGCGTGCAGCGTATCGTGCTCATCTGTGACAAAATTTTACAGCGACGCTGTTAGCCTCTAGTTGGTCAAAATTTTTCGTGTCCGTCAGAAAAAAAAAAAAAAGTGCACACCTCCTTCGGAATCGGGCATACAACACACCGCCCAGTGTTCATTCGAATTAACAAAAGCACAAAACAAGCGTCAAAGCCGCATTATGGATGATAAGGTGCCTGTGGACAATGTGCGGCGCGTTCCTTGTTCCCGCGTGTCTCCCACTAAAGATTACGGTTGTGTAAGCTGCTCCGGAGAGAAAGGGCAACAGCAGCATACAAATCAGTGAGTGACGTCACCAAACTTCATATATAAAAGGGAGACCTGCCTAGCAGCTCATTCAGTTGATTGCAAGATCGCTGTGGGAAGACCACGAAAAGTTAAGACTCCTAGAGAGCAGCGCGAATACGATAAGCATCGAAGAGTGCAAAATCGTAAGGCTATACAACGGTTTCAAGCTAGGACTAGGCAGAACGATAAAACATTTCATATCTCCATCGACGGAATTTGAATGGTTTTCCAACAGCTTCGCTGTCCATTCACTTTCGCAGGGTCGGGATGACGAGTCAATTTTTTTGTTCAGTAGTCTGAGCGGTCACTGGAAAATAAGGCAATGTTTGGACATCGCACTCACCAAATTGGCTGTCGTTCTTAGTGGGAATAAAATAACCTTAGAAGCAAATTACACTGAACAGGCCACCACGTTAATATACAGTAAGAAGCTCAAGATTGCGAGAAGGTATTCTTTCGTTCGTAAAAGACCACGTCACTGGACGGAGAAGGTTTGTTGGTGATCCCCGAGGTATTTACCAGCACAAACAGATTTGTTTACAATATCGGAAAAAGAAAATGTTCTTATTTCAAAAAGCACCGGTTTCTTTCACATTTCATTGCCCAGGGAAAAAAGGCCCAGTAAAAAAAATATTCTTTTTACCCATTTTTCTAGCGGGGCGGGGTTGGGGGGGGGGGGTGTGGTTGTAGGCTTCTTTTCTGTATTACGTGGAAGCGACTATAGATACATTCGTCGCGCGATATATCCGTCCCTTCTTCGTGCTAAAAAAAATGTCCCCATTGTCGATCCTCAACGCACGATGACGTAAAGTAAGAACAAAATATTCAAGAAAGAAGTCGCTGTTTAGTCAGAAAGGCGAAGCATCGATTGGTATAGCAAATTAGCAGGCATACAAACGAAGTAAGAATAGTACTTTTATAGGCCGAATCAACTTGTACACATTCGCTTGCTAAATAAATTAACAAGCATGGTGTCAGCACGCACTTCAAACGTGAACAAATCACACTGGATGACCGCGGGCATTCGTTGTCAAAACGCTGTCGTGAGGAAACGTGGCAGCAGCAATGAGCGAAGTGATGCTGGCGCTGTCTATCGATTCAACGCAAAGTGAGAACCGAGAACAGACATCCCGCACTGAGATACGAGCCGCCGACCTACCAAGACTCTGCCCCAAACGCAGATTGCTCTCAAGATACGGCCGCGCGACCGTGCGCAGCCGCCACGTGCGCAGTTGCAGCCGGAGTATAACCACCCCTAGAGACAGACGTTGCATTGCGTTTGGATGCAAAAACGACGAAGCCAACTGGACGCATGGCCACGGCCCGCTCAATCGGCTCTGCCGGAGTTGTCGGGCAACGTTACGGCTTCCGTTGCTGGCATGAGCGTTGCGCGCACACGCGTTAGGTGTTCTCGCTGAGCAGCCGTGGTCACACCACACCGGTATGAGCGGAGCGGATACAGCCACGAAGAATATTCTCTGGTAATGAAGGAGAAACTATAGTGGCAAAGCTTGCGCAAGAGCGTTCCTGTATAAAAAGTCCAACATTAGCATTCGCGTTAGTTTAATCTGGGGAGGAGAAAACAAACATTTCATTTACAACAGCAAAATCTATTTCTCTACTACCGTATGGGCAAAAGAAAAAACCGTCGCAAGTGAAATCTACGCCTAGTCAGTATGCGTTCCAAAGAACCGCTGTGAAACGCTGCCGGAATTCTTGGCGCACTAACACGCTTGTAGGACGTCCGCACCCATAGTTTTTCCTTTTTCACTGCCACAGAAAGTTGTCCCCAAGCACATTGTCCCCAAGTGAACGTCAAGCTAATCTATTCAATCCTTTCATCGTACGCCGACGAATGCCAACAACCGTTTTCCGCCTGGCAGCTGCCAGGGCACTGTCCCTGCTGCCATATGTAGACTGAAGCACTGCAGCAATTGTCTCGCGTGGTGCGTTGCGCCATGTTGGCCTCCGCGCATTGTTAGAAGGTGGTGCAAGGAACGCGACTGCAGCGCTAAACCTTGTTACAGCCTTCAAGCGCTTCGTGTGCGGGCGAATGGAGCAATTGTTTTCAGTCTCTAGCGGATGGTAATACAAGAATCAACCGGCCACTACCTGAGCAAAGCGGAGGCGAGCGGCGCCAAGTTGAGGAAGTTGGAAAAGAGCGCGAGCAGCAGTCCGACCGTGAAGTAGGGAAGGAGAGTGCAGCCCGTGTTGCACTTCTTGCGGCGCGCTTGCACGTTGATGACGGTGCTGTTGGGCAGCATCTCCGGAACGCTCTGCGTGATGCAGCTGCAGTTGGTGTACACCTGGCGGGAAAAAAAGCGAGCACACGATGCGGGTCACTCCGGGGCCAAGGAAGGCAAACGTAGGGCACTCCGGGCAGCCACGCAAGACCGGAGCAAAATGCGGACTGTTGTCGTCCGAGTGGCAATGTCCATTATGTCGTGACCAGGATTACGCACTCATTTGAAACCATCTTATTCTGTGTTATCGTTTTCACAGCCAAGCTGTAAGTGGCGAACGGATTCAAAATTTCGTCTGTCGGTCGAATGTATGCGTCGAAAACTGCTCTGGCACAACCCCATGCGCATGTGCAAAAAAAAAGAGAGAGAGAGAGAGAAAGAGAGCCGCGATTAGCCAACACCACCTACATAGCACAATGCCTGTTTATTCCGATCCATGACGTCCCGCTACCTGTCCCGCCATTTCCACTGTCAAGGCTGGCGTGATGAAAGCGGTGACGTCAAAATCCCTGTTGCTTACTCGGGAGCATTCCCACTAGATTCTATGGCAGTCGGGCTGGGTAACATGACGTCGGAGTGAAAAGTCCTTGCACTATCTAGGTGGTGTTGGATTAGTTGCGGCAGTAGTGATGTCGTTGCTCTCCTTCGCAGCTGAATGCATGTGTAGAAGTTTTCTCCGGCTCCGGAATCCGTGGGCAATGTGTCGTACGTACTCTTGCAAAGCACGCAGCTTTCGATAAGCAACGCCGCGAGCAGAACCGGGAACGAGCTCGTCTACGCCGTGGCGACGTTGCAGCCCGTGTACGAGGACAGGCTCCTGCAGCCGAGCGCAAGCAGCCACTGCATACCAAGGATTTGGCAGCCTACCAAGCCGACCAAGCCGTCATTGGATGAACCGTCAGGATAAATGGAATGATAAACACCGGGACCGCACGTTTCAGCTTCGCTGGTTAGCCATCTGTGCGGA
Organism: Dermacentor variabilis; assembly: GCF_050947875.1. Taxonomy (NCBI): domain Eukaryota; kingdom Metazoa; phylum Arthropoda; class Arachnida; order Ixodida; family Ixodidae; genus Dermacentor; species Dermacentor variabilis. Next base: position 32,418,707 of record NC_134571.1, read on the forward strand.
GTGCTTGGGCGGTGATTTTTGTTCTTTGTTTTCTTTCTTTTTCTTTTCAGCACTGCATGTGACTGTGGTTGCTACAAAACAAATTCGTTAGTGGCCTTTTTCGCTGCTGTTAATCCAGGATGTTTTCTTTGTAAAGTGAAGGTGATTTGTTATGCCACAGCGTTGTTAATATGTTCTGCACGCTTGGTACTGGTTATGTTTATATGGCATCAAGCTGTGAGGCTGCTACTTATGGGGACATGTGGCTTCGTCAAGCTGTTTATCTCGGAAGTGCTTTCCCGCTGGCTATTACTACATGGAGTAACCCGACGGTGCGTACTGGAAGATGGTAGACATTGTGGTACTTGCTGGAGTTCATGTAGCTAAAGATGTCTATAGATTTTTTGGTGGGATTGCGAAATAAGTATCGTAAAATCTAACCGCTCAAGTACGCCTCAGATTCGCGTCGGCACACGCTCCAGCGCTCCTGCGTCTGCAAGAAGCGTTGTACGGTAAGGAAAGCAGCGCAGAAGGATGTCTACATCATCCCGCGTTGAGATCGCAATAAGTGCAATGAAAAAAAAATGGACGATGGGACGCAAATATGCGTAACTTTAGAAATAGTCCCAATGTACAGAGGCCTACCGTGTGTCCCAGCTAGTGTTAGCCAGGGTGTCCAGCGAAAAAAAAAAGATTAAAGAAAAGAAATATGGTGCAAGGTACACGGTGCAGAGCTATTGTGTTTGAACTGACGACCAATACCACGGGTCCTAAAATTGCATCTTGCACAGTCTTTTTCAAATATTTTCTCAGGGCGACTGACCGCGGGAGTAACACGCGCTGGAGTTGAGTAGAGACCACCCGCTGAGAAGACGTCAGGGCCCGCGTCACGGCGCCATTTAGTCATGGTGTCGTTCTGCAGGCGACTACATGAAGTTCTCTCTCTCTCTTTTCGTTGAACAGCTTCGCGAACGTTGGCTGGGACACCCTATGTACATCATCATCATCATCAGCCGGGCTACGCCCACTGCGGGGCAAAGGCCTCTCCAATACTTCTCCAACTACCCCGGTTATGTACTAATTGTGGCCATGTTGTCCCTGCAAACTTCTTAATCTCATCCACCCACCTAACTTTCTGCCGCCCCCTGCTGCGCTTCCCTTCCCTTGGAATGCAGTCCGTAACCCTTAATGACCATCGGTTATCTTCCCTCCTTATTACATGTCCTGCCTATGCCCATTTCTTTTCCCTATGTACACTGCGTCACAAAATATTACGGACCATGAAATCTGACAAAAAGCTGAATATATCTGCAGCCTCGCAACGCGGCCTGGCATTTGCATTTCGAGCCTCGACTAGAATATGGTAACAACAGTGTCGTATATATATACAGTTTTACTGGCTACTGCTACAGGCTGCTCCGGAATTAAACGTTTTCTGAGATCCTGTGGTCCGTAAAGTTTTGTGGCCGGGTGTACTTCATCGCCGGGCACAGCACTGTCCATATTCACGCACACGCGTGCCGAAACATGCTAGGACGTGCGGGTATGCTGTACTTTAGTTGGTAACTACGCGCTCGACACAGGTAGACACACAAGCTTTTCATTTGGCAGTAGGAAGGTATACCGCGTCTTGTTTATTTGCCGAGCAGGAATGTAGTCTCTGTGCAGCAGATCAAGTTGCATAAGGTGACCATTTTTACTATATCGCCTCACGAAAGCTTCGATTCAGAATGATTCCAAAATGTGCACTGAATTGACATGTTTATATGTTGTCCTCAGAATCACAAATACCTTCCCCCATGTGCCCCTGAACGGTCCGTTAGAAAGTTTGTCGCCACTAAAATGTACTTCAGCTTCGTTCGCAGCAGCATGCAGTCCCAAGTGACAAAACATCGATATCACGCGTTTCACAGGGGTTATGCTTTCCGTTTTCTTTTTATTGCGACAGCAACTATACGCACACTGGAAGCCAATTCTTGCCGCTGTCGCCGCCGTGAGGTTTATTAGGTATATAGGTATATTTAGGTATATGTATACTATGGTGTCACTTCATGCTCTATGACGTGCTGTATATGCAAGTTACATTGCCGCATCCTACTATCACCAAAGTTGCTCATACCGCGTCTTACCATTCTTCGCAAAATTATTCCTCTAGACTTTGAGAACGGCAGTTGACAAACAAATGTCATGAAACAAAACACCTACAGCGCATGCTTTTTATCTTAAACCTTCTCCGTCTTAAAGTGCGAAACAATAACACACCTGAAACATGAAAATTATGTAATTTTATTGGCGAGGCTATGCACTACCTCCGGTATCGGCCCATGAAAATGGTTGGAGCCTACACGATGCCGAGAAGTGATGGTAAAGCCGCTAAGAAAGAGGTTGGCTTCAATAAACATACATGAAATTTTCCGATCGCAGGATCCAAACACAGGATATCTAGCAGAACAGCTCGTTTTTAGTTAGTCAGCTTACGTTTACTTCAATGCATACTGCCACTACAGCTGCTGCGAGTATTATTTCGCATATTATTCTAGCACGCTGCTATCGCATTCATTGCTTCGCCCTTATGGCGAAACTGTGATATGTTGTCTCCTCGCTTTTCTTGTATGGCAACGCCAACATCCATTTCCTTTGTTAAAAAACGAGCTTTTTCCCGACGAATGCGGCGCGTATTTTTCGGTTTTTCTTTTTCGAATTCTAGCTGAAAGCCTTGAGTCTCGTGAATGCGAGCACAGCTTCTGGTGCTGCTTTACAGAACGCTATGCTTCCTGTTTATAAGCAATTTATAGTTAACATATCGTAAAAAAAAAAACTATGTTTTTAAGTTAATGAACGTCCCGAATGCCAATGAGAGAATTGTACGGTTGATGGAAAAATATTCTTATACCTAACATTCATTCCAATTATGGCAAAAGAAGTCGTGTATAAAATGAAAATAGTCCCTATGTTATCTTTTGATAGGATTAAGAAGCATTTACTTCGTTTGTCAAATAACTGCTAATGCATAAACACGAACGCCCCCTTTTCTTTGACCTTGTAATTCTCCAAGTCCAAGCATTCGCAAGTGGTTATTGCGTGGATGCTTAATGAATATATGTAATGTTGTATTAATGTATTGCTTTTTGTATTAATAAATATTGAGTATTTCATTTTATTTTATTTTGTAGATTATTTAGTGCTAACATAATGAGCACATACGTACTATCGGCGTCAAATGAAAGTTGAACAGCGGAGCGCGTGGACCAAGCATAAGTGAAGATATAGTGCGCGCCGTCCAGTCATCACCATTGACATGCGCGCACATCCGGTTTGGCCGCACTGCGCGAGGTTTGGGAGGGAAACCATGTCAAACGGCCAAACGCGCTCGGCATGCCGGCCGCCGTCGCGGCTGCCAGCGATACCGCGCAGCGCAAGTTTGCCGATCGAAAGAACGAATGTGGTGCGCAAGCTGCAAACCGCGCGGGCGAATCTACCTTGCGATGACGGTGCAAACTGCACAACGCGCACCGCTGCTCGCGCCGACAGCGCTTGTTTCGGCGATCTGTGCGATAAGACTCGCCGTAAACAGCAATATTCTAGCTTCTTTTTTATTTTTCATTTTCTCCCTTTCAAATGTGAGAACCAGAACAGAAGCGACATTATCTCACTAGAGGGGGATCGCGCAGTGCGGCCAAACCGGGTGTGCGCGCCTGTCAATGGTGATGACTGGACGGCGCGCACTATATCTTCACTGATGCTTGGTCCACGCGCTCCGCTGTTCAAATTTCATTTGACGCCGATAGTACATTGTTGGCTATGTACTGCACATCCACGCACACAAGGACTTGTGCTTATACGGACTGGCTATTGCATTGAGCGCTTTTTTTTTGGAAATTGATTGATCGATTGGCGACTGATTGATTGGTCGATTGGCGGACTGACTGATTAATTAATTAATTTATTGATTAATTGTTTAATTCATTGCATGTTTAGTTGATTGATTGATTGATTGATTGATTGATTGATTGATTGATTGATTGATTGATTGATTGATTGATTGATCCTTACCCTTGCTTTTCCCGTTGCCAGGCGTGTTTCGCATCCCGCCAAGCAGGGAGAGAAAAACACGATTCCATCCACAGAACAGACTGGGTTGTACACGCTGGACAGGCATTTGCAATGCTTGTTGCATGGAAACCCGAAAGGATAGGAGTCGCTGCGCAAACGAAAGGTCAGTCAGTCAAAATTCTCTCAGATCTACGGAAATCTGTAGCAAGATGTACATCTAAGGGCTGGGAATAGCCTCTTCACTTCGCGTGTCTTCTACCAGGTTATAGCTTCCTATCGATGCCCTAATTTATTAAATACTTCCCTAAAGCGGCTTCGATGGTTTCATACACAAGGTCTCACCGCCTTGCTTTTCATTTGCGTTACATGTAGCACCACGCTGGCTTCTAGCGAGTGCAGCAGGACTCTTAAATGGCTTCTGAAACACTTCTTGAACGTAGTAAAAAAATTGCCGATATGCTAACGAGGATCTTATGAAGATGCGAGCCAAATATTATTACACCACATGCAGCTGGGAATTCACGATCCCGGGTTCAATGCAGTGAACTGTCGCTTGCTCTCGCATCCACATTGTCGTCATCGAAAGCCGTTGGCCGGCCAGCGCTACTGGATGATTTTGTGATCGCGAGAACATTCTCAGTAATATCTAATTGCCAATTTTGAGCTAAATAAATGAGAAATATTTATGTATGCGGCCTCAAAAAGACCTTTTCACTTCGGCTCCTGCGCGTGGCCTCGCAGGTGGCAGCGGCGTGCTGCGTAGGGTAGCCAACCGCGGCCGTCACGTGGTGCCGCGAAGAGCCCTATTCGCCGCCGCGACACTCAACTTCTTGGCGTAGGCTTTGCCTTCTCGGCTTCTCCGCTATGTAGCTTCCCGCGCGCTAGCGGAGACGGAAAGAGAGAGAAAGCTGGGTTCGGGTGCGATAGCTCCACTTACAGCATACGGATTCGTAACATTTTGGTGGCATGAGATTCGTGGGACCACGTACGTTAATAGACAGCCTATTCTAGGATTAGCTAGAAAAGAGCTTCAGGGCCCTTTTAAGCGCAGGCGTACACCATTTTTTCGAAAGTGCGTTCAAAGCTTCCTGATATCTAGAGAATATACTATACTTTAGGTAGTTTTCTTGACATCGCTTTTACCACACAGGCATACATTATAAGATGACTCGTGGTAGTCATTGGACAACTATAAAAATTCGACAAGTTACCCTTAGAACGGAGAAAGACGATTAATCGCAACAAAAGACTTGAAGCCCGTCATCCGTGTAGCACACAAGTGGTTGTAAAAGATTTAGAAGTGATGACGCTACTAATATGGGGAGCGTAATAAGTTTCAACCACTTTCATCCAGAATACTGAAACCTAACTATCAAAAAATCACAACTGCGAGGTCCTTACTAGGCAGCCCTGATTGACGGGTTTGACTTACGGCTCACCGTTGGGCGAGCATAAAGCGAGTGAGATTACGACTAGACAAGAACACCACTGACGATTAAAAAAAAAAAGGCGTCCTGTTCAGTATAAAAAAGGAAAAGGAAAGAAATATTTATCATAATGAACGGTAAGATTGACCTAATCGCCCCCCGTCGCAGGAATGTAAGCAATCAATTTATAGACCGACCTAATAAATCGCTCTAGCATCACTTTGGAAGGGTTCGTTCATGAGATGTTCGTGTCAGTGATAGACTGGTTGATTTTTTCGCAAAAGTGCTCTTGCGTCTCAAAGCTGTGAAGCTGCCTTTGATATATCAACAGAATGCGACGTTGGGCTAGCTGGTTCATGCTTGAACTGTGGCTCTGGCGCATCAAAAATAAGCGGAAAGAAGAAGGGACAGAAAGAGTGCGGACATGTTGCAGTTGAATTTATTACACAGAAACACCCATATCTTATACAATCAGGGTATGCGCTAGACTAAAATGGTCGGTTACCACTTAAGGCGGAGAAGCCAATTTCCCGTAGTGCTTTGTTCAACACGAGCCAGATTATAAGCTTATGTTTGCTAGATCGCCCAGGTAGTGTAATTCTTACATTGCACTTACTGTTCAGCGCAACTTCACTGTGCGCTGTGTCCATCTTCCTTTTGTTTCGTATTAGGTTTTCTTTGGGGCTGCTTGCCACAAGAATACAATAACAAATCGCTGAAGAAACCCACGCTACCGTGTGAATGCTTACTTCAGCATTGCGGGGATGTTCACGGCAAAGGTTGGGTCCGGGCAGTAGCTTCGAAACATGAAGATGCAGATCCAAGGCACTATGCTGACGATGAGGCACATCCTTATGATGGCTTCGCAGGACATGTTTAAGCGCGTCACCAAGTATCCGCCCAGGAAAGTACCACCACATCCGCCCGCGATGGCAATAGCACCTTTGACAGGAATGGCGAGGCTTTCTTAGTACTGACAACTTGATCACATGCCAACAGTGCTAGTAATACTACCGAATGCATAGTGAACAATACATGAAGCGAAGTAAAGAACGCGGGACGTGCAGCTCTTAAGGCTCATTGGGAGGCAATAATATTAAGATATCGTTTGAGCTGCTTGTAGCTTTAAGTATGTACAGAGTTTCGAATAAAGCAAATGGACACAAGAAAGAGCGATGGGACGCACAAGGCGCAAACTTACAACAATTCGCCTCTCGCACTCGTCTCTCTTAGGCAGGTTACCCGAGACAGACGTTAATTTCTGTAGCCGAAAAGCTTCTCGGCTACTAGTAATGTTGTACGTCCGGCTAACAAAGAAAAAGGAACGATTACGGTAATGCAGTATATTCGCAGGGTATCTCATAACTCAAAGAAGGTAGTCCAAAGTGTTGACATAAACGTGTTCTCTGCTCCCGATAAACTGGCAAAGTTATGCAGAATGACGGACACACAAAACAGGGAAAAAATATGCAACACGCAACATCGCACCATCTATGCAGCGTGCAATGAAGGCATAGTCTACTAAACTACTGTAATGCAAACGCTATTACGTAGGAAAATCAGGTCGGCTCATTAATGACATGCTGCGTGATCATGTGAATAATGTTAAAAATAAGACAGGTGGCTGGTTAGCCATTCACTGCAGAGATTGCAGATGCAAACCAAGGTTCGATCAGTGCACAATAATAGCAAGAAGCAAAAGTGAAATAACTCGCATAATAATAGACGCACATAATATTCATAAATTTGGAGATAGGTGCACCAGTGAGACGTCAATGGCACTGTCAGAAAGCGAGACCGCTTTTTTGAATGGATGGACACATGTGTAAAGACATTTCTCGGGACATGCGCTGCGTCGTAGGAAGTGCATAAAAGGGTCACGTTTCTGAAATAAAATTGTTGCAAGTTTGCGCCTTGTGTGTCCCATCGTTCGTTCTTGCGTCCGGGTCCTTTATGCGCAGCTCTGTGCATACTTATGGCATACCAACAGGCCCAAATAGATACCTAAGTGCCTATAGCTAACAGGCCAGTCGTAGGTTTCTCACTTTAGGAAAAAAACAGCGAGAAGCACCATGGAAAGCAGAGATGCACAGATCGGGAGTGGTTTGATCTGAAGTGATTCGGCTACAAATACATAGATAAAAAAATTTTAAAAATCACCTACGATTACGGTACTCCGTAATGCGAATTTAGAGCGCAGATATATTAGGTGATTTGAATTTGCGATATATTGGGCGAAATATTTGAATTCTGAACGACAGGGTCCTCTCTCCGGCGGCACTGAGCCTCTGCTCGGGCAGCTCCTTTAGCAGCAGTGGCAGACGAAGCAATTCAACCGGTTGCATCGCTCATTGTTCAAAAAGACAGCGTGAACATGGGAACGCTTGGCTCGCGCGGAGCGCATTCCCTAGCTGGTGATGGCGCAGGCGAAGTAGCGCGCGCAGTGGTTTCGAAGTCCACGCCAGCGCTTTGTTTCCCTATATAGTATCGGTGGGTGCACTCACCACGTGCCTCGTCGCCGCCGTCTAGCACGTCTCGCGCGGCACCTCGCTCTCCTCCTCACCCTTTCGCTATACTCGCCTCCTCCACTTTCCTACTCATGCTTCCGTTGCACCGTCCTCCTCCGCTTTCCTCCTCGCGCTCTCTTCGCTATCGCCTTTTTCATCCACCGCTGCGCTCCGGGTTCGCTCTTTCACCATTTGCGGTGCTCGTTCGCTCGGTTACGCCGAGGTTGGAAGATGCCGATGCTCAACGCGGGAACGGGGCCTAAAAGCTGCGATCTATAAAGAAAATAATATACGAACTAGAAAGAAAGATGCATTTACGAGTACGTGAGAATGTGACAGAAATTCACGCGGCATCTTTTGTTTTCTGCCTTCGTAAAATATGGCGAGCTAATATATTTTACTCAAGGAAACCGAAAAGCACTCACCCAAGACAGCCGAAGCTTTCGACGAACTGATAGCGAACTGAGACTCAAAGAACTTCGTTGAAGTCTGCGTCACAGCATTCGTAAGCATGTCTGAAAGAAAAAAAAACGGCAGTGAAGAAAATCTGCAGTCAGGCCGATCAATGCGGTTTTCTCTCTTCTAGACGAAATAAAATTGATGGCCTTGATGCGAGATATGTCTGAACACTCAAACAAGGACAATGGGGATACTTATCGTCGTCAGATGCTATGTCGACCCCCGTGGACAACGGATCATAAATTTTAGGTTAATATATTCTCGTGGTACAGAACAATGTCAGTCATGTAATCATTTTGTGCCACCATTTTTTCGAGAAGATTGATATTTTGTGAGCGATTTACTGCTGCATCGTCACTGACAACGAAAAATGAATATATAGTGCACTTCAAATGCCAACAGATGATGCGACAATTGAGTATAAGAGCTTAACGAGAGGACCTGCCATGTGATGTTAAATCTAATAATGGAGGAATGAAAAAAAAAAAAACGAGGGAGCGTCGCGTGAGAGTCTTAAAGCCTAGTCATAACAGATATAAAGGAAAATGTAGGCCCTTGTCACGTAGTAGGCAAGCGGTAGTGTCTAGTCACATCACTTTGGCTGCGTCTTCTGCGGTGGCTTTACGTTGCCTTTCCTACAGAGCGAATGCGGCGGGGCGAAAGTTAGCAATATAAAAATTGCACAGATCCGATGCCTCTCTGGGAACCGCGAGAACACGAAGCTTTCGAAGCGTTTGCGCGGATGTTCTTGACTTTACTAACGCTTATCTATGACGACGTTGTTTGCTGCAGATCACTGGCGTTCTACTTGAGTTATTGTTTCTTTGAAGGTCTGCCTATCCTGGATGGTTTCATCTCACCACCACTGGGATTTATATCCCAAGATCGTCCGTAAACACTTACACAGAAGCGCGTTGCTTGGCCTGATTGATGCATTAATGCTTGAGTTTTTCTCGTATGCGCTACGTTCGCTGTGCTCGAGAGGCGCCTGGCAACCACAGCCAAGCGAACTCGGTACAGTGTATAAATAAAGCTTCGGTTTATTATTCACAGCACTTAATAGGACGACCAGTTACACATGAATATCTCGGCGAGACCACTGGCTCGTTGGCACTCAAATTTCCCATGGAGCTGGTATTTGGCGGTGCGTGCAATGTAATAGCATGCGTCTTTTGTGGTTTCATTGTGCCATTCCGTAAATAATACAGCCGGTCAGCGACATGACTGTAGGTGTAGTACAGATGGACACATAGAGTGATTCGAAACATTTGTGCTGTCCCGTGCTGAACAAATCGGCAGGACGCGGTCGTCAAAGACGGGGAGGGTTAGCCAAGAAAGATTTGCTCTAAAAAATTCCGGCGGAACCTATCTCACGATGACTGTCGACGTTAATGCGAATAGCATTGAAACACTGAACGACACAACGTATTACTCCCGCCGAAACGCGTCATGTATGAGCCGTGCCCTGCAGGCGGGCTCCTCCCTATAGGGCTTCCCCTCTGGGTATGCTGCACCATCTATCGGCCCCCGCGCAACGTCCCCCTCAAGTGTCCGTGGCCTCAGAGATTGCAACGGTGGAGGGTCTGTGCGTGCTAACACTGAGAATTAATCACTTGCTGCCCATGAGTTTTGTGGCGCTGTGTCAGAGTGCCTGAATGCTGGGCCTGAGGAACCCTTGTGGAGCTGGTTCTAACCCACCCAGCAACGAAGACATTTGTCAGTAATTTTATTACTTTGAAGAGTGCTGTAAAGAGGCTATACAGATAGACACGGAGTGACTGAAATAGCCTACAAGCACTAATTGAATAAAAAATAAAATAGTGCTTTACCAGTGAAATTCAACTCCGAAAGCGCATTTGTCGCATGGGGTGTTTAACGAACGCAGCACTTCAAGGCTCATCGTCATATTTCCACGCCGCTAAAAGAACGCTGAAAGAAATAGAAGCTCGTGCAGTGTTACGACCGTGAAGGTCCCTCGGTGAATAAATGGGTTAACAAACTCCGGGTCACTCATTCGTGAGGGCTTGATACTCACAGTCCGCAGTTCCGGCCAAGGCGAGAGACAAGAATGTGCGGTTGCCGAGGATGCCTAAGATGGCTCCGGGCAGCTCTTTTATGGATGTGTCGTTCATTACGCGCGTTCCTTGACGACTCTCCATCTTTTTCTGTTCGATCAACTGGTAGTAGCCTGAAATGCATGAAGTGATATCAAGTCGTATAGTTTTGCAGAACGTCTTGAATAGAACGCGCGTGGTGTAGAGCTAGAAGCAGACTCAAAGGAAGGCAAAGATAAGCCCGAGAACGCAGCGTAGGCTTTTCTGAAACATGTTTCGTTCCCAGCATTTTCGTTCCCAGCATGATGCTGGGAACGAAAAAAGGGTAAGGCAAGTAAACCAAGATTTCCTTAAAGTTCATGGACAACATGTCATTGAGGCGTATCTAGAAAAGGGAAACTAGGGTCTTAAGGGCATCATGACTCGCGGTCCTAAGGTCTAGAGCTGAAAGGGATGCCGACAGGGACGAAGCGAGAGAACAAAACAACTGAAAGTTTATTCGATAACGTGAGAGAACAAAGAAGGCTAGATGCACCAGCCTTTTATAGCCCTGCCGGTATACTAGGAGGAAGCGGGGGAAAGCCCACATGTTCAGACGCGTCCGAGCACGTCCGTCCCTCGGAGAGGAGGAACCGGCGAAGGAGAGCGCATCACTCAAGGGCTGTGTGTTTTACAGGCCCGGAGCGCGGTGGGAAAGTACCTCCTCAGAAGCCGTGCTCTGTGTTCAATGAGGAGGGCGAACCTGAAGAAGCACTAATTGGATACGTCGTCGGGCAAAGAATTAAAAGAACCGTCATGGAGCCGAACGTGTTGTGCCGAAAAATGCTTTGAAGGATGAGCTTGTCTCGCGAGAAAACAGCCATGAGGCAGGAGAGAATCTCTTGACCTGTTCAAGAAAATTGAAGAAGGTTGGCGAGAAATTCTTGTATGTGTTCGAAATGGAAGGATCACCCATGTTATGACGAAGCGATTAAAAGAACAAAAAGTAGTGCAACCATACTCCGCACTACGTCGTCGACCGTCTCCGGCGATGGAAAGATATTTCATGGCATGCAATTGCAAAAGTAGACGTTGCTATTAGTGTAGGTATAAATACGCCTTATCACGTCCCTGTATCGTATTAATACCCGAAGAGTTGGCCGCGAGCTCCCATCTTGCCATCTTCTCTGACCTTGAACTTTAGAGAGCAATCATTTACATTTCATTGAACTAGCCGCCTGCATGGCATGACCAAAATCAATCGATCACTCATTCAATCAATAATTTATTTACCATGCCCAGGAACAACCATGGGGTCTAAGTTCTGGAGCACGCATACATTAGAAAAAAGAACGGAAGGGGAATATAATATAAAAAATGAACGAAACAACAATCTTGAAAAGAAGAGTGCCCAAGGCGAACACAAAAGAAAAAGGAGGAGGACAGTTGAACAATAGGCGAAACTATGACAATAACGCAAAACTCGGAAAAGAACAATTGCAGCGACTTGTGAAAAATACCAAGATCACGAAAATAAGGGTTATAAAGTCTGCGTGTTTTGTGGATGGTTGAGTGTTGCTGACGACAGGCAGAAGTATAGGAAGGTCTATGTTCTCTGGTGGTCTTGTGTAGAATACGCAACATGATCCAACTGAGGAGTTCAGGACAGGTGAGGATGTCGTGAAAGCGATTGAAAAGTGACCGAAGGTCAGGACGATTACAACAACAACAACAACAACAACAACAACAACAACAACAACAACAACAACAACAACAACAACAACAACAACAACAACAACAACGACAACGACAACGACGACGACGACGACGACGACGACGACGACAACAACAACAACAATTGATCGAAATTTTTTTACACACGTGCGCTTGCCAAAACGATGGATTTTGCATGCATTGCAATCCTTGCACTGGGGGCAGTCCAAAGCACACACTGACAAGTAATGGTGCTTTAGTTTCATGACCTTTGCTTCGTAGGAACAATCGGGCCTAAAGGGTCACTAAAGGCAAACACTAAGTCAACGTGGACTGTTCAAATACCTTTCCAGAAACGTCGCAACGCTTGTTTCGCGCCAAGAAAATATTTAGTTTACGAGAAAATTGTATCTGAAGGGTCTGAATAACTTTTCCGAAATTCAAATCTCCCGCCGCCCAACCCGGGGAGGGGTGACGTTGCATACGTGTCAGCGTCCTTTGCTGCCGTCGGAACGGCGCCCGACAGACGGCGGCACCGAGCTAAGACAGAGCGGCGGAGTCGCCGCTGCAGCTGCTTTTTGGTCAAGTGGCGTAGACCGTTAAGGCATCCCGCGACATCACATGGAAGTTGAATTCTCTTCTACTTGCAGTTTGTGCGAGTTTCGCGAGCCAACAAGACCACTGCAGCACCACGCGATCAGTAAAGTACCGAAACTCGAAAGCGTGGGCGGCGCATAGTCCAGTGAAAACGACACCTTTCGACAGCCCCCGTCGTTGTCAACGGTAATTTCACTGAGTTATGTTTTTTAAACATGAAATGGAACTGGACAAGTAGCATTTTATTTGATCTTATATTACAACACGAGGATTTTTTTTTGGCGACGAGCAGTTGAGTACTAGTGACAAAATTTAATTGAGGAGTGCTTTCGTCATCGGGCAAGTGCTTGAATGTCCCGGGGGAGTCTGTAGTCATGTCCTGCATTCAAATCGATAACTCGATTATCAGGACTCTGTTCGCGATAAGACTGACGCCTTAGAGATTCTGGAGCACTAATCTATCACTTTAGGTATACTTAGTATTTGACTTTAGTGTCCCTTTAATCTTACCTAAGACTGAAAAATTCATTCGTCTTACAGTTCACAGAATTTTCAATACCCTACGCCATCACCAAGCTCGAAGGGAGCAAGTTTTTCATATTTACACAAACGTCCTCTACTCCCCGTCCATACATACGGATGACTATAGACCAGGTTATAGGCAAATGCCTATTTTTTCCCACACGTTAGTGCTGCACCGTTTTGTTGTATCAGCACAAAACGAGTTAGGAAGTGGCTTAGCAGTGATATTATTGTACCTGTATATGTATATTTTATCCTACACGTCTATATACGCGTAATCTTGTTTTATCTCCTGAAAATGCTTTATAAGGGTGTTTTTTTCTGCTCCTCAAAACCACATTCAATTATTATTTCCACAAGAGCCGGCAGCATGGATAGACGCTGTTACCATTGGCAACGCATCTCGCAATGTCACCTAGCAAATAAGAGCTTGCGTAGTCGATTTTAGTTTAGGTTTATTGTTATGGCAATTATATGAACACTCCAGGCGCCTTTCTATGGTCGCTCTCGCCGTCGCTGTGGTGTTTCATATAAATTCCAAGGGCGATAACATCGTGTCCGTGCACCGTATGCAGTGTGTGCGAGTCCAAGCGTGCTAGGGTGAGCCGACGATGGTGGCTCAATCTCGCGTGGGCAGGCGAAGAAAGCGGGAAGGAAGCGCGCCGTCTACAGTCGCGCGCAAGGCATCGGGGCGGGGGTTGTGTGGAAGGTGGCGTTCTACTACGACGGTAACTGCGTATGGCGCCGCCGCGCACGGCCGCGCGGGCTCTATATTAAAAGCGATCTGCGATGGGGACAGAGCCTAGGGCGCCGACGACTCATAGCTTCGTGTGCGATGTGTTCTCGCCGCTAAGTTTGCATTAAAGCGATAGGCAGCACATCTCTCTCTCTCTCTTGACGGCGAGTGTCCGCGGTCATCCAGTGTGATGTGTTCATGTTTGCCTGTAAGCGCGTTACAACATGCTTGTTAATTTTGGTTAGTAAGCGAATGTTTACAAGTTTATACGGCCGGCTAAACTACTATCCTTACTTCGTGTTGTCTCTGTTAATTTGCTATCACAGTCGAGGCTTCGTTATTCGGGAGAAAGTGCGACTTTTTTTACAGCCTCCCATCATTCTGCCTGACATTGGTTGCCAATGCCAAAGATAAAGAGTACGAAAAGTCTCCTTCTTCAGCAGTGGACACGCAACTCCAGGTTTCAGTGAAGGATGGATTTCAGAGGGAAGTGCGCGGAATTTAGCGAAAGGTGTACTTCATATACTGCAGCGTCGAATGACTGCCGACTGTGGAGTGCGTTACGAGTGTGTTAGGAGGAAGCATGCAGAATCTGCAAGAAATAATGTTGACTGCGGTGACGTGGTTCCTTTTTTCAACGCTTCCGCTCCTTCGTGCTCGCAAAGAGACAACGAGCCGAAGGCGGGCTTACTTAAAGCAATAAATTCGGCCACTCGCTTTGCTCTCTCTTGGTTATTTTATTTAAATAAGTGTAGTAAGTGTAAGGAGATTCATGTTTCTTTGCTCTAACGTGGGATAAGAACCGAAACACTGTGCGAAGAATAGCCACTGCGATACACAAAGACAGCTTAAAGAAAAGTTCTTGTGAACAGTTCGCGAGTGAAAACAGAGCTACCGCACTACAACACAAGTTTAATAGAAACCACGTGTGTTGCAGCTGTTGCCGAAAATGTTTCCGCAAAACTGGAGTCTTTCTTCAAAGTATTCTTGGAGGTTCTTACACGGGAACACTCAAGAATCCGAATTCGTAAAGCCGTTTACGCATACATAAATAATAACAGTAAAATAACGCCCCGTTCACTGCTGTCGATGTTGATGGCTTACTTTCAAGGAAGCTTATACTCGGTAATAAGAGGCACAATCTTGAACCCAAATGCCTAGGGAGTATAATCATATGTTATTATTCTTATACCTTTTGCAAAGATTTGAAAACGCACATTATACAACATTTGTTTTCTGCTTGAAGATTTGCTATCAAACGATTTTAGCTTCTTCAACCGTATGGAAGCATTCCTGGAAGCAACTGGAAGCATTATGGAAGCAACTTCATGTTTTTTGTGCTTGCAACACTTGAAGCGCCAATGTCGGCAAGGAAGTTTAGCTATTAAATACAATACTTGCTTATCACATCAGAACGTGTAAGCTGCAGTATGAGGATTAAAAAGATAAATGTAGCCCCCTATTGTGTGCCCAATGCCCAGCAAAGCACTGTGAAGAGTTGGCTCGCAAAATAAGGTTCCTGCCTTTGAGGCCCCATCGTCAGCGGTGCGGTAACTTTTTTACGATAAAAATGGTCTGCACATATCGAATGCATAAAACAGGTTGGGATTTGCAAAGAGCTTATCGCGCCTAAAAGTAGGTTTTAAGTGCCTGTTCTAGGGCGCATCAAACCTAAATTTTTGGTGCCTCAAAATCCAGCCCTTACTAACAGCATCATGTACTCTATAACAGAACTCGATGTCACAAGATGCCCCATGAGCGCTGCTGCTAATGTCCAAGTCTCCAGTATTTTGGCTTTCCTTAAGTCGTCATGCTTATATAGACGAGCAAAGGCGAAGACAGGTACGCTTCACGTATTTAGAAGTATTGCGGACGAGGTGCCCGCAAATTGAGAATATTTCAGAACACTTCTTCTCGGGCTTGCACACGCCTGTTATTCACGTTTTATTGTATCTACGTACGGGAAAGGCTCCTCAGGAAGCGAACGGCTTGTTCCTACCAATGCTTGTTGTGGCTAATATTGGCTAAGGCAGTGCGCTGATAACGTTGACCTCTTATTTTTGCTACAGGAATTGCGCAATGACATTTTGACCATCCTTAAATTAAAGATTAAAGAAACACAAATCACATGTTCTTTGAAAGTCGATCGCTGGTAGGATCTGTAGTTCGTTCGTCGTCAGGGGCGCTTATAAGTCACTCCACATCTGGCTTTCTTTCGACGTCAGGAAAAGAACCCTTCACTCGATGCATTATAGGTGCCTCTGTGAGCATATATATATATATATACGTTTCCTTATAACGCACTTTCTTCTTGCCACGAATACTGCGTAGTTTGTTTATCCCGCAGTATATGTGGAAAATGCCGTCATTATGTTCTGATGTACATAATGAGTACCTAATGAAAGAGAGTAAATCTGCAAATACGATAACTGCACATCCATGTGGGGCAGTTAGATAATATTTATACAGAGTCTCAATCGGCCTTCCAACGTGCTCTCCCATTCCTCCCATGGGCACAATACGGCTCAAAATCACTTTTCATGTGGTGCAGCCGTTAATTACGCTTCAGATCGTAGAGCCAGAAATCCCTCCAGAAATTCGCGCCTTGAATATCTTTTACATTTTTAGCGCACGAAAAGATACGAGAGACAGAAGTACAACGCGGACTTCATCGACAGGGTAGCGCTGTGTCCGCGTCGTACTTCTGTCTCTCGTCCCTTTCGTGTGCTAAAAACGTAAAAGTTATGGAATACCAACATTCCCAAACTTACGCTCTTTCGAATATTTTTTTCGTTGTTTCGTCCGCACATCTGGCATCGCTGTGTTGAATCCGAATGGCAGCAACAAAACCGTTACTTAATTCTCCACGACGAAGCAAGCAGAGATTACGAGGGAAACTGTTGGAACGGCGGCGCGCTATGTATGAACGGGTTCACTCAGCTGCGTAGCTCAGATGGCGTTTAGGATATGTTTATTGTCCCACTTCACCAACCGTCCCCATCCTCTCAACCTTCTAAGTGTGAAGTATAACAGATTTCAAAAACATTCGCGTAATTTAAGCTTTCGTGACACGGTAATGTTCTCAAAATTTTCCAAGTTTTGTTTTTGCATACAATGTAGTAGATAGTTAACTATGAGCAAATTAACTAGGCCTACGCGGAAGCAGTTAAATTCCATGGCCTCGCGGCGAGCCGGTGCAGGAACTTCAAGGTGGCGTTGTCACCAGCTTTCTTTTTTCGTTTTCCCATTTCTTCTGGCTTGCCAAGACTCTTCCCACGTTAAGAGCGGATTTTTCGGTATTGTAAAAACGTGATTTCGTAATACAGTTCAACGTACTTTTTTGTTTAGTGTCCTTAAAAGATTCCCGGCCACGGTGGCCGCATTACGATAGGGGCGAAATGCGAAAACACTCTTGGCGCTTAGATTTAGGTCCGCGTTAGAGAACCCCAGGGGGCCCAAATTTCCAGAGTCCCCCACTACGGCATGTCTCATAATCAGATCGTATTGTTGGCGCGTAATAATTTAATTTTTCTTCCTTTTAAGTTAACTGTGCGAGAAGTACGTGCGGACTGATAACTCATGGTAGAAATTTAAATAAAGCCATAGAATGTATTCTTCGATCACATTCAATTTAAATAGGCTCATGCTCGAGCTATATTTTTTGAGAAACGCAATAATGCATCGTAATAGGTAGTCCACAAAATAGGGGTTGATGCTCACTTGGCATGTGCTTGGGAAAGAACAGGGTTGGCCCAGAAATGGTGAGCATCGACACTGCGACCATCAGGAATGGGACCCACCATGCTCCAACAAAGACGGCGCTTTCGGAAGTCAGGCCCAAGCTGCGTAGTTGGTAAGCACGCGATACTGCGTGAGGCCGGGTCCATAGCGATACGAGCGATTTAACCGCACTCAAGATGCCGAGGCTGCAGCCCACGTCATCAGAGCTTCTTTGTGCAATTAAATGACCTCTCGTATTGACAGCGTGTCGAATTCCCAAACTCCGTTTATTTCTGAGAAATAAAATGGCGACTACTGTGTGTGTGTGTGGGGGGGGGGGAGGGGCGGGGGAGCATATGCATACTTTCTACCGGCACCGTGATGCATGAACTCTTCGGCGCTTTGGTTCGGCACAAGACAACCTTGAGTTTAGCCACATTGGGTGCTGCTAGTGGTTGATATGAAGTGCGTGTGTGTGTGGCAGAGAGAGAGAGAGAGAGAAAGAGAGAGAGAGAGATGGCTGGGAGTGGTGATGAATTTTTGTGGAAGTATGTGTTCTCAATAACCGTTCAGAAAGTACAATTTTAGCGTTCCCTGCTAATCTCCTAAACATTCGCGTCGAGTCAGCGTTGTAACTGCTTCGGTTATCCCGATAAGCTTGATGAGATCCTGCAGTTGATGTCGCGCTGGTCGTGATAAGGTGATTCAGCGACTTCGACACCAGTTCACGTGGAGGCTTTTGTAGACAAGGTTTCTTTTTATGGCCGCTGTCAGCTACCTGCCGCAAGACCAAGGGGAGGCCGTGTAATGGGGAATGATAGACAATTCACATAAAGAAATCCTTTTTCCAGTTTTGCCACCAAAGAATATTTGACTTAATCAAGAATATATGCTGCAAATTTCATGAGGAAAGGAACATTAGAAGCGCTTAGAACGTCGCGCCAAAGTTACTTCCCCCTATAAAAATTGGCTTGGCTTCACAGCGACATAACACATTCCTTCGTGAAAAGAGTTATAAACATGCAAAAAGTTGTGCTTATGCTTTTAAAATTATAACTATGTAAGCTTTCAGGGTTTTCAGAATTCACCAAAAAGAGCATTTCTAACCATTTGCGGCAGCGTGCTTGTTTGTGGATCAGCAGTTTTGTTCCACCCTAGCTCGATTTCTCTAAAATTTGGGATACTGACAGAGTTGTGATCACGTGCAACACTCACACGGGAGAAATGCCTCACTTTTCATCAAACCTGAAGAAAGAACGCCGATTCTCTGGTTTGCTAACTTGGATCAACAGCGTGGTGAAGCAACGCTCACGAAGGTGAGTCCCATGTCGATCGCTGGCGCGTCGCTCAATTACTCAAAAGCAATCTAAAGAGAAAAGCCATAGTAATTACCCAGAAAAATATTGCAGAGGAATTACTGGCAAATCATATGGAAAATTATGTTTCTGAAGAATTGCTGGATTGATGGTTTACAACTAAACACTTAGACGCGTTTTCTGAAAAACATTGTTTTTGCTTGCAAAAGGAACATTATCTCCGCAACTAACGAAATGTTCAGTGCGAGATATTGCGAAATTGTTATACATTGTCTAATGCATCTAGAGAACTGAAATAATTATGTTACCTTCAGTAGATTTCTTTAATAAAAAATGTTCCCTGCCAAAAGGCCTTTATAGGCGGACATCAATGTTGAAAGATTTATGATGAAGTGATTACGATGTGAGCATTATTCTTTCGATTCAGTCAACAGTACCCTTTATGGGCGACATTTGACACAAGTTTAAACGCACTAGTTGCAGCACTTACATTTTGAATGATCCTTGAACGAAGTCCTAAAATGGGTGTATATATATATATATATATGTAATTATACACCTTCGATATATATTTAGATAAGACTAAATGTGCAGGAGAGGAAATTCCTTTAATAATTCCCAGTTTAACAAAAATAAATTGGTTTGAGGAATATGAGAAAACTGCAAAATCTCGGACGTCCAATATCTCGCTACCGCCCCCGGTTAATCACGTTACTGATACGGGCCTTCGTATTAGTCCGACCTATTAGTCAGGGTTCTCAAATGAGTGCTCTATAGGAGCGGATTCTCACTGCTTGACGTCTTTCGTGATGTCGACGTAGAACCTCAAGAAGAGGCCGGTCACCATGAACCCGAAGCCGGGACCCACGACACCCATGCATGAGAACACACCTGGAAAGAATTGTTTCACCTTATTGAAGCGTCACTCTTCCCTGCATTTATTGTTCTTGTAGCGAAATTTGAATTTAGCTTTCGAGGTACTGTACACTCGCTTTCTTGGCCGTAATTTTACAAACAAAAATTTTAGTTCGACAATTTAACAACCGCAATTTTTATCATTCTGCTTGATGCGCCCTAATTTAGTTCGGGGGCGCGAATGTTGCTTTCGTATAAACGGCATGATGTAACATTTCAATGTTTCCACAAGTAAGCTAAGTAGCAGGCATATCATTTACCCAGGCTTTTGCAGGAACTCTGTGAAGTATAACCATTATCAGGCATTCAGTAATGGGAAATCAAACATGGAAGTGAAATCTACACAAACCATGGTTCCATTTGATTACGTGATGAAAAAGTGGTATACGCCCTCAGCATATGCTATAATTTGTCGATTGCTGTACCGGCTAAATATAGACACAAAAATATTGTCCCTTCGGTACACACCTGCCGATCTCATAACTGGTGTTTGGTACAGGCTACTTAATTTTCAATAACATGCCAGGCAATGCAAAAAAAAAAAAGGAAATGGGAAATTGCTGAGCCTCCAGTTGTGATCCCGTGACCGTGCCGTGAATGCATTCGCAGAAAAAAGTACGAGACGCAGAAGGCATTCCTCATTGGAACAAAATCTTTACGCGACCTTCTGATCAAGCTGAAGTTCTCGAAGAAAAGTCGGAGAGAACTCTCAATAATTTAGCAACGAGAACTCTTGTGCATGATGTGCGTAGATATAATTTCGTGTGTGATATTCTGATGGGTGTCGGAACCGCCCAACCTCGCCGTGGTTACAGATTTGTTGCGCATGATGTCTGTCTATTTGACAACAGATTCCGCTATGGCCGATGGCATTGTGCACCTGCCACTACGTGCACAGACGTCGACTGCATGTTTGACATTGTAGACGAGGATAATCACTGTGAAGTCACTTGTTCTGCAGTACTTTGACAACAGCTTACGAGAGTACTACATTGCTGTCGCGGTAAAGCGGAGCCGTATACCGTGCTGCGAAACATTCCACACGAGGTGTACAACACCAGCGAATCATGATTTTCGTACCGCGCTCAGACCGTGAACCCAAGCCAGAAGGCTGAACTGCGAACAGCGTACATATAAGCACTTGTTCTGTGCCGATATGCCACTGGGGGCACGACACCACACTTTTCTGGCAAGACAGTTGTGGTAATATCAGGCATATACTGGTTTAGCCTTAATATGGTTTCCTGGAGGAAGCATGCCTGAGACTAGCCCATCGTATAACGTCGTGCGCTGCATCTATTGGCTGTTTTTGTATCCTGTGCGAATACTGAAAGGACATTCTCGATGTTTCGTTTCGTAAGTAGCAATCGGCTGACCGTTTCCAACATTGTTAAGTGCACACACATAGGTTACCGCAGCTTGTAAGGCCAATAAACCCGATTGTAAACATTGACTGTAAATAAATTTCAAAAGTTTCTTTTCCACTATATTGCAATATTGCTCTTCGCAATCAAGGTTGTTCTTAAAAAATAATGCTGGGGTTTTATGTGCTATAACCCCGATCCGATCATGAGACACACGGTAGTGGGGGGCTTCGGATTCATTTTGACCACCTGGAGTTCTTGAAAGTGCACCAAATGCACGGTACACGCGTATTTTTACATTCTGCTCTGCCCGTCGAAATGCGGCCGCCGCGGCCGGGACCGATCACGCGACCTCGAGCTCAGCAGCGCGATACCATAGTGACTGGACTACCAAGGCGGGCCGGTATGAAACAAGCTCGCCTTACTTGCCGTCCTGAAAGCTGTCCATAATGTTCTCGGTGCGCCAGTTCTGCCTAAGCAAAAACGTTCGTGTAGTTTGATTCATTTGCATTTTAAAGATTCTACGGTAGTAGAAATAATACGGAGACACTCACAGCCAGTATGTTGTTCTTGTACATCGAACCCCGTGAATTGTTTCTGATAGACGCAATGCCAATAAAATTATGGTACTCCTGTTATTGCAATAAGCGTCGTGCAGTAAAATGCATTCCTCTTCTTCATATATTCGAAGCTCAGCATTCACCGTGACTTCAGTCCTTCGGTCTTTGCCAGCTTGACTTCTTAGGTGTATATTTTCCACTTTCAATCTGTTCAAGATGACATTTTTCCTGTAGTGTTGCCGTTCTTGTATAATTTTCCTTTTATTACGATAGCAATTATATGGACAGTCCAGACACATTTCTGCCGCCGACAGTACCATCGCCATCGCCGTGATGTTCCATATAAAGTCCAAGCACGATAGCATCATCGCCGCGCACCGTATGCTGTATGTGCGAGTGAAACTTGCGAGGGTTGCCCGACGATCACGGCTCAATCAAGCGAAGTTCACATGGTTGCGGAGGCGAGGCTGAACTGCGGGTCCGTGCGAGTGAACCGCGACTGCATCTCGTGGGGCAAAACACTAGTTGATGAATATATCAAATACATCACCACAGGGAAACATTTGAAAAATGCAATCTCATTACAATAGGAGCATGTGAAGTCATAGCTAGGTTGCTTTCATCCGCTAATAATTATGATTATAAAACTGTGCAGGTTTTCTGAAGTTTGCTCGTGGCGATGCAAACTGAGATATGCCAAGATTGCATTACCGTATTTAACACTGTAATGTAGTCAGAAGTCTCTTATACGTAGTCAAAAGAAGTAATGACAATCTATATAGCAATAACCTTATAATATTAGATCAATATCTTTATTTTTAAGTGCATTTTCACTAGAGTATATGTTTTAGCTATGTCATCAGTACCAGAGAAAAGCTACAGGTGGCACACATGCTGTGTTAGTTAAGGTTAAAGTCTTGTTTTTGTGAATTATTTCAATGTAATGTTGATTTTATCTTAACAAAGAAATAACAGATTCATGTTGGTACTAAACACAGATGCATGTGGTTCTTAGTTCGATATCTTTATGAACTCATTGCACTGAATTCATACAACACCCTTAAGGCTCACTGGTTTAATGCCTGCCGTTATAGAATGAGGTCTATAAATAAGGGTGTACTCGTAATCGATTGTGACGCGATGCTCTGACGAATGTTGTCACCTGCGCTTCATTTGTACTGTTGTTTGCTCTTTGTATGCGACGTATGTCAGCTGGAGCAGTAGGCGACTTGGCGCGACAAGCCCCAAGCGGCAAACGTTGAATTTTTTCCCACCGACAAGTTGGTCCCGTGAAATGTAGATGGCGTTGCCATGCCTCCACAAGCCACAACAAGGAACTGAGGCAGGGGTGCCCTTTATCCTCACTGCTGTGTATGATGCACATGGTGAGGATGGAGAGGGCGCTAGAAGGGAGTAATATCGGATTTAATCTCTCATACAAACAGGCGGGTACAGTAGTAGAGCAGCAGCTTCCAGGTTTATTTTATGCGGACGACATTATGTTGCTAGCTACAAGCAAAGTGATTTGCAACGTCTGGCTAATATCTGTGGACAGGAAGGCGAGAATTTAGGTTTTAAATTTAGCTTTAGAAAATCAGGTGTTGTGGTATTCAATGAAAACAGTGAACAGACAGTGGCGATACACGGCTAGGAAATACCTCAGGTAACAGAATAGAAATAACTTGGTATATGGATAAACGAAGGCAATATATATATATATATATATATATATATATATATATATATATATATATATATATATATATATATATATATATATATATATATATATATATATATATATATATATATATATATGGAAACACAGGAAAAAACAATAACAGTGAAGGGGAGGAGAAATGCAGCCATATGAAGCACAGAGCGCTATGGGGATACAATAGGTACGAGGTGCTCCGAGGTATGTGGAAAGGTGTAATGGTTCCAGGACTTACTTTTGGAAATGCGGTTGTGTGCTTGAAATCAGGGGTGCAATCAGGACTGGATGGGAACCAAAGGTCAGTGGGTCGCTTCGCATTGGGCGCTCACGGGAAGACTACAAATGAAGCTGTGCAGGGTGATATGGGCTGGACTAGTTTTGAAGTGAGGGAAGCTCGCAGTAAAATTGAGTATGAAGAACGACTGAGGAATATGGAAGAAAGTAAATGGGCTGGGAGAGTGTTGAAGTATCTGTACAGAAAAAACATTGATTCACAGTGGAGGAAGAGAACTAGGAAGCTTACCAGCAAGTATGTGGCCTGTAGGGTGGGCAACACAGCAACAAAGAACGTCAAGTGGAAAGTCAGAGAGGCTGAAATAATCTCATGGGTGGCGGCAATGGAAAAGAAACCTGCCATGAGTAACTACTTAAGAGGAAAAAATGAAATCAGGAAAGAAACAATTTATGATAACTCAAAGGGAAGCTTATTACTTTTCGAAGCGAGGTCGGGATGCCTTAGAACACGCACCTATAAAGCGAGATATAAGAAAGAAGAAGAAACATGTGCTTGCTGCGGCAGAACTAGGGAAACTATGGAGCATGTTTTATTAGAATGTGAAGACGTCTACCCAGCGGTCGATTTAGGCACCACTGGCCTCCTTCAAGCCCTTGGCTTCAGTGAGAGCAGTGGAAAGGTAAACATGTCCGCAATAGGGATTAGTAAGAGGCGATTGGAGGATTGGTGGAAGAAAAGTAGGGAAACGACAAAAAACGGAGACGTACAAAAGCACAGTTCGCAATAGGGGATCAGAAAATTTGGTTGTGGGAGTTTATCGTGTTTTTTAAAATTTTTTCATTGTTTAATCTAGGTAAGACATTAGGCAGTGTAATAGCAAGAGCTTGGTGGCGCAACCCACCACCCTGTTCTAAAAGGGACGCTCATAACATCCATCCATCTAAGCCGCCATTGCAGCGTATGGACTTCTATGGGAGCTTCGCTACGGTGCGTAGATATACCTTGGCTCAATCACACGCGCGCAAGAGAGGAAAGAGGCGAGGAAGCGTGCCGTCTTCCGTCGCACGTGAGGCACCGATGCGGCGTTCTAGTTCGGCGGCTGCTGCGTACGGCGCGGCCGCGGGGGTGCCTTATTTTGAAAGCGATCTGCGATGTGGACAAAGTGCGCCGAGTGCTCGTAGCTTTGTATGCGCTGTGCTTTAGATACTTAGTTGACGTCAAAGCTTGAGGTAGCCCGAAGGCCAAATCACTCGCTGCTGCTGCCGCGCTTACCCACTCCAGCATTTTGATAGCGAGTTTCTGCGGTCATGGAGTGAGATGGGTTCACGTTTACCTGTGCGCGCGTGACACCATGCTTGTTAATTTTGTTAGTAGGCGAATGTTTACAAGCATATACGGTCGATAAAGCTACTACCCTTACTTCATATAGCTGTCTGCTAATTTTCTATCGCATTCTATGCTTCCCCTTTCGGGCGAAGCTGCTACTTTTTATTGCGATAGCAATTATATGGACACTCCAGGCGAATTTCTGCCGAAGGCGTCACCATCGGCGTCGTCGTGAGGTTCCGTATAATGACCAAGGGTGGTAAAACTGTCGCCGCGCGCCGTATGCTATATATGCGAGTGAAAACGAGCGAGTGTTAACCAGTAAACACGGTTCAATCTCGCGTGCACGGGCGAGGAACGTGCGCCGGTAGCGTGCCCTCTCCTGTCGCGCACGGGGCAGCAGGGTCAGGCGAGGGAACTCCGGCGGCTGCTAGGGTGCTTCGATGTCCTCGTCACCCCTGCTCCATGCAGAGTAGAGACAACTGCGGCATTTGGGCACGTGATTGGCGGACACCGTAGTAAAAGCCTTTGGTGGGCGCCGTAGGGACGCGCAGCGACGCTGACGGGATCTGCGACGTGGCCAAATTGCGCGTCCGCGCGTGCCTCATCTTCAAAGCGATCTGCAATGTTTGCAGAGTGCACGTAGTGCGTGTAGCTTCGTATGCGCTGTGCTTTCGACGTTTCGTTCTCGTTGAAGTGGGAGATGCACGAAGGTCAATTCGCTTAGTGCTGCCGCGATTCTTCACTCCAGCATTCCGACAGCGAGTTTCCGCGCTCATCGAGTGAGATGTGTTCATGTTTACCTGTGCACGCGTGACACCATGCTTGTGAATTTAGTTAAAACACGTTCACGGGATAGTTGGTTTGAATATATGATAGAATCTGTAATCGCGACTGAACAAGGACGTAGAAAGAAGCAGACACACAAAGACACGGCTGTCTCTGTGTGTCTGTTTCTTCCCTACGTCATCGTTCAATCACGCTTACCCATTCTGTCATTGTCAATTTAGTTAGTGAGCGAATGTTTACAACTTTGTACAGCCGCTAAACTGCTATCTTTACTTCGCACAGCTATCCACTAATTTTCTATCGTAATAGGTGCTCCGCCTTTCGGGCGGAACTGCAACATTTTTTTTTTCGTTTAAACGTTAGAAACGACTGATATGCCTAGCTTGAGGCTAGACCCAACTTTGTCTTAAGTTAGCAAACCGTGGAAGACACAGAAAGGAAGACAAAAGTACTGTCTGTGTCTTTTTCTTGGTATTCTTGTTCTCCCGTTCGTTCTAGTAGTTTTGCCACAAACCACCAACTCACCCAATGCTTCCACCGTTTCCTGCTTTGAAAGCATTGAGCCCTTACCGAGGTACGTGGAGACCATCCTGGTGGGCACGTTCTCGTCCAGGTACGAAACGCCCAGCGTGTGGAAGGGCGTCGAGCCGATGCCGTGCAAGGCATGCGCAAACATCAGCAGGAACCGGTAGTGCCGCACGTCACCGGCGAGACAGAGGTCCTTGGGAAAAGGGCCCGCCGGGCACAGGTCCTGCAGCTCGGATCCCCAGTGGTAGGCGGGCGCGATGAAATGGGCCGAGGTGAAGAGGAGTGAGCCCAGCCCCACGGTGAAGGCGCCGACGCCGAGGAACACCGGCTTTTTACCACTGGTGCCCATGAAGGCAATTGGCGCGATGGTGATGCAGTTGGCCACGTTGTACGTACTGATGATCATGGCGCTCTCGAAGCTACGCAGCTGAAACCGGCGCTCGAGCGTGGGCAGGACGACGTTGATGCAGCCGTTGGCAAGGAAGCCGTGCGTGAAAGTGATGGCGCACATATCGACCAGCATGTAGGGCGGCTTGCAGAACACCTGCAGCACCGCTGGGCGGAACGAGAGTAGCCCGCAGCGAGTGTCCGCCTCAGTGCCGGCGAAGGCGACGTCGGGCTCGACCTCGTCGCCGGCCGGAGCTTTGGGGACGATCGACGCGTTTTCATCCTGTCGTAAACATGGGTAGGTAAAGATTGGTTCGGTCGAGAGGGAGAGAGAGCTGCTTGTTTGCTCGTGTCCAAGTTAGCCTCGCGCCCAAACACGAGCATTACTTGACGCAATTAAATCAACGGCAGAAGTGCGTAAATGGAGATACGGTTCTATCACGCATGCTATTGCGCGATATCTTTGTCTTTGATAAATTTCACCTGACTGTTTGAAATTTGTAAATTAGTTGGTTTCCATAGCTATTCAGAATGTACTCATCACATGTATACTCATTTTATTTCTTGTAACTTGCACGTGCACATTCTTGTTTGAGATTGTTTGATGTTTGAAATTTGTAAATTAGTTGGCTTCCATACCTATTCAGAATGTACTCATCACATGCATATTCATTTCATTTCTTGTAAGTTGCACGTGCACATTCTTTACTGTTGCTTAACTTCCTTTTAATTATTGCTTTTAATAATGTTCATTTTTTAAAGTGTAACAGTATATATTCCCCTAGCGCTAATGTTATTTACCCGAATTTCAATGCGCTCGTAATGATTATGTATGTATGTAGATCTATTTATGCCCTGGGAAATGGATATATACCACGTGTTGTATTAATGACGCTACTTACGAAAGCTTATTGTTTGTATTGCGGATGTGTGCGATGCTGATGTTGCCTGGTGGTGGCCCCCTGGCCTCGCCAAGCTGTATGTTCACAGCTTTCTTGCCAGGGTAGCCTTCAACACTGCACTTTGTACATGTTGTAAATAAACTTGACTCGAACAGCAGCATTTTCAGCTTCGTTAGGTTTGCATGGTGACTAGCCTGCCGTAAAACACGTATGCCGACATATTATGAACACAGTGTTGCAGATGCGGGTGATATGAGGCCTTTACGTCCTTGCAGTTGGGTAGTAGGTGAAGTGGCAATTTGGCATCTAAGAAGCGAGGTTGAAACACTGCACTAAGTTTGGAAATAGATTGCACGCAGTGACGAAAAAAAAAAACTTCGTTTCACATATGCGAGTTTGTGAAACGTTTGTGGCGGTCGTGTTGTGCTGGCTTCAATCACAGCTTTATCACGATATCTTCTTCCTTGAGTGGATAAAGAGCAGGGCACCGAAGTGCAAGATGATATATGAGTGATTAGCGGAAAGAGGTACAAAGGCAGGACCCATGTTTCCTCTTTCCGCTAATCACCCACATGTCTTTCCGCACTTCGGTTCTTGGAACTGCCAATCACACCATAAGTTTAGACAAACTCGCCCAAATCACTATCCCAATTCCCCAGAGAACAACATTCCGAGAAAACAACCGAAAATACGTATAGCGGAAGGAATCTGGGGCGGAATCGACTAAGCTGCGCTGTTCGTACGCAATTTCTTAGCCAAAAAGTTCTTAGCTGAGATAAGGGTGCAACTGAAGTGGCAGTGCATTTAACTTACGGCGTCGTAGGAGAGCGAAGAGGAAGTAAAGCTCGGATTAAACGACAAGAAGCGAAACAAGTGCGGTCAACTGATAGCATGATCGCACATCATGCATCTGTAGTTGAAGATATATTCTTACCGCAAATCACTGCGCACCCCTATTCGACAGCTTCTGTTTCGGGCGTCTGCTACAGCGCCGACAAGTGCAACCGCCCTCGCCTGTTCACCGCACTGCCGTCAAAAGAATTGCAGTGGAAGTGCTACGTATTATTCTAACATTTCTGCGAGAGACATGATTGATGGTCAGATGGTGACATATTTGGCGCAGAAAGAGATGCTCAGTCAGAGCAATTGCCGGCCATGTCTGCCAGGCTAACCTCACCTGTATACATCACCACCACCACCGTAATACAAAACGACTAACTGTTCTTATTTCGATATTAATTACGGAAATGAAAATAAAAGCTCCATAATATATAGTTCTACGGCCTCAAGGCAAGCGGCCCAGCACCGGTACGTTCATCGGTGTGGTTGCTGGTGCAGTTTTAATGTCGCGCATAGACTCAATGTCAGCTCCTTCGGCAGCCGCTAACGCCTTAGGTGTTGGTCGACGATGTCGTTGAACGCCAGCCGACTACGAAACGCGCGCTCCATTCGCGTAGGATCACTGTTGAGGACATGGATAGCTATGGAAGCAGGCATAAAACAAGAAATTCTCAAAGAATCCGTGGCTACCGACACTCCCAAATTATGACAGAAAACTTCACTACGTAATAGCCACACCAGCAAGTTTCACTGAGTGTCACACTTTGAGCTCGTATCAGCGTTTATCGCTTCTTCTCGGCTTCTCCTCAGCTGATAAAACACGAGTGAAGTGTTTGTTTTGCAAGCTCAGGTGGCCGCATTCTGACAGAGGCGAAATGGACAAATGTGCGTACACATCAATTTTGGAGACAGGTAATAAATCATAGGTTGGTCATGCCAAGGCCTGGAGCCCTCAACTACGCTGTCTGTCATAGCTCAAGTGGCAAGTCGTAGAATTCATGGCTACTCAGTCAATATCATCCCGATGCTCAAGTACTCATCAGAATACTCCACAGCACCGTAGAGGAAGCGAACAGTGCTTTAACATCCTAGCTGTTTTCTGAACAAATCGGTTCCAGTCATTGATCTTGCGACAGTGACGCACTTTGTCCGGAGCAGTCAATGCACGTGTAGTACGATTCAAAGGTGGGGGTGGTTGTATCCAAGCGGCGCCCGACGCCGTTTTGTAAACATGCGAATGCGGCCTCACAGCACGAAGTGAACTGCAGGTCCAAAGTAATAGTCTGTTAAAGATCCGGACGAGTTTTGGATGTTGTAAAACGTCGTCAACGTATTCTTATGTCCACTACGGGCGAAGGTCTTTCCCAGCGAGCTCTATTTACCCTTTACCGGCGCAGGCTGAAACTAAATTATGCCTGCAAATTTCCTTATTTAATTACGTCACCTAATTTTTGGCTGTATGCCACAGCGCTTCTTTTCCCCTAGCAACCACTCTATTTCTAATAGACCACCGATTATCTGCCCTACGAATTACGTGGCCTGCCCAGTTCCAAGCTTTCCTGTTAAGTTCAACTACTACTACCACAGTTTGCTCTCTGATCCCCACCGCTCTCTCTCTCTCTCTCTCTGTCTCTCTCTTAAAGTTACGCTTAACATTTTTGGTTTCATCGCTTGCTAGAGAAGTCCTCAACTTAGAGTCAAGTTTCATTGTTAACCTCCAAGTTTATGCTACGTGTGATAGTGCAGGAAGAATGGAATGATTGTAGGCAATTTTTTTTCAAGGACCACGGTGAGCTCCCAGTAATGTTTGGATAAAACCTCCGTATGCGTTCCGACCCAATTTTATTCTTCTGTAAATTTGCTTCTCAAGATCGGGGCTACCTTTGAATAGTTAACCTAGACAAACTTGCTCTGGCACACACTATAGAGACTGACTGCCGATCAGTAATTCTTTTTCGCTGGACAGATTATTGCACATTAGCTTTGTCTTCTGCACAGTGTTCTTCAACTTACTCTTACACTTTCTCGGTTAAGGTACGCAATAAATTGTCAAAGTGAGTCCCCGCCGTTGTTGAACAGGAAAATGCCATCGGCAAGCTGAAGGTTATTGAGATATTCGCCGTTGATCGTCGCTCCTAATCCTTTACAGTGTAATAGCTTCAATATTTCTTCTAAGCATGCAGTGAATATCATTGTAGAGATTGTGTGTCCTTGTCTGACAACTTTCTCGATAAGTATTTTTCCGCTTTTCGTGAAGATAATTAAAACATGTGAAGCCGGAACTATCACTGAGGCATAGTCGAAGCCTGACGAGTTACGGACGCGTGCGCTGTGGCTTTACGTATTCAATCGGCCTTTACACTCACAGGGCAATTAACACGGCCTTGATGTGAAGTTCGTTCAGTCCTTCAGTACAATCCATACGATATGCACTTGTACCACTAATTTCACGCACATGTAGCTTCGTCCAAGAGCACTGAATTAAAAGTTCCAACTGTGCGCCACCGGGAGTGCAGACAAGGCAGCATGATTGGAGCAGCCCCAATGCTGATCTTTCTGATACGAAGTGGTTTAGGGACCGCGCTTATCGTCGTGCACGCTTCACATCATTCACTGCGCGATACCTGGCCACTGTGGCCGGCTCTTTCATCCGTAGTGTTGACCTGACTACTGCGCAGCAGGCGCCAAGCACCTTAAGACCGCCACCAGATGGACGAACATTTTTGCGCTAAATTCACAAAGTCTATGAAGACATTCTTAGGTGAGAGAAAGAAAAGATAGAAAGAACATCGCACGAAGCGATTGAAAGAGGTGAGTGACGTCATTTCGCCCAAGAGTGATGTTAGTCTGGGTTTGAAAGTAAGCATCTCCAATCAGTCGTATGACGACGATGGCTATCGTCTGCTGTCACTTTGCTTCGTCGTCGGCTCTTCTCATGCTCTATTGTCTGTTACTGGTTTTGCGCATACAAAACAAAAACGTAAGGGTGTGTTTATGAGCGTTATTTATGAGTGTCTCCAATGATACGCGCATGTGTGCTTACGCATATAAATGGGTGTGTGTGTGTGCGTGTGTGGGTGTGGGTATGGACTCATGCGACAATTATTTCCTCCTTTCATGAGGTGGATGGTATTTCACAGCATCAATCTTGCTCGAGCAGTCTCATAATTTTCGTATCAATGGGAGTAGCTGATTTTATTCGCTATTGTGTATGTAATTGAATTTGACGTCCCGCTTCATATCATAGACAGGATTACCGTCCGTCTTAGGCATACGTTCTCTCACACTGTGGGCCACAAAATGAGCGAAACCGGGAGAACTGACACTACATCACTTCCAATTAGTACAGAATTGTAACTGTGAGTAATATAAGAGAAGGCTGAGGCTAACACCATGGAAGACGACAGCGAATTGTACAACAGCACGAAGTTTTGAGAATTAGAAAAGTTTAGGCATTTGTTTCGTTGTTTCATCTTGCATGGAGAATTATAGCCTGAAAAGCGCCAGGAAAAATATTCACCCGCAGCCCCATGAGTGAGAGAAAGCTCAAACTAGAAAAGAGGAAACAGTGCTCAAAACTTATGAATGACAAACTTGACGGTTGTCTAGAACGGACGCTACGCTTTTATTTGCTACTACCCAATAGAGTGTCATGAGGAGTATGAAAAATCTGGCACTTGCGCGTATAAAGAAATGCAGCTTACCGCAGAAGTTCGCAGAACAGCAATAATGTTACTGCCTTCCACAGCAGCGAGCGCCAAATACAATTATTCCCTAAAACTGCTCAGTGCACTGCTAGATCACAAATCACAGAGCGCCACAAAATTGCTAGCACGCACCATCCTCGATTTGACGAATCGCCCGCTACAGCGCGTTCCAACGCTTACCCTATCAGCTCGACTGGCGCAGATGGACATAATTAGGTTCATAAGACTGGTACGCGCCTACTGCGGAAATTTCTTCTTATTTTGGCAGCCGCGACAGCTGTTTAGGGTTTGTGAATCGACTTAGGCGTACTATTGGCACAAGGACTGAAGTTCGCACCTGCGCTACCATTACATACATGCCTTTTTTTTTTTGAACTACAGTCCTCGTCTTGGCAGCGGCGGGCAATGCAAGCTTGCTGAACTTACGAGCAGCTTTAGCTTTGTGAATACGCTTTTTTCATAAGATTTTTCTTACGCCAAAATTTGTAAGTTCGCTTAGCGAATTACACCCCTGTACTTTACTCTCTGCTCGTTATCTTTATCTGCTCGTTGAGTGCTGCCCCATCTAATCAAATTGAGAGCTTGTCAAAACGTTGAGCAGACCAGACGTCACGTAACTCAGCGTCATTGAAACACCTATCGGACCTCAACTTCTTTCTTGTATATTCAATTAGACAACTACAGGAACAATCATTTTGTTGAATTGCGCCACCATTCTGTGTAGTATGCAGAGTGCGCGCTTTGTCAATATCGTATGATGTGATTTGTCCCAAATCTGGATAAAAAATGTAACACTACTTCTTCCTCTTACTTAAAGGATTGCTTTGTGGGTAGACGTATTCGGTGTAGACGGAATAGTTTCCGCACATTTACTATAGACATTTTGCATAATGCTAACAACTTTGTGCGTATACGCAAGGAAACATTGACTTCGTGCTACCATCGTGGAAAAGAAACGAGCGTCCGAGTGCTGAACAAGCGTTATCTCGAATTCGAATGACAGAGTCGGAGTGGGTGACCGCCTCCGCGAGCGAGCAAGTCACTATGGCGTAGAGTGACGCCTTCAAATCCGCAACTGGAACACGAGCCCTGCCGCCAGAGCAAGTAGGCGCCCGTGCGGACCATGCATCTACCACGCAACCGGATATTGTCGCAATGTCAAAAAACAGGGCTCGTAGAGTACTGTTCAGGAGGCACAGCGGCAGGTCGCCTTTTTATTACTTAAAGTAACCACGACTTCTTCATTGCGGCTTGATAAAGATTGCTCATACATACTCACATTATTCTCTTCTTCATCGGAGTACAGGCGCGGCACCGGCATCCCTCCGAAGGAAGCATCGTCCGGATGCGCAATTTAAGCGTATGAGAACGGTGTACAACGGCACAGAGTAGCGCACGCAAAAAAAAAACATCACAAACAAATGTTAGTTTGACAGGTACGGCTTCATCCGTACCACATGCACCACTTCGAGTAAGTGCTTGCGGTGACTAGAGCTATTGTCATGTCCCGAACGACCTCGTAATTCACGTCGCTCAGGCGGCGGATCACTCTGTATGGCCCAAAGTACCGTCTTAGCAGTTTTAAGGAAAGCCCACGACGGCGTATGGGTACCGGACACATACTTTGTCGCTGGGAGTGCAGAAAACGGACCTGTGTCGAGGATCGTACCGTTTTGCATCTTGGTCTTGCTGAAGGCAGATACAT
The DNA here is from genome assembly GCF_050947875.1 of Dermacentor variabilis. Lineage (NCBI taxonomy): Eukaryota > Metazoa > Arthropoda > Arachnida > Ixodida > Ixodidae > Dermacentor > Dermacentor variabilis. The sequence continues at coordinate 32,452,744 of NC_134571.1, forward strand.
ACGCGCACAAGCTGTCTGGCTTCTTCGGCGCGGTGAGTAATTTATTCAACGTAGGTAGGTACGTCGTCAAACTCGTGCGGCAGCAAGGCACACAACGTCGTCGTGACTTCGTGACCCTGGACTAAGCTGAACCGTGTCATTCGTGTACTTTTTTGTCGAGCGGTATTGTAGGCGAAGATTATGTGAGGCAAAGTCTGATTCCGGTTCTTATCTTCCACGTCAACGTACATGCATAGCATGTCTACGAGAGTCTTAAGACTCTCGTTTAATCTGTTGGTCTGGGGTCTATATGCGGTTGTATTCCGGTGGCTTGTACCACTGGAGTCTGAGAACCGAGTCAAGTAGTTCGGCAGGGAAGGCAGTTCCCCTGTCTGCGATGGCTACTTTTGGGGTGCCGTGCCTGAGGACGACGTTTTCGATGAACGAATGAGCTGCTTCGGCTGCTGTGCCCCGCTGTGTAGCTTTCGTCCCCGCGTGCCGCATCAGGTAATCGGCGGCAACAATGATTCATATGTTGCCGGCTGTAGAACTTGAAAATGGGCACAGGAAATCCGTCCCAACTTGGGCAAATGGCTGGCCTAGTACCACGACTGTATGTAAGAGGCCTGCAGGCTTGCCGGGAGGTGCTTTGCGTCTTTGGAAGTTGGCACACGTTTGTACGTGCTGTTTTACAGCAGCGGGCTGCTTTGGCCAGTAGTACTTGCGTCGGAGTCAGGACAATGTTCTCGTGTAGCCAAGATGACCTGCGGTAGTTTCATCGTGGCGTGCTTTTGGTAGTTCTTTCCGAAGTGATCCCGGTACGACAAGCAGGTAAGTGCTGCCGCTGGCAGAAAAGTTCTTCTCATAGAGAACATCGTTCCGCAGGCCCCTGGCATAGAGTCGCGGAACGTCTTTACTTCGTCCTTCCAAGAAATTCATGATTGAGAGCAGCTCTGGGTCGTGGCGCTGCTTCTGTGAAAAGATGACGGCGTCGACGATGCCCAAAAATGTAGCGCCCACGTCCATCCACGTTATCGGTGCCTGCGGGCTCGACGGGTGACCGCGAGAGGCACTCCTCTCCCCTGATTTGTAAATTATGGTCAGGCCGAACTCCTGAAGCCTAAGACTCCATCGCGCCAGACGGCCAGTTAGTCAGCCAACAAAGAAAATGATAATCGCTGACAACCTTGAACGAACGGCCGTACAAATAAGGGCAACATTTGATACCCCACAGTGGAAGCAGAGTGGTCGACGGTCAGCCGAGCGCCACAAGTCGGTACGGCGAACGGGAGGTCATCTCACAGACTCCCGTTGCCACCACGACACGGGAACGGACCGTGGCTGCATTGAGGCTACAGGCGATGGAGGTGGAGGACGTCAGACCATGTCGCCATAGGTTAGCGGCGGTGTCTCTGGATATGAGGCTGGTGAGGATAAGGCTTGCCGTAACTCCTGGCGCATGACTTCGGCAACAGGTACGACTGGCAACTCCGTAGGAGGAACGCCGAAGGCTCAAATCTCTTCGCGCAGGATGTCTCGAATCATGTCCCGTAAAGAAGCCTGGTCTATAGTCTGAGCTGCCGGTTTATTGGTGTGTTGTTTGGCTGATGGTCAAAGTGGCGGCAACGTTGCTAAAGTACCCGCTCGACGACAGTCGCTTCCTTGATGAATTCGTCGACCATTGTTGGCGGGTTTCGTGCAAGGCTGGCAAACAGCGGTTTATTAATTCCCCGCATAAGATGACGCACTTTCTTTCGGTCATATTCGGATAAGCTCGGCGAAACGCGGGCCATAACTTCTGCATACATGGCGACAGTTTTGTTGGGTTTCGTACACAGCTACCCAGCGCCCATTGCGTGCCGTTTCGTCTGCGTCTCCGCCCGCCAACGGCCGCTTCTCCGTGATGCATCGCGGAGTGCTCACTACACTACAGGGACCTAGAGACAGACGAAAGGACAAGCTCCAACCAGTGATGGAGGATTTCCTTCCTAAAACAGCGTGCAAGCAAGCGTATACAAACAAAAAAGCATGAAGAAAAAATATTTTCAAGAATTGTTGACTTCCGCATTGCGGCTTGGCACATACGGCTGTCGGTATACACCGAACAGCCGTGAAGAAAAGGACTCAATCTCGAAGGTAACATATAGAGGGACAATTGAAGCTACGACGTACTAAAAGCCTAATGAAAGGCATACGGGGAGAGGCACATTCTGGCAAGGGGATATTCGCCCATAGGTGAACCGGACACGAAGCTAATGGGACACATATGGGAACGGCACCGCTGTCCACAATGTGAAGTACCGAAATTCTAGAAAGCTACAAGGCATTGTTGAACTCCAACGTCTGTAAGAAGCGAAATCACCGTCTCTCTGGCAGAAAGCATGGCTGGCATGGTGCTGACACGGCTTTGCAGCGTAGAAGCGCCCGGAGATAGACAGCATACTCCATAGTCGGGGCTATTTTTCGCGGTCGCTTGTCTCCATGGTTACGCTTCAGCCATTGTAGTTACGCTATGGTTAGAATAGTTGTAGCGTACTAGACTGCATCGCAACAATCTTCGTTTCCACGACCCTCTTGGAGATGTATATAACACAACCAACACCAGCAGTTAGTATTCTGATATCTTCAATGGTGAGCTGGACCAGTCACGCCAATCGGATTGAGTATATAGTACTATCCCGACATCACGGCTAGTAACTTGTATCATAGACTTATATGATGCTATGCTAGTCCTTACAGTCCGCTCTCCTCAAACCGCCATATCCTTACAAACCGCATGCAGGGGCTCAGCGACTAGCAGCAAACGGCGTCCTCGAGGTAGCCGACTACTCTTGGTCTTTCTGCAGGAAGGCAAAACATGATTTCGAAGGCTTGCTCGCAAGCGGTGGTTTCGGCGTCGTGGTCAGAATCAACGCGACGCTGTTCAAACTTCAACAATCACATTGAGAGCTGTCATTCTCAAGCAGCGCGAGCAAAAGTGCAGGGCGCAATAGAGCGGCGTCCATTGCACCCTTTGATATTGCTGTAAACAGAGGCCTAGAGGTATGCATGCTGGGAAGAAACAGGAAACACTTTGGTCGAGAGTTCCGGTCCACTCCGCCGATTTTGGCAGATCAGTTTTGGTTGCTTTGCGGTGTGATCTTGCCTCTGCGAGACCTCTCAATCTGCCATTGGTACACTCATCTGGTGCTCTCAATATGCCGTTCATAGTGTCTTGCTCCAAAGAAGAGCATAAAATGTTGCTCCGAAGGTGCTTTGAATCTGCCATTGGAATTTGCTATAATTCGTGGCCGTGCGCGTTTTGCTACAGGTGTGATCGAGTTTGCTGTGACATTTGCTGTGACTCACACAAGCTTGCTTTGTCGCAACGGTATGAGTGGAACATCTCAGAATTGTTTCCACACCTGAAGCAGGATTGTTTCGTTGACTACTAAAAAGCGGTATAGTGGAGTCAAGGAGAACGCTCGACTTCAGGAGATTTTTTGAGCATTACGCTATTCCAGATTATATCGTGTCATTGCAATCAAATGCCGCACATGTGCAGCAGTTTATGGCGGCCGCATTTAGACGGTGCAGCTTGTGCTGACAGCCACGCGCTCCATTGTTCGCGTCTTCCTCTGTCGTGATAGTACCTTTCGGCGCGATCTGTTCACGTAGACACACGGCATGCATGCTTGATGGCCGCAATCAAGCAGCAATACACACGTCAGAATACTGGATTTCATAGAAGAAATGCCGAGGAAACAGGAGAATACAGGTTACCGGCTTTTGGAGACGGAGTGCCTGTCCTTCACACTGGCGGCCGAAAACCAGCGTCAGCAGTGTGCAGCACAGGGTAGCCGGCTGGTGCAAGCCCCGTATTTGCAAGAGTCGACGCTTCATGTCGATTATTCGTCCTGATGCGTCATTTCGACGCTTTATTTTCCACGATTATAACCTCATTGCCTTCTTTTTATATTTCAGAAATGCAACCCTCTTTCGTTGCGCGGCTCTCCCCTCGAAACGGCAGTTTGAATTATGGGAGGGGAGGGAAGCGCAACTCCTCGATTGACGTAGACATTGCGCGTTTAAGATGCTCTTCGGCAATTACTTCGGCAGTGTTTTTTTTTTTTTAGTCGGACGCGTCCAACGCATATATACTCCAACGCGCTTCACAGGGCGGGTTTACTTAACCATAGTAGGAACAGACCGGGAGGTTTACTTGCGCGCGGTGGCCATACCTAAGTTCAGAGCTAGGCTGCGTACCGCCATGAACTTCCCAAAATACAGGCGATACATCAAGAGGGGGAATGTTCGCTAATGTTCAGGATGAGCGGTGACAACATGGGGCCCATCTTTGACGCATGTTCCTCGCGGCGTCGCTAGACGTTGCCGCGTCAATTTCACGCTGTATCACAGTTTACAGAAAGCCAGAATACTGGAGACGCCAGAGAGCAGTGAAAACACTAGTGGCTAGTGAATTACTCTCCGAAGCGCTTACTATGCCTGAAGCGTCCGACTAGCTTGTACTTAGCTGCAGACATAAAAGCGTTTGCAAGCACCAAATCACTATGGATGCAAATAGGCTCCTTTGCAGAACTCTTTCAACGTGGTGGTCGAACATGGCGTCGCAAGATGTCGCAACCAGCGTCGCTGCCGTCGACGCCTCCAGCGAATGTAATATGGGGACTTGGTTCGGCATTGTAAAACTTGATTGCACAAACCAGACAATGACACAAGCAGGGAAAGAAGGGATCGTGTTTGTTTCGTTGTCCGCCAGGCACGGTGCTTCGGGCGCATTGAATATTTACAACGTCTCCTGTATTACGTAAACGGTTACAAATCAACTGATTCGGCTAAGGCTCTGCGTTACCAAGTCACTTTCTTGCTCTTCTGTGCCTTCAACCCTCGGTGCTCTGGGTTTACGCAAGCGGCTCACCTGGTTCTCGTTAGGAGCTGCCTCTTCCTTCCTTTCTGAGTGCGTAGACCTCTCCAGTGGTTCCCCGCCAATGACAGCGCCCTCAGCTCCATGGCCTTGTGGCTGCGTACCTTCGGTGCTCACGCTGTGCTTGCTGGGGCTCTGGCGGTCTTCGACGGTGCCCTCTACGCCCGTGGCGGGCACCTCGCCTGGGTGCTCGGACCTTTCAGGTGCGTCTTTGGACATTCCCTGAATTTTGATTTTCTGCCGTGCTGTACCAAGAGACCGCCGCCGCCGCCACCACCCGACCGCGACTCACTTTTGTCCGGAGGGCAAGAAGTCGGGACCAGCGCTCGGCCGAAGTGCGCAGCGACGGCTGCAATCAAGGTTACACGGTGGGTGTCAGATTTAACGAGCCAGCGCTTGGAACGCTCAACGCTCACCGGGAGCGGAATGTAACAACAAAGGAACATAGAGCACTTTGGGACTACATTAAATATGGGGCGGCGCGTGGAATCTGGAAAGGCATAATGGTAACAGCGCTAATATTAGCATATACCAATCTGTACTTAAAATCAGACATCGTGTCGGGGTTGAAAGTTGATCAAAAATCAGTATGCCGGTTGGCTTTGGGAGCTTACGGTGAAGCCACAAATGAGGCAGTACAGGGTGACATGGGTTGGCCCTTTTTTGCAGTCAGAGAAGCGCCAAGCATTATTAGTTTTGAAGAAAGGCAGAAACAGGGATTTGGATGAAATTAAATGAGCGACTAAAGTGACACAAGTATCTGTACCAGAAAAGCGTGGACACAGATCCTAGGAAGAGGTGAAGAAAGTCGACAACCAAGTATAGGGCAATTGAAAGTGTAGACAACCGGAAGTCATCAGAAAGAAAGTGAGAGAAAGAGACATGGGGAATTAGATGCAAGGAATGGCAACAAGAAAGCCATGGAGATTAAGAACACTGGGTACAAAGAAATCAGAAGGGAAAATCTGTCCGACAGCGCAAAAGGCAGTGCCTTGCTATTTGAGGTTCGGGCTGGTCTCCGAAGGGCAAGTACATACCGCAAATATTCGTAACAAGATGAGGCATGTGTATGCTGCAGCAAAAATCTGGAAACCACTCAGAACAACCTAATGGAATGCGAAGGTATTCCCCCAAAGAGACCCGTAGGTAACGTACACCTTCCAGAAGCACTTGAATTTAGAGTGGCTGGGAGCCTTAACCGGTTTGCGGTCGAGATAAGCAAGAGACGTTTATAGTATTGACTGAAAAAAAAAACAGGGGAGAGAATGGAGTGGGCATGTTGGATCAGCAGGGATGCAGCCGGCCATACACACGTTACTTTTCTTGACGCAGTTCGCTGCACTCGCATAAGGATGGACCGGCTGCCCGGACAAATGCCTTATGAAGACCAGCCGACTCGCTGTGGCACTGTCGGCTTTGCACTGCGCAACTGCGTCGCCGGACCAACCTGACCCAACTCCGTATCTGATGCATTATCAGATACCCAATGTCCTGCATTGGCGTCTAATGCTCGATGCGGGATATCGAAAATGTTCATCTACGTCTGTCTGTATGTCTGTGTCTGTCTGGTTCCTTTACCCTCGCACCCGTCATGACCCTTCAGTCACTAAGGCGTTGTGCTGGCGAGTCCGAGGTCGAGGATTCGATTATCGGCTGCGGCGCCTGCTTTATGATGATGTCTGAATGTAAAAACTCTTATCTACTTACTTTCAACTGCGCGTTAAGGCACATTAAAGAACGCCTGGAGGTCCCAATACAACCAGTTCCTTCCACTACAGCGTACCTCATAGCCCGGGTTTTTATTCGCGTATTATTATCCGTTACTCACTCACAATCAATCAATCAACTACGATTTCTATAATTTGTATGATTTCGTACAGTTAAGGAGTACCATGTACTCCGTAAGTTCATTCCGCATATTCATTCGGGATAAAGCTGGTATATATATATATATATATATATATACATATATATAAAGTTATATCATGAGAAGCCAACAAACACTGACACCAATCACAACATAGGGGACATTACTTGTCCTTAATATATGAAAGTAATGTAACGATAAATTAATGGAAATTAAAGTGGACGAAAAAACAACTTGCCGCAGGTGGGAACCGAACCCACAACTTTCGCATTTCGCGTGCGATGCTCTACCAATTGAGCTACCGCGACGGCGTTTCCCCATCCACTTTCTTGGGTATTTATGTGTACTAGTAGAACCCTGGGAGTGTTAGCCTGCGCCACCACTCACAGACCTTGGCGGCGGACGTGGAACGTCCTTTTCTGCCGCAGGCGTCACGCGAACGTTATCTTTTTGGGTGAAGGCAACTGGTCAATAGACCCACATATGCTACCTGAAGGCATGAATGTTGCCGGATTCGAGACCCTCGTTATGTAATAAACGAGAAGAAAGGGGGTTAACCGAGGGGTCCGACTTTTTTAAGTCATATCATGAGAAGCCAACAAACACTGACAACAATGTCAACAATTACTTGTGCTCAATAAATGAAAATAATGTAACGATAAATTAATGGAAATTAAACTGGATGAAAAAACAACTTGCCGCAGGCGGGAACCGAACCCACAACCTTCCATTTCGCATTTGGGTGTGTTTGCATTCGCAATTTGGGTGGGTTCGGTTCCCAGCTGCGGCAAGTTGTTTTTTCATCCACTTTAATTTCCATTAATTTATCGTTACATTATTTTCATTTATTAAGCACAAGTAATTTCCCCTATTTGGTCATTGGTGTCAGTGTTTGTTGGCTTCTCATGATATGACTTATAAAAATCGGGCCCCTCGGTTAACCCTTTTTCTTCTCGTTTATATATATATATATATATATATATATATATATATATATAGATAATGACACTGCAACAAAGAAGGAAAGGAAATGCATGGAGCGAAGGAAGAGATATTTAGGGAGAGCAAACACCTTAAGCCATATTAGCGTGTTCAAGGAACATTTTAATAAGGGAAACTTACTTGATTGGGCTATCTTCAAATGGTGAACGCTGAGGCTGAAATTAAAGGATTTGTAATAATCCACGCGTGAATGTGGACGAACACCGTGCCTTAACTAGAAAGTAGTTAAGATAGAATGAAGTATTTTCTCATTCCACATAACCTTTTTAACGTCGATGTAATTGAATTAGTTTACCCTCTCAAGGATCACCTATAATTCGTTCTTAAGGTCTTCTTGCTTTGTACAGAATGTTGATGCATGACAAAACTGAAATGCGAATACTGTGGCGTGCGTATTACCTGGCTCTTCCATACTGGACATTAGCCGGCCAAAATTTCATAGTGACACTTCTCAGGCCACTTGCATAACATCGACTCACGTGCGGTGGCCGTGTAGTTTGTCGACCTGACTAACACCACCTACTTCCTCGACCTTACAAAACTAGCGTAGGAAGTGCGATTGGTCATCTGCGGGTTCATCGCGCTTCCCTTTCTTGGACGAATAAAAACAAGGTCCCGAGAATGAAAAAAAGAAGAATAAATAAAGCGAGAGAAAAGCTTTTGATGTGGTCTTCGGCGCCCCACGCGCCCTGCTTCATAATTAAGGCAAATTACGGCAGCGCAATTAAACACCCCGCTTCATTACCGGAACACAGGGCAGGGCAGGGCATTTAAGAAGAGAACCATAAACGCAACTCATTCGCGCTAAAAATAACTGAAAAGAACGACGCTCGGAACCACAGGCACCCCCAAATTGTTCCCCCCCGTTAAAGCAAGTCAAACAGAGGGAGCCCTAGCTTGTCCTGGTTATTCCAGCACAGGTCTACTACACTAGTAACCTGTACGCTACATAGAGCGAACGGCGATGGATTCTCCGAGGTGCCAGCGCCGCCGCCATCACGTGGAAAAAAAGTGGCGCAGCTCACCGCGATGGCCGCGCGGGGTTAATGAGCAAGCCCGCGGAGGAGGACAGCGTGATTACTTACGGCGGCTCGGACTCCAGGGAGCGACATTGGGTGAATGTTAATGCCGCCCCCGCTGCTTATGGCAACCAACTCTCGCGGAGAACAGTTGCTCGAGACGAGGAACGGTGCCGTGGCGATGATTATGAGGACAATGACAGTGGCGCTGCGCGTTGCCTGTGCACTCGCCCCCACCACGGCGAGGCGCGGGAGACAAAGGCGAAGAAATGCGGGAAAGAACGAAAATGTGGAGCGGCAATATACTTTTCAGAAAATTGCAATGATACTGCGCGCCATTTTCCTCCAGCGTACATGAATAGAATTCGTTACACTCTATTCCTTCCCCTGTACGCTACTCCACCTAGAGACGCTGTAGCTTGGTGGGGATAAAAAAAAAGGAGAATTGGGTGATGTAAATTATTAGCGCATACACATAATTTCGAAGCCTTGTTGGCACGTACTGAACGTTCGGGACACGAATGCGAAAGTTGTTTGTGTTCAAGGAAAAGCTGAGAGGTAGGCCTCGATGAAAGGTTAGGCCAGTTACTCGGTTGTTTGGTGAAAGGAAAAAAAAAAAGAAGTGAGAAGATAGGAGGGGTCAACGAAAGGGATAAGCAATATGGCTTCAATATACATGTCTACACGTATACAATAAATAATATTGATACGTGTACTTGTTTATCTTTGCGGGTGACCGCTTTTCACCACCTAACAATTGTTATCGCTCAGCGCGGGACGCGCCAGTATGTATCGGAAGTTTCTCGAATATTACCGATGGTTCTGTCTGCTGTCTATTTCCACCGAAGCTTGTGTAATCTGATTGCATGTGCGATGTGAATTGTGTAGAACTTTCTGGAAAATACACTGGCTCCACCGATTACTCTGGAACCTTCGATGACTCGTGCATAAAAGCCGACACGCTTCACCGGCAGATCAGATTTCGACGGTCGCCAACTCTGTTCGCCGCTATCGTTTTGCTTTAAGTGTAGCCTGTTCTTGTGGGCGCAGGCTCGCCCAATAAAAGTTAATTTCGTCATTCACAGTATTGATAATGTGTTCTTAGCCGTGGTTACGAGTGAGAATGTACGTACCCTTTAGAAATCGGGGATCACGAAAATAGAGTGTGTGGTCACGGTGCCAACAGATCTGTTCCGGAAAAAGAATGTTGCAAACAAGGTCGTTCCCCTCGAGAGGCAGAATGAGCCTTTATTCATCGGACGTAGAGCCGCAATGTCCGGATTGCGGCGAATCGTACTGCTCGCTATCGCACATGCTTTGGCAATGCTCCGCGTTAAGCGGCACCGTGTTCAGCAAAGAAGAAGACTGGATGGACGCCCTGCGAAGCGAAGACCACCAGACCCAGCTCCGGGCCGTCCAGAGGGCTCACGAAAGGGCGGAGGCTCACGGGCTTCCCGTCCCAACGTGGGTGCGGCCCGCGACCCCTGCCGACCACTAAACCAAGAGTGGGTGGGAAGGGGTTCCTCAGGACCCAATAAAGTTCTTTCCTCCTCTAAGCTCACAAGAGAACCGAAAGCCGTGCGGTGGGTAGTGCAAATTACTGTGGCGTATTTCGTTATTTCTATGCTTTCTTTCGGGCGTGAACATTTCACAATGTCAACAACGAAATTCCAGTCATCGACTCATCTGGTGGCTTTGTGTAGGCATTGCCACAGGCAGCGAATGTTGCAGAAGCACGAAAAGAAAAGAAAGGAAACAAGAATAAGCCGCCGAAAGAATGCAGGCTATTGAGGCCCGACTCTTGGTCTATTCGCCATGGTTTTCTTAATGCTCTGCTTAGTTTTTTAAATTGTTTTTAAACCTGAAAAGGGCGGACAAATCCCGGTTGCATGCATCGACGACAATAGCGTGTGCTTGTGTTTGAGCGACTAGTGCGTGCTGAGATTTTTTTCTTCGTACCTTTATTTGATTATTCTTGTCTGAGTAGGCTATAAAGACGCCTGCCTTCCCAATCTTATATATATAGCATACATATGTGCTGTGAGAAGCACTGTACATAGTTAAGGACCGAGGATTAGTTTTGAGCCCTCAAGTTTCCTTAACGTGTTCTAAAACTTCAGGGGACGAGCAATTTTGCACGTTGGCCCTTTCGAAATGCGTTCTCCACTTCGAACAATCGAACCCGCGACCCCTTTATCCGCAGCAGCACATCGCCACCACTGAGCCAGCACGACGGGTAACACCGAGCAGTAAAAGGGATCTGGGCCGAATTCAAAAAGTGTTTCGTCTGTGTGTGCTCTTAGCCATTGTTTGGCCGCCTTAGCTAATGATATGTCCCGCATCAAGTCTGGCTAGAACTTGTTATTACGAAGCCTTCTGGCATAAAAGCGTTTTGTGAATACGGACCCTGTTTCGGGGGAAAACCCGAAAGCGTACTTTTCTTACTGGAGGCAGAAAACTAGCTTTTTTTTGCGCAAGAGTCGTTCAATACGAATAAGCAGAAAAAAAAAACATATCGCGAGGAAATGGGTAACAGCCTATAGCAGCGACATTGGATGCGCGATATTTAACAACATCGCGCGGATTTCTTACGGAAATGTTAAGCTTGTTTACATTACCAATCAGGTTTGTCTTAACTTTGAAATCTTGGCCATATTCACAAGGCTGTTCGTACGACATAGCCATTTGTACGAACAGGCCCGACCAATCAGGACAGACTTCGTATGACCGAAGGCACGCATTCCGATGGGAAGCAGTTCCTAAGAATGAAAACTGTCTGCTCTTGGTCCAGTATACTGCGCATTTCTTCAGCTCGCTATACAATTTTCCTGCCCGGTCGCTTCTTACCTTGTGACTCTTGAGCAATGTTTATTTACGCAGATTTACACATATAAGGCCTAACCTCGCTGAAACGTACGATCGAAACTATACAACACTTTGACAAAAAATAAAATGACTGTTCCTCTGATGTTTCTGTATTTTTCACAATGCTGTGGCGTCTTCAGAAGGTGTGCTATATATCTTACAGCTATATATGTTGAGAGGTTACTGTCATAATATATTTCCGGCAATTTCAACGCAATTTCGGATTCATAAACAGATTCATAAAAAAAAGTTCAGCAGTTATCGCGCCGATTTCGATTCACTCTCCCTAACACGGCCCCATTTTTCCGTTTTGGCCCAACCCAGACCGTTGCGAAGGAGATCGTTCACCTTAGAAACACGAAGGTAAGCATCCAAGAAGTCGGGAAGTTATTGACGTTCGTAACAGTCCATTGCTCCGGGCGGGAGTAGATGTGGCGAGGGGAGCTCTGCTTTGTGGGTGTCGAGCTCAGAAGGGCTGGGAGCATGCTAGGGAGCGGGGGAGGGGGTTGACAGAGGAGAGCGACTAGGCCACAACGCCGTGGCAACCTCTGGCGACAGGCGAAAAGGGGCCGTAGTGTTTCGCGGTGACATAGCTCGGGGCATTTGTCATTATGAGGCCTGCTAGTAGGACGACCACCCTGCTGGGGGAGGCCAGACGCCGACACGGCGCTGCTAATGGAAGATGTGTGTACGCACCCGAGACAAAGACTGTGAGGGTGCGGTCACAGACTTGGGGATATACCGCAACGCCGAAAGCTCCGATTCGCGCCGCCTCGCCCCTTCCACGTATATCCCTTCCCTCCTCAATCTCAGACGGGTCAAGTCAGAAACAAAGAGCGTGGCAGCCACGGGGTAGCGGCTAGGAGACGGGAAGAAAAGGGAGACAGACATACAGCGGCTGTAGATGGTGGCTGGCCCGGTGGCTGTGTACAGCGAACGGGGGAGCACAAGTTGAGAGGACTTGGCCGCTGTGATCGATGGCCCCGGATTGCGAGGACGTGGATGTACGAAGGGAGGACGGCCAGCTGGGAGAAGGGGTGCACGCAGCTTCGACGCGACCGCCAGCGTGAGGGCCCCCAAGCTGCGTCACACTTCCGGATTTACGCGGATATGCTTCAGAGCGGCGCACGCCCGCTTGGCTCGAATGCGGCCCCAGAGGCTCACGAGAACTCAGCTACGCGCCGCCTTGAGCCATGGTTCTACCCCTTTCTTTATTCCGTGAATGAATTCACTCTTCTCTTCTGAATGTGCTTCTTTGTCAATTTGATTATTGGGCATTTCAGTCTACTCATGAAACTGTGCTACAAAGAAACGTCTGAAGGAACATTTCGTCACTGTACTGCAGGCGGTTTAGGCAAAGTAGTTCGAATTCAAATTCTGGTAATGAACTTCACTTCGTTGAGAAGGTACCTGCTTCGTGCTGCTTCAGCAGAGGCTTGGGGCGTGCTGAAAAACCACTCTAGAGAAGGAAGTCACCATTGGAAAATTATGTACATAAAATTTTAGATTATAACGGGAAGCAGGGCCTACTTTAGTTTTATTAGATATCTGCGTTTATTGTTCAGAGATTATCACGCGTGATTTGGGGCCGTAAGGTAGTTCCTAGTAGAGTCAGAGAATCTTTTTTCTAGAAAGGGACAAAGGTAGGCTAGACTGCGCTAACACTAGAAACCGCAAGTTGCAGGCACTGGCACATGCATAATGAAGTACTGTCACTATAAATTTAATGTACTGAGGTTTATAAAGAAATATTTAAGTGAGACTATCACTTACCAGCACCTATATCGGCCTTATGACAGCACGTAGTTAACATTGATGAAGTCAATGATAAGCAAAGTGTTGAAATTTACGTCATAAGAAAAGAACAACAACTGACGTAGTGCAAAGGTAAGCAAGCCTAGTTCTTATTAGCCGGTCATATTAAAGACACAGTGGGAACGGCAAGGCGAGGAGGTATATATGTAAAACTATAGAAGACAACTGCTGGCCACGTGTGATTCTATGCATACTTCTTGTGTTTCGTTTGTTCGTGTTGCGTTTTTAAGTTGTTCAGAAGCAACAACAAAGAATGCAAATTAACAAGGGGAAGCGCATTATTCGAAAGGCTAGCACGTAACTAAAGTTCTGAGTGGCAGTAAGAAATACTGAAATAGATTAGCTCAAAGCGCATGAGGTACGTTTTATCTGGAAGCACTGTGTGGTGTTCGATACCTTATGCACTTGCTACAGATTTCCAGAGCTTTGGCGAGCAATATTCTGCAAGTAGGTTAGACATTTTGATTGGTAGACAATTCTTTCAATCTTAAGGAGAAAGAAAGACACCTGTTTGGTGCGCTTGATATACAGTTAAATCTCGGTGAGAATTAGGACAAGAAGGAGGTTCGTTAACTGAAAACACTCAGAGGACTAAATTATTTATTTACTTGCAAAAAAAGCCTAACTTTTTTGTCCATGCACTCATTAATAGACTGCGGGCCCGCATGGCGCGTCGTGGGTTCCATCCTGAAAGCGGCAAACATTTTTGACAAATCAATGGCGTCCACAAAATGAACTAAAGCGCGACGGTGTCGACGGATTATTCCCATGTTCCATGAACATGTGTCGGGGCATCCAAAGCACTTCGTTAAAGGAATAGAAAAATGATGTACTAGTGGAGTTTAGTTAAATGGCAGCCTGACTGTATTTGTTTACCACATATTCACTTGCGTCCATAGGGGACGTTCTTTCTTTGGAGCAACGAGTTACACAGCTTCCATAGCATTAAAAGCTGTCACAAGCAATCACACAAGCAGGATAAACATTCCGGTAAAACTACCTGCAGGATGTTCAGAAGAGAGAGAGAGAGTGGCACGTTTCAAAACCTTTTCTCCTCCCACGAGCTTTCTTGCCTACTGCAGGACCTTTCACTTTGAGAACGACCCACGTTGTTTCTCTGGGATGTAGTGTGCGTTATCACGTTTCCTTCTGCGCGGATCTGCTTACGAATAATCCGGCGTATTGTTCTCCGAGGCCCCCGGCTCCATCCCCAGTACCCACTCCGTGGTATGAAACGCGGTTGCGTGCTCTCGCAGCCGCCTTGCGTCTTACGAGGAGGCCACTTAACCCTTATATTCTAAACGCAGCTGTTGTTGCTCGGCCCGAGCACCATATTTTATCTCTCCTCTCTCTCTTTCTCATCTTCGCTTGCCGCCGGACGAAGTGACAGTCAAAATCCGCAAGCTGGGGCCGCGGATGGCCCGAATGTCAACAGCGCGAGAGCCGGGCTCTGTCGCGCTCCAGATATCTCGGCCAAAAACACCCAGCAGTCTCCTCCCCCCCCTCCCTCTCCCGCCGGTCTCTCAGAAAACAATCTGGGCCGCGCGAGCTAATCTGTTCCCCACACAGGGATGTACTGCAGATTTTCGCGCGTACTCTAAGAAAGCATCGCGATCGCGGGCTGGAAGCGGATCCACGGACAGGGAGTATTCTTATTTGTGGTTCACATCATAATATGATCAGCATGTATACAGGAGGTTATGTTTTACAGTTAACAGAACTTTAAAAAAGATCAGCTGTGACAGTTGTATTATAGTAAAGAACTTTCACCCTTAAGGATGTTGGTTTGTCCCGTGCCCAGCCTGTTAAGGGGTAAGATTGAATCACCGATGGCATGCAGGGAAAGGAAGTTTTCTTTTTTGACGACACTTTGTGGCGAGTAAACATGATGATAGCTGCGACAGTTCACGCGCAAATAGCATTTAATATGCCTGAATAGTTATTGCTACCAAACTTCTGTGCTTTATATTTAGATGCTCACCAGGTGCTGAGAATTATTACAGTTTTGAAGTACGAATCCTTCCATTGCCACTGCAATTTGAGCTCGCTGTCGTGTACAGTAAAAAATCTTTATAGTCTTGTTTAAGACTGTGCAGTGTGTTTACTGAGGCAGTTTTGCTCCTTGTGCTTAATTGGTCGAAGAGGTGGACGTTATATGGACGAGAAATGAAAATGCTTAATGAAATACTTAATATATTATCACTGATTAAGTTTGTAACTAACTATATTACGTCCCAGGTTGAAATGTATGAATTATAGCCGGTGAGTTTGCAAGGAATATTTACAACGAATTTTTAGAGAGAGTGAGAGCCTTTGTTTCTTGAGGACTCTTTTATTTCATGCCGTCGCTGTCGGAGTCCAGCTGAGTCTTCTGTCTCAGTGGTGAATTCTGAGGATGAGACCAGTTCTGAGATATGATTTCACAGTGTGCGACAAAATTCAGTGGTGTTCCAGTGAGCTAGGACGTACAACCGTGCATTGCCGCAAGCTTGGGGTGCACATGGCAAAATTAGTGTCATCCTGAGAATTCGTTTTAAGTGCCTTGTGAACTTGCCGCCTACAATTCGTAAATGGCTATATGCGCCATAAAGTGATGACTTAAAAAGTTGATTCGTAAAATTTTGTGAATGAGTCAACTAGGCATTTTAATTGTTTGTGCAAGTAATGTCCACCTCTACGAGCAATCCATTGAAAGTATTAAAATTGTGCTATCTGCTACAGCCGATTTTGTTTTAGAATTGTGGCCACTAAAAAAAATTACATGGCGCATTTTTTCTGTGCCGCATTCTTGTAATTGACAATTTGTTGCCTTGCTCTGTGCATTGAAAGCCATCGCTCTCGTAGCAAAACGTCAAAAAAATGCATAATTCAGCGTTGTACTGGTACTGCTGCGTTACCTCTGTACCATTTCCGCAACTAGCCTGAGTCTATCCAACATTACTTGGTACTCTGCCAGCAATTTGTGAAAATTTGGGCAGCAGTTTTTTTTCGCCTCCTTAGTTCTTTTTCATTAGGCTCACCAGTAATTCTTTCCTTTGGGGAATTAGCCTTCAGCCACAGAAACGCTTGTATTGTCACTTATAGCTTCATCCGCATTACAGAACGATACCTATATTCAACTTTGCATCATGACCAGCCCTTGCCTTTTTGCGAACTCTAAATCATCACTATTCTTTTATTATCTTCAGTTGCTTCTAATATCGGCACTTTATAGCCTCACGTGCAACTATACATACTAATACTCGGACATTCGAAATTTTAATCTGATTTATAAGATGTTACTCACCTTAAAGAACTTTTAAACTCACCTGCTTATTTGCCTATCCCCGTAGTAGGTAGGTGCCATTGCTCTGGAGGAAAACAGGAACTTTCTTTCGTTTCGCTCTGGTGGATAAGTGTTACGATTACGAGTCTGCCAACCTTTCGACCCTGTAAGCAGCTGCGCTTGGCTCACGTCATCGTTTAAAGCAAAGCCTCAAGAATCACAATGTCCCCTCTTTCTTTTTTGCCATGTTGCGACGCCACGGAACATATTCACCCAGTAACGCTATATGTCATGTTAAATTCGTGACCCATCGAGGGCTTTTTTATGGATGACAGAAGATCCTCTCTGATTGCATGGCCCGGAACCTATTACGGATCTGGAAACACATCATACAAGCCTGGTATTGGAGATCACTTACCGGCTGCGTGTAGGACATTACTGTAGTTATACGATCCAAGTCTGCGATTTGTAGCGATTCTTATGCATTTTAAATTCTTTTCGCTCGGCGTCATCACTAGGACGCCACCGCTTACAGTTTATCCACAGGAAGAAAATCCTGCGCGCGGAACGTGGTTACCTTTGGCACCCAGAAAACTGTCCCACTGTCCCTGCTGTCCCTACGCCTGTGAAGTGGGGACGTTTCGCCGCATCCATATAGCTCTTATGTTGAGAAGCGGGCTGATTGAGATGGGTACTACGTTAGCGTGGAAATGGGCAGCAGCTTGATCAGGCGATTAGATGAAGCCCGTTTAACAAGCTATACGGTCGTCTATTTTGACAGAACGAAGCAAATAATGTCCTTTCTGTCTTTGGTGACTCACGCAAGCGTGCAACGCTTGTAGAACCCGCAATACCTTTTTTTTTTCTTAAATGTGACATAGAAACGTACTTCGAGGCTTCAGGGTGCATGCGTGCTCGCCTTCTGAAAAAAGTACAATTACCGTTATTTCTACGGACGCATCCTCAACTACACTCGCATCTGTGCCTCACCGCGTGTGGCATTCCGATGGCGCCGAAGCGTAAAAAACTTCCACGTACTGACGTTTGAGTACGCGAAGCTCGGTGTACAAATTCCACGTGCACAGCCCACCCTGTACGGTCGTCACCCGAAGGTTCACTCGAATACGCAGCCTTCCGCTCCCGCTGGGACAGCGTCGCATACGCCCTCATCGACGAACGCTTCGCTAAGTGCGCGGAGTCTCTCCGCGCTGTTGACATTGGACGCCCGGCTCGAGCTAGCTCCGTCTCAGTCACGTGGCCAAAACTGGACGCGACAAAATGAAAGGAAAATGTTTTTGTTTCGGCTAAGCCCCCCGAAGGCACTTGACGCGGGGCGCGTGCGGCTGAAGCAACAGTGGCCCCCCTCCCCCCCAGCCGGGCTCAATTTAACTACATCAGATTATCTCGGACGAGACGATTTCGCACGAGATGAGCAACGTGTGGAGTAGCGTTGAACAGCTCGCGAAGGAATGCGTTTCTTTTTTGGATCGTTGCGTAGAGACCGAGGCGTGGTCTCACGATTGCGTGGTTCGATGCACAGAGGTTGATAGCGTTCAACCACGATAAAGCTTGCATGCTGGAGGAGGTGCCTAAGAAAAAGAAGAAAAGACAAAAAGTCGACAAGACAAATGAGAGGCTGAAATTTAGTGAGGCAAACACTTTACAAATCCAATTTATTTATTTAGTTTACCCTCTACGTACGTACATGTTTATATATATATATTATATATACATATATATAGTCATATCATAAGAAACCAACAAACACTGACACCAAGGACAACATAGGGGAAATTACTTGTGCTTGATAAACGAAATAAAGAAGCGATAAATTAATGGAAATTAAAGTGGATGAAAAAACAACTTGCCGCAGCTGGGAACCGAACCCACAACCTTCGCATTTCGCGTGCGATGCTCTACGAATTGAGCTACCGCGGCGCTGTTTTCCATCCACTTTCCTGGGTATTTATGTGTCCTAGTAGAACCCTGGGAGTGTTAGCCAGCGCCACCACTCACAGACCTTGGCGGCGGACGTGGAACGTCCTTTGTGCCGCA
This sequence comes from Dermacentor variabilis, assembly GCF_050947875.1. Lineage (NCBI taxonomy): Eukaryota > Metazoa > Arthropoda > Arachnida > Ixodida > Ixodidae > Dermacentor > Dermacentor variabilis. The sequence continues at coordinate 32,471,535 of NC_134571.1, forward strand.
GGCGTCACGAGAACGTGATCTTCTTTGGGTGAAGGCAGCTGGTCAATAAACCCACATATGCTACCTGAAGGCATCAATGTTGCCGGATTCGAGACCCTCGTTATGTAATCAATGAGAAGAAAGGGGGTTAACCGAGGGGGCCAATTTTTATTAGTCATATCATAAGAAGCCAACAAACGCTGACACCAAGGACAACATCGGGGAAATTACTTGTGCTTGATAAACGAAATAAAGAAACGATAAATTAATGGAAATTAAAGTGGATGAGAAAGCAACTTGCCGCAGGTGGGAACCGAACCCACAACCTTCGCATTTCGCGTGCGATTCTCTACCAATTGAGCTACCGCGGCGCTGTTTTCCATCCACTTTCTTGGGTATTTATGTGTCCTAGTAGAACTCTGGGAGTGTTAGCCAGCGCCACCACTCACAGACCTTGGCGGCGGACGTGGAACGTCCTTCGTGCCGCAGGCGTCACGAGAACGTGATCTTCTTTGGTTGAAGGCAGCTGGCTATATACATATATATATATATATATATATATATATATATATATATATATATATATATATATATATATATATATATATATATATATATATATGCGTGTGTGAGGGTCGTCCAACTCAATCCTGCACTTTTTTTCTTTCCCGGTTTACATGGACGCCTAGGCTGGAGGTTTTCTATGCAGTAGAAACTGGCACCTGTGTCCTTTTACTTGTAGACGGTGCTCATTTCCCGCGCTTCTGGACAGACTGTTATTCAAGATGGCGGACAACAGTGTGAACGTCTACGTGGAACAGCGTTTTGTGATGAATTTTTTGTAGTGAACGAGGGCGTAAAACCTGCTGAAATTTACAGAATACTTCAGGCTCAGCACGGTGATGGGACACTCAGTCGCAGTAAGACATTTGAATGGCGTAAGCGTTTGAAAGATGGCCGTATCTCTATTACTGACGATCCCGATCGTGCTAGATCACAGCCCACAAGAGTCATTCCTGAGGACATTCAGCGCGTGGAGCAGCTGATCGTGGACAATCATCGCATGACCTGTCGAAAAATTGCAGTGAACACAATAATTCATGATCATTTGCTGTTCCGAAAAATGAGTGCTTGTTGGGTCCCAAAGCAGCTGTCTGTTTTTGACAGACAGAGAAGAGTTGAAGTCTGTAGAGAACTGAAAGAATGCTATTAAAAGGAAGTCCAGGATTTTCTGAATCCCATCGCGACATGTGAAGAAAAATGAGTTCACCATTTCACCCCAGAATCCAAAAAAACATCGATGCCGTGGAAGCATACGGAATCCCCACCTCCCAAGAAATTTCGAACAGCTGCGTCTGCTTGTAAAGTGTACTGTGAGATAAACAGGGAATCGTTCATGTTGATTTTTTACCCCATGGTGTCACTATCAACAGTGAGTATTACTGCCGTGTTCTGCGTGATGTGCACAAGAACTTACGGAAGAAACGTCCGGGTTTGATAACAAAGGATGCGGTCTTTTCCAAGACAATGCATGAGAGCATACCGCTCAACGCACATTCCAAACAATCCAGGAACTTGGTTGGCAGATATTACCACACACCACCCTATAGTCCTGACTTAGCATGAAGTGATTTCCACCTGTTTGGGTCCCTGAAGGAGTTTCTTGGAGGAAAACATTTCAACACTGATGATGAAGTGAACAATGGTGTCCTACAATGGTTCTATAGTAAGTGTATAACTGTACCTGAAGGTTATGTGGAAAAATAAATCAACTTTCCACACTTTGAAATTTGTTCTTCTATTTGATTTTAAGGAAAGTCCCAGATTGACTTGAGCGACCCTCGTATATATATATATATATATATATATATATATATATATATATATATATATATATATATATATATATATATATATGTGTGTGTGTGTGTGTGTGTGTGTGTGTGTGTGTGTGTGTGTGTGTGTGTGTGTGTGTGTGTGTGTGTGTGTGTGTGTGTGTGTTGCACAGTCCAAGACTGAAACTACCTATACCTATAGCTACAACGCCTTGGCGAATGACTACTTCCACCTTAGAATTGCCGTCGAAATGTACTCTTCCTCATGTTTGTACCGCCAAATCATCACCCACTCCTCATGCAATGCCCCCACGGGGCCCTTGATATATCTTAAATAAGTAAGTAAGTAAATAAATAAATAAATAAATAAATAAATAAATAAATAAATAAATAAATAACTTGCAGAGGGGAGGAGCAGGAGCGATTAGGCATCACAAAATGACTAGCACAGTACTCGAAATGCACAGCGTTACAAAATAGACGAAATGGCAAGCATACGTAGAGGGTGTTTCACCGAACAATTTCAAAATTTTTTTAAATTGGCCTGCGGCAGATAGCACGATTCTATTCTGAGCCGGTGTACGTACTCGAAGGCGCGGACATTACTTGCAAAGAAAACTGAAGTACATAATCGACTAATTAACAAAAATTCGCGAATATGTTCTTTGTCTAATCACCTTATGGCACATATTGCAATTTACAAATTCTAGCGGGCGAGACTGCAAGGTATATCCACTTGAAAAGAAGTGTGTGAATGCCACCGTTTGCGAGATATGCGCTGTAAAGCTTGCGGTGAAAACGCACTGATTTTCCACTTACTTTTTTAACAAAACGTTGTTTTATACATTGGAGCACGAAATTAACGGGAGCACCAATATATATATATATATATATATATATATGTGTTTTGTAATGTTCGGGAATTAATACCGCTAAACTGGTGTCGTCCTGTGAATTCGTTTCAAGTGGATCCGCCTTGCCAGCTACTCGTCCATAATTTGTATATTGAAATTTGTGCTATAATGGTAATTAGTTTAGAAATAATTAGTGAATATTTGTTAATTAGCCAATTAGGCATTTCAATTTCTTGCTCAATTATTGCCTGCCTTTTCGAGTAGACCTTCTCGTCGACAAGGGTAATGTTATCTGCCACAGACAATTTAAAAATAAATTTGAAAATGCTCGCTGAAACACCCATTATATAAATGCAAAGAATAATGAAACTATAATTTAAAGTAACAGACGAATACAACACTGTAAATTCGCTTAACTAAGAAAATTGGGGTAGGTTCCTTATCGCTTGTTTAAGAAGAACAGCATCTGCAGTATTAGCACCTGGCAGTGGTGGACTATTACAGTGTCTACTTCTTCTAGGGAGACAAACGCTAATGAAAAGAGCCTGCGTTACAGTGTACAATGCTAACTTTGCGACGATTTGGAACGAAAATTTGTGACGATTTGAAAATCCAAACAGCATACCAGGATACGTATAACTGGCAGGATTCCTGAGCATGGTTACATCTATTACATCTAGACGCACAACCTAGGCATGAACTCTCTCTGTATTGAGTGTATAAGTCTGCTACGGGCCACCGCTCACCCCCCCCCCCCCCCCCGCTTTTTTTTTTTTGCACAAGAATCTATGTAGAAAGCTTTTTTCTTCAAATAAATTTCGTCTGAATTTTCACACCTATGTATTCCACGTTTTCATCAGACACCCGTACTGAACCATATTATTCTTGACTCATGCCAGTCAGGTTTCTCAATTTTATTGTGAGATGTTATTTTGTAATCAGTTAAAGGAATGTAATACGTCTTTGCCCGTGTTATAACCTGCATGTATGTACAATAATATTAGAGCCCTGACAGCTTCCGCCTAAGTTCCTAATCAACCTTGTACATTGCGTAATTGGTGCAATGAAAATGTAATGAAATCGCATCTTACAAGAGCTGCGGTGCACTTGCCGCCACCCTGCTGCCATGACGTCAAAGACAACAGCCTTCGCTATAAAAGAAGAATGAAGAGGGGAAAAAAAAGGAAGGGGACGTCATTGATTCTGTTTATTTCGTGTCATGTAAAGTAATATTTGAAGAGCGACGCAGATAAAATATCGAATAAGAACGGACGACGCTCGCTCGCTTCTCCTCAGAGATTTGGCTGTCTCGATTCGCATGGCGCTGCGACAAACCATCTGAACGATAACGCAGCGTTCTTTTCTTTCTTCTGTTTTTTTTTTATTGTCGTTGGGGAAAAAGGAATAACGGATAAGCAACGACGGGGAACAATATTTCCATAGGCGAAGCGCCTCTGCTCTCCGTGCGTAAGGCGGCCGGCTTTTGGTTCGAGGCAGTAGCTTATAGGGCGGCAGGGGCCAATTGAGTATACGCGGCGTCGGCCGCGGATTCAACGTTTCCAACTGCGCCAATCCGCGTGGGCTTAGAGAGAGAGAGAGAGATTGTGAAGAGGAAGAGGCACTATTCTCTGCAGCCCTTTAGCAACAACGGAAAGGGCGAGCAGAGAGAAATCCTCGGGAGAATCGAACGACGCTTTCAGAGGATAACACGCGTGGGCACGGTTTGTTTCCCCGTCCCGCCCGTGCGGCAGCAAACTTCGCAGAACCTCAAAGTATTTCGCTGGCTCCCCCCCCCCCCCACCTCACCCCTCCCAATCCACCCCATCCACCCTTATCCCCACGCCGTCGCATGCAAAAACGGGGGAAGTGAAATCGGCGCAACGCATTCGGTTGCCCAGCGACAGGAGTGAATCGTCGAGGTGCGCTAGCAAAGAAAAGGTCGAGAAAACGTAGAACCGAAACCAGAAGAAACAAGGCGCTCTCGCTTTCACGAGCAGAGGGGGCGAGAGAAGGAAAAGAGCAAGTTGTACCGCGGGGAACGCGATCACGACGCGAGACATAAATCAGGACACCACGGAAGACAGCACGCGTCCACAAACAAGCGCGCTAATCTGCATAAAAGGGAAGCGGGGAGCTGAGCGGCAAAGATCTCTGCGCTCTGCTTTCTCGCTTTCCGTGGCGGTCGCTGCCAGCGTTCTCAAGAGACGAGAAGGCGGCCACAAAAGGCAACAACAGAAAGAAACCAGCGTCGGGCCCTTGCGCATACAGCTTCGGGAAAACGAGTACCGGTGCGGCGAAAAATAAAAAAAGGCGATTCCAGGAAAGCCGTCGGTGACGGCGGCAGCGGTGGTGACTCATTACAGTCAGAGCTCAGGGTGCTGTAGAGAATCCTGCTGGACTCCCGGCGGGTCCAAGGCAAGACCTTTCTCCTCGGGGAGGCATGCAAGCATGACTGCAGCCTCCGCCGGTTTATCTCGACGCCGGTCTCTTCTCTCCTCATAGCTCGCTCAACAAGACGCGAGCCCGTTCTTCCGGGCGATCCGAGACGCCACCGCCTCCTGCTGTGTACAGTGCGCTTCGCCGAGCGCCGATGCGCGCACAGGTCGGCGCTGGCCGGATACCCCCGACGCCCGCTCGGTCTGACAGATCGTCCGAATCGAAGTCTCCCTAAGGTGGCGCGACCAAAAAAAAAAAAAAAAACAAAGAACGTAAGTGACTCCCACCGGCTCGCTTTATGCGCCTATGCAGTCTCGAGTGCCCTACCACACGTCCTCTTTATTGTCTTTTTGCTTTCGCAGCATCGAATAATGCATTTCGCGGAAGGCGCGAAGCAAAGTCAGCAGCAGCAAACGCTGAAACAGACCACACAACGTTTCCTATACTTCTATATAGAGTGGAACTCTACGTTGTACAAACGATATTCGTTATTCGCATCTCCTTTGCCCTTTCCACTTGTATACTCATTGTCGGTGTTGTTTCTATTTGCTTTTCTTCGCGTGTTCTGGAGGCGATAGGCGGCGGCACTGTCGTTCTTAATATCGTTTTGTTGTCTTAGGCGCGGGACACTGGCGCAGAATGTGCCTCGAGGCGAGGTGGATGAGGACGGGCGGGGTTCTTTCGGTGAACTGTTGCGATGGGCTGCGTATACGTATATCAGCCCGTGAGTGCGCGCTTCAAGCGTGAGACTTCCCTGGAGCATCGAGAGCGAGCGAGCGAACGAGTACAGGACCATATTGAACGGGCAGCTCTTTCTTAGCCCTGCGTTCGTGTGCTGGTCTTTTGGCGCGAGATGCTGGTTCAAGTGGATGGGGACCGGGGTCTTTTACTTCTTCTTCCTTTTCACCAAAAAAGAAGAAAATGAACGGAGAGGAGGCCGGCAAGATGGCAAGGGGAGCGAGAAAGGAAGGAAGGACGCGTAGGCGAGAGTACGTATGCTAAAGAGATGGAGCCGTGAGGCAAAAGAAAGTGGAGGCCTGCGTAAACACTCACCTGATGTATGGGGTTCCCGAGTCGCCTCTGTTTTTTGGCCACTTGCGCTGCCGCTTCGCCGACGAGCTGTTCGAAAGCTTTTATCCCCTCAGTGTCAAGAGCGGAGAATCTCGCTGAAAACGTGTCCTTTGCGAACTGTCTTTGGCAGGACTGTCGCTCCAGTACAGCCAACGCCCCCCCCCCCTCCCCCCACTGCCGCGTCCTTCTCGTCCGTTCTATATACTACTTTGAGTAAAAGGATTCGCCTTTCGCGGTAGGCGATGTGCCGCCAGCGCCGTGCGTCTCTCGAGATGCCACAGTCGCCCGACAGAAAAAGGAGACAAGGGGAGGATTTCGCGTTGCTCGTTCGGTCTATATATGCGCCTCGTGTGAACACGGAAGGCAACACTTTTCTTTGGTGTTTTGTGTCGTAAGAGCGGCACGATTCGAACAAATCAAGCCCTAAGTGAACTGAACTGTTTTCTCCGTGTCTGCCCATCTCTTCGAATACACCGAACACACTCGCTGGCGCGATTACGAATGTCTACGGCGAGAGAAAGCACGACGTAAGAAAAAGCACCTTCTGATTTTCTTCCTCCTCTTTCTTGGTGGAATCGAGTCCTATTTCGGTCGCTCACGTTTTGCTTTACAGAGAAGATTGCTTTGAAAAGAAAGAAAGAAAGAAAGAAAGAAAGAAAGAAAGAAAGAAAGAAAGAAAGAAAGAAAGAAAGAAAGAAAGAAAGAAAGAATGTTTATATGCATAACCGTACTGCAAGCGGGACGGGAGTGCCTGGTATTTCGAGCCATTATGTATGCTAATCGGCTATTGTACATATGGTATTTGTTTTGCGGTGAGATACCTCGTTTGTTCCGTGAGTACTTCGAACAACACTAAACAGGAGTATTAATTTAGGATAGGTTAGCAAACTGCACTTCTGAAACAGCGATAACGTCAGTCTTACGCCGCCGGCGGAAAAGTGGTAAGCAGGGAAAATGTGCTAAAAGAACAAAATGACAGGTGGCGATGCCACCTTGGAATTCCCGGACTAGCTTTTAGTGACTTCACGCATCTGGACCATGTCTGCTCGGGGCTAATCAAAATTTTGTCGAGAAAATGAGAAAGTTAGGGAGAGAGAGAGAGAGTTAATGCTTTATTCGGGATGGCACTGCGGCCTCCGGAGAAAATAAAATGAGTATTTTGCATTTTGAGGGAACTAACGACTCTGTCTATAGGCAGCTCAAAGAGCTTTCTCCGCACATAAGCGGCTCAAATAAGCACGAAATATGGTATAATTCGCGGAGTAAGAGTAGGTGACGCATCGTCGCTGGAGTTGGCGGGCGAAATTAAAAAAAAAGAAACAATTGCGGCTTAGTTTTATCTGATATAGTTGTCTAACGTTTTGCACGCGAATAAAAAGGAACAGAGCTTCGAAATCAAAATTTAAGATTATAAGCTGATTAGTGTCACTTTAATCGAACGTTACTTAGAATTATTAGACGCGACCGCAAAAAAAAAAAAAAGTTAATACCTTATATGCTGCGAAGAAGCACACCTTACTAAATAGTTCATTGAGAGCGGTTGTCTGCAATTATTATGATTGAATTACAGAGCAGAAAAAAATCGCATTCGCGATTACTACTACGGTTACTTATTGAGTAATAGAGATACATGTGCAATCAAAGACGGGGAAGGTGATATATGTCGGTGCACCATTGGCTACCCTGTACCTCGGAAAGGGGAAAGGACCATAAAAAGGGAAGACAAGGAAGGTCAATGTGCGTACACTCGCATAATATTTTTCACTCACGTATGTTTTCTACGTACTAGTCCCTGCCACTTAGACATTAGACCATTCTCGGAAGCAAAACCTTCGCCGTAACACTGCAGTATGCACAAAGTCACCTTAGCGTCGATACGCTTCTTAGACGGGCGTTTATGATTATATCGGGACTAAGATGTCGTTGATCTGCGTGAGATGTTGCAAGTTCGATTCCTGAGTGTGACTGCCGCATGATTTTTCTTTAGAAAGCATGTAGGTATCATGGTCTACTTATATTCAGTCGCGCATTATGAAAAATCCAAAGTAGTTAAGTTTAGTACGGAGCCCTTTACTACGGCCTATTCTTTCAGTTATCGGACCTAAAACTCAAGCGATTGTTATATCTCTGAAAAAAAAAAGAAATCGTTCTGTAAAGTTGATACAAATAGGCACGGGATAAAACTAAGCGTGAATGCGCTGCATGTGCTTGCTGTACAGAAAAGAGGAAAAAAAAAAGCCTACAGAGGAAAGAATCATACAGATATTTAAGTGAAAGTTAAAGGAAATGACGGTGTTGTCAGTGATGTAATACTGATGGAAGAAAAATTTGGGAGGACGCTTAAGTTTCGCCTTTAAGTGTGGAACGCGATAACAAAGATTCCTGAGTGCTTCTCATGCTTCCCGGTAACTGCAGCTTATGTAACCGTAATGTTTTCCTGGAAACGCTGGTGGCGAACGCTATGCATGAAGGCGAGCTTTCAGGTTCTTTTTTTTTTATGCTGTTACGAGCAACCGAGTCTGCCCGCCGCTCCTACTAAGACAGAACTCGAACGGCAGCTGAAGAAGCGGTTTGTGTTTGAGTTTCCGCGTTACAGAATTATGTTTTCGCACATATTCAAACTACAATCCGACGCTATCATGTATGTAGGTTGTGTGTAAGTGGTACTTTACACATTTTCTGACGCGCTTTATTTTGAGATGTTTAATTAGTTCAGTAACGCTTATGCGCCACGCGGACGGCGTGCGTGGATCGGGAAGTGTGGTTCGGGATGATTTTCTCAGCCGCCGACACCGATGCCGACACCGACGCCGGATTTTCGGCTACAGGGTACCCATAACGCTATTGCGTTGATAGATAGATAAACAGAAACGTTATTGTAATGGAAAAGACTTGAAGGAGGGGTGGTCGGAGCCTCTCAGTCCAGGGTCCCACTGGCCTCTGCCACCTGCCTGACCTGGCTAATTAAGGACTTTTGTCCTGCCAGGTCGGAGCGGGCGAGCTGTACCTCCCACTGCTCCATTGTGTTACTGGTATTTGGCCTATGAGGGTGCTTACAGCACTCCCAGGTTTTATGTATTAAGGTAGATATGCCACCGCACCAAGGACAGTTGAAGAAGTCACCAGACTTCAGCAATTCCTAATGCTCAGAACTCCTATAAAGCGACATCAGCAGTTTCCGACAGTAAGCACAACCAAGGTATTCTTATTCGCGTGCTTCGCTTGTTTGTTACGCAAATGCACTCATCCGATACGGGGGAATGGCCAAGAAGGCAGCGGCTATGTGGGAGGAGGAAGGGGGGGGGGCGAGATGCTTCGGTGCTTGCAGTCGAAGAAAGTCTTAAATTACAGTAATAATTTAAAAAAAAACGAAATATTTTGACATCTTGTTCTAATGATAATTCAATTATTAGTGACAGTAAAAAAAAATGGTCGTCTAGATATTATTTGTGATGTACACAGCTTTCACTGTGAGTTGTGCAGTATTGCAAGTCGTGGAGTTCAAATACGTGCACCGACTTCGACACTCTTAGACTTCCGCGCATAAAAACGGGAGCGGGATTGTGAGGGATGAGCTTCAGAGGGAAATGAAAAAAAGAAAGAAAAGCGGGAAGGCGGAAGACGAATATATAAAAAAGGAAATCAGTGGCGAGCTAGCGGTAAATGCCAGAGAAGTGCGTTAGCATTACGTCGCGACCCTTTGAGGTACCGGATCCATGATTCCCTATATTGCAAAGCTGTTGCTCAGGAGCTCATTTGACATACTGCCTGCCGCTTAAAGGAGCGAAGTGAAACTTACGTCGGTCGGGAGCAGACCCGCGTCAGGTATATATATATATATATATATATATATATATATATATATATATATATATATATATATATATATATATATATATATATATATATATATATATAAGGTTTCGCGTCAGACCCGAAGGTATAGCATTCAAAAAAGAAAGAAAGAATAACGTTATGACATATCATTTTACTGACCGGCCTTCATTGGAGCGAATTGTTGACTCCGACAGTACTTTTACATATAGATTACATTAAATCACATGTGTTTATTTACATTACAATACATATACACATACACACGGACACATACACAAATACACGCTCTGCTTAGATTTCTATACCCCTCTATACCTCTACGAGGTGATCGGATTCTCACAATTCCCCCAACACGCACACACTTTTTTCACTTTGACACTCCCATGACAACGCATAAAAGAAAGAATACGCACACACTAGAGTACAGCAGAGGAATGAGACACGCATCTGCGTCACACACCAGAGTTGCGGTACTGAACAAGCACTCCCTGGACACACGCGTGGGCATTTATTTGGGAAACAGCACGCGTAGCTTGCATGCTTCCAGTTCCGGCCGACAGATGGCGGTGCAGGCGGCCGCCGTCAGCGCCCGACGGGTCCGGACCCCGGGTTGAGGCACCGGGTCGAGACAGCACGCGCTTTCGGAGTCGATGTGCGCTCGCTGAGACAGGTGTGAAGCGGACGCTCCGAACACGCCGCATGCCGTGACGCGAGACGCCCTCCCGGTGACGCTACCTGCTCGGGGAAAAATGTGAGTAGTTGCCGTGTCATCGCTCTGCAGACGGTTAGCTTGTCGTCGAGTTGACACTCAGCAAATCTTGCTGGACAGAGAGCGGGAAAACGAGAATAGCAGACGAAAACCTGCCAATAGTGTTTGCATGGGCGACCAGGGCACGGCTGTTAACTGAACGTGGGAATGACGAACAGTGCATGTATTAGCACGAACTTTGCTCTTCTGGCTTTGAAGAACAACGCAAATTCTTCTATTTTATCGGTAGTCTTACGGCTGGTATTTCATCGCTAATTGGTTTTGCATGGCAGAATCTAGGCCCACTTAGTCATTAATTCCATCCATTGTACAATTTTCTAGAACATCGACAACAATAATATACTTTTTTTTCTAAATACACGTTGGCGCGGTTTTACGCCAAGGAGCTGCGCAGTGGGTCACAAGGAAGTTCGTTGTCGTAGGGGACTCCGAAATTATTTTGACATCTTGGGGTTTTTTAACGTGCTTCAAGCGCTGTACACGGGTGTTTTTATTGCTTTCTTTTCCCGTCAGAATGCGGTACCACCGCTGGGATTTGAACCCGCCACCTCGCGCTTAGCAGCAAGAAGCCATAGCTACTGAGACGCCGCAGTAAGCAAGAATAGTACGAAAGGTTAACGACGATTACGCACATAGAGTGTTACTAACCAAAGATAATTCACCGTTTTAACAACACGCATACTTGAAAGTGCCGTGATTTAATTATGATCTAGTAATTGCGCAATAAAACGAATTATTTGTGAACGTAAAGAAAATAGAGACTCCAAAGAAACATTGTGAGACTAGGATGCTACGCAATGGAAAACACTACAACAATAAAGTAAACTGCGATACGCTTTCTCAAGAAATTCATGCCTTATTGATCAAGAAATTCATGATGTTCTCCCCCCGATTGTCATGGCAGTGAACGACTGCGAGGGCCAAGGTTTCGCGTAGTCAACTTAGTTATAAACACACACTATGTGTAGGTTTATACCTAACATAGTGTGTCTACCTACACTAGACAACACTATGTTATTTAGCCGAAATGCGCTCTACGGTAGCGCAAGTGCAGCCAGAGTTCCTATTGTATATCTTGACGTCAGCGACGAGACACACTTTGATATAGAATAGCGTGATTGAGGATATTGAGCAATGGCCGGATCATATTGTTCTTGTAATCAAATCCACGTCAGTGGGAGAGCGCCTCCAGGTTGAAGTGCCATTATTATTTTTAACTAAATTCATCAACGTAGGCTCTGTTCCACGGGGATTGTTTCCCAAGGGCCAGACGTTCTGGCACGATTATTATACGACAGCAAGAATAGTGAGCCGGCCAAAATGTAATGCTTGCGTTAAAAAAGGGGTGAACGTTGACATAAATTCAGCGCAAGATTATATGAAACCTCAAGAGAAATAGTGTGAGTATGGGCTATTAGATCCGTGCGCGCAATTGAGGAAAGCTTGCGTTAGTAAAGAATGCAATTTAAATTATTTTTTTTCTTATTTCCACTACAAGCAGCGGACTATACAAAAAGTGAATACCTCGGAGGCCCCTCAGTTATGAAAAACTAATAAACAATGAAAAAAAAAGGTGAGACAGACACCGAGAAAACTAAACTAGCACCTTTTAACTGTGAAAATTCGGCAGTGTAGCCAAGTTGGGATTGTAAAATTAGAATTAGGATAACGCGGGAGCTTGTTAGGGTTGAAAAAGAGAAAGGGAGAGCAAGGACAGGAAAGGCAGGGAGGTCAACCAGACGAGCACCCGCTTTGCTACCCTACTCTGGCGGTGGGGGAAAGGGGAATAGAAAGTGGAAAAGAGGGAGGGAGCGAGCACTCAGTGTGTGTGCGAGAATGCACAGGGACACTATAAACGGTCTCTTAGGCCGGTGCCCTTCAAGTAGTGTACTAGTGCACGAATAGCTTTTCGTGACAGTGACGGGTGTGGCCACGGTCCGGGTATCCTTGACTCGGAGAACGGTCTTGAGTCCAATCTGTTTAATGTTGTCCTCACAGAGAAGCGTTGTAAGTACACAACAAGTGCCGGATGGTTTCCTCGCACCTACAGTAGTCGCACATCGGGATCTCGGCCATTCCGATACGATAGAAGTAGGCGTTCGTGAATGCCGCTCCCAGGTGCAAGCGGCACAGCAAGGTTGTTTCGCCGCTTGGAAAAACTATCTATTTAGAGAACGAATGCGCAGACATGCTTGCAAGTCTGTTCTTGAACTAATGGCTATCGATGGTTAAATTATTGGCACGTCTCAATAACCAGCCACTTTCTGAAAGTATTCTTTGAGGTATCGTGTCAAAATAATACTTTTTTCCTCTCCTTTTTTTCCTTTTCTACTTATTGCAACACTTAGTAGCTGCGACACAGGCGGACTTTGTAGTTTTCCTCTTATAACTGGATCTGTAACTGGACTTCAGCGTTGTGTTTTTAATGTGAGACTCGCCCGTGATACTGAGCGAGTCCGCACAATATTGTAAAGCCGACCTGACGAAAGCATTATTATACGTTAACTCTTCTCAGTAGTCTTTCTTTATTATTAACTATATCCAAGGACATAGATTGGTGCCTACAGGCGGTGCCGTCTACTCCTGATCTCTGACGTGGGAACTCGGCTCAACACGATCGTCATAACAAAACCGACGATAAGAAAAGAAAAGATAAACCCTACTGGGCGTCATTTCCAAAGTTAACGTGTAGAAACATAAATGTTATTCTGCAGTTGCAAATGAAGTACCGTTCGAGTGCGACACTGTTCAAGCGCAACAGTCTCGAACACTGACACATGAGCCACGTAAACACGAAAACGCAAGGAAGCACGTAAACAAATATATATGGAGCTCCGAAAGCTTAATTTTAGTAAAAAAAGATTCTGCGATCCAAAAATTCCGAGGCACGCTGTAGTGGGGGCACTCCGGATGAGTTTTGACCACCCAGCTGAGGTTTTTTACCGTGCACCTAAGTCCAAGTACACGATCATTTCTACACTTCACACTCATCAAAAATATGGCCGCCGAGGCAAGGATTGAACCCGTGCCATCGAGCTCAGCAGTGCAATTAAGCTACCACAGCCGGGTATGTCCGATGTTGTATAATTTAACAGTATACGACCTCTTCGTTTGAACACCTCAGCGCAAAAATCTTTTGCACCGCCTGGGGCTAGTTGGCAGATATGACGTTGTGAACTCTGCCGCCTATGAAGAGAAGGAGAAGGAGGATGATGCTGTTGGTTCTGGGTAGATCTAGCCTTTTAAGGCATGCCGCCAATCACTCCACCAGAAAGGCCAGGACAGTTTGTCACTGTTCAGAAATGCAGCTCGAGTCAGGTGAACAAGATGCCAGCCTCGCTGTGTTGTCGTATACATGCATAAGCTTTGTCGCTAGAATCGATGTCATTTCGAAAGGATTTCCAGAAGGTTAGTGGGGGTTACGGAAAGTGGTTTGCTGAAGGGCAGTTGATTGAATGACGTGGTTCAAATCCCCAAGGCAACTCTAAAGTTATGAGAGTTCCTTTAAAAGACACGAAAGAGAAACATTGTCAGGTTAGACTAAAAAACGTTTCCTTGAAAAATTATTTACGCTAATTTTGCGGTAGTGCTTTGATTTTTGAACAGAATATGAAAAGCAAACTCCCCGTTTTCGAACTACGGGTCAAAAACCGAACGTTAGTATGACAGTATGACGTCATGCATCTGGCACAATTTTTCTCGTATTTCGGCCCGTCGTAGCTCAATGAAAGTTCTTGAAACTTGCGAAGTTCAGCCTGTGGCTATCTTAGAATACACTGTAATACAGTACTCTTACCGGTGAAAAATTACTTAGGCTTGAGCTGACACCGTCAACATCTATGACGCCACGGCGATTTTGTGCAGGAACTCCGAGGGGTCATTGCCACCAGTATTTTGTTCTTACCTCGTTTCTGATTTGCCACGCCGTTTATCTTATGGCAGCACGCCTTTCTTTGATATTGTATATAAGGTTATTTTTTATTTATTTCATTTAGGACTAGCTCACGGGCTGCCAGAGGGGCTTGGAGGGAGGGAAGCATGGGGTACAGTTCAACACTTGATCACAATTCCGGTACAAACAATCGGCAAGGAGAGATAAGCAATCAGGAAATCAGCCCTGCTACTAAATGGACCTCAACTTTTTCTTCCTCGCTGGTGTTCGCTTTACCATGCACTCAACGTTTGCTACACGTCTATTTGTGCATGGCTGTTCTAACGAAATGCCACCGCTTAGGCTGAGAGTCGAACCCGTGACCCCGTGTTCTGCAGCAGAACGCCACAACTGCTGACCTGAAGAGGCGGGTAGCGCGCACTCGTGAGGAAAGAACTGTGCTGTACATCAGCCTGTAATACACTATAACGCTGCTTACCTTTTTTCTCAAAGAAAGTGCCAGGGCACCCCCTTGCACTGTGTTTACACGCTTGTAATGCTTCCGCGCAAACATGCTGTGACTTTGCCGAATTCAGATTACAGTTTAAACCACGGTAAATAAACGCTACATCACCAGCCGCCCATCGAAGACAAAAAGCTTAGTCCTGAAGCCCGCGACCAAACTTATTAGAAACAATGTGGCAGTGATTTACCGTCGGGCATATAACGACACCTCTTATGGCTCGCGCGCCCAATTAAGTGTTCGGACGCAACTGGGAGTAACGGAACCACGCCCTGGAATAGCGCGAAGACTCGTTAATCACAGAAGCTGGTTGTTTACCGTTGTTAAAAAGAAAAGAAAAAGCAAAAGAAAAATAAAGCACGTGCCCGCAGTTTCCTCTCGCGAACGGACCAGACACCTATATATAAATTGAAAAATAAGGGAAACGACACATCCTGTTGTCAACACAGAGAAAAGCCGCATTCTACGTTTGAAAGCAAAAATCTGGCTTTTGAGAAATACCATAGCGCGAAGCTTCTTCATCGATTTTTCACGTTAGAGCGTTCTCTCGCGCGCCCCGAAATATCGACACCCGGATCGGTATTAGCAGGCTTCTTTCGCTTCGGCGTAACTCGCTCGGAAAGAAATTGAATCCGCGCTGTTGAAGCCCTCCAGTTTCGAAACGTCGTTGTTGTTGTTGCTACCTGAAAATGGCGCAAACAAAAGAGTACCATGGGTAGCAGGTAAAGGAAAAGATTTATACTATAGCTATTAGGACCACTGTACATGCCAGCGCTCGCCTACAGGCTCTAGGGCAATTTGACTCTGAAACCGAAATACGCTGACAGCGTCCGGTAGGGAGGCCACAAATGTGGCATGTCATTTTGATCAATAACAGTCGCCGGCCACTATCAGTGTTTGCTTTCGCCCGATACATCGATGCGTCCAGCCAAACTCTGACCGTGGCCAGGCCCATCTTGAGGAGCGCATGCGCTCATACGTTCTACCATGACGGTGGCCAGCCAGATCGGTATAGCCGGACACATGTGCCTCTATATGAGTGGTGAGTTTGCTGACGCGAAATTGAAGCGTGTGCTACATATTTGTACTGAGAACTGCTTTTTCCGCTCACGAGGCTGTGTGTTACGTGACTGCTGCTGCCACGCAAACTTTTAGCGCAGGTTGCTTATAACTCTAATTTTCATCCACTGTGTACGTGGCTCCGTGGTTGCGTTCTTCTACTGCGCACGAGGTCGCTGGTTTGGTTGCTGGCCGTGATTTCGGAATGAAAAGACGCAAGTCCTTTGTGAGTGCATGTTCAAAAAGAAAAAAAAGAAAAAGCAAGGTCAAGTTGTCGAAATTAGTATATAAGCGGTCCCCTGCGGCGGACCTTGTAACCCGTATTTATAACTTGTAACCATTCTTTTAACTCGTACACAGTCTCTAGACATTGAACGTCGCAATTTAGTTCCCATTCTCGTCTGTTATCGTCTGTGAGGATATTTGACACATAGCAGCGGTATGGAGCGGGCATAAAAGAGCACGCGCAGTACGGCGGATAATTAAGTCTCACTGCTGAACTACAAATCTCCGTTCCTCTATATTTGAGAAATTAGTAGAGAGAGAAGTACCCAAAACGTGGTTGAAAAATACAGTTGAAGTGCACAGATCGGTGCGTATAGAACCCAATGCAATCATAACGCAGTTTCACGACCTTTGAACATTAATTTTTATGCATGTAGTACATAACGTGACAGTGAAGCGCTTCTACACCTATCCTAGAAACACCGTGAAGGCCTATCCTCTCCCGGTTTCATCGCAGAAACATGTTCTGTTTTCTATTTCTTACAAGCTGCCACGTCTGCACAGAGAAATGGATGCACCGCGGAGAAAAAAAATCAATATGGAAGAAAAGCATAATTATAGCCAAGCGATAGTAGACAGCAGCTTCTGTGTTCTGAAGACAATGCTCATGCACAAGTGCAATCCCGTGGAACCACAAGCAAGGGGGACACGAGCACCTAAACTTCAACGCACGTGTTACGCAGTGCGTAGATCTGCCTGTACATTCGGACCACAGCTACCGGCGTTCTGCTTCGCGCGAGGTACTAGGTCCTATTCTTGACTATACGGCTCAAGCATTCTGGTGAGAGCATAAATGCCAAAAGTGATTGAGTACTCAGCTTCCGGTGCGAATTAAAGAAACTCAGATGGTCAATGCGAATCCGGAGCCCTCCAACACGAGATCTTTCATGGCCACCGCGTTGCTTTGGGACGTTAAAATCAATCAGTCAATCAACCAATTAAACTTTATGTGTCCTGATGAAACATGACACGCTGCGCCCTTGTCCTTGTTTACTTAGCGTCATGCTGTAGAACTGCAACTATTTATGAGGGGCGCACGTTTACGTCCTCATTACGCGCAAAAAAGCAATAATAACCTCTTTGTCATTTCCGCAACAGCTACTTAAGGTTTGTTCGTTACACAATTCTTTAGGTAGCACACATGATTTAAAATGTCCCCGCACGGCGTCAATTAAAGTCAGCAGGCCCGCCTACTTCCGCTATCAATCAGCGTCGCGAAACTAACCTATTCACCCAGGTCATCAAACTGTACAGGTAAAGACTGCATGGCGTTCGTACGCTGTATAGCATTTGTGGACTCGTCATTCTAAACACAGTCGGTGCACGGAATGAAAGCAAAGAGAAAAGAAAAACTAGAAGCCACGGCGGCGGATCGCCCACAGCCATTCACTGCCCTTTTATTTTTATTCATTTGACCCGTTTACATCATTATACAGGATGAACTCCGCAAAGTACACTTTTTAACTATTGTTTCGCCTCGAAATATTATTCAAAGGTTGACTACCTCGTTTTACTTTTGTTTTTAGTTTCATTCTTTTCTGCTCTGGGAATCTTTTAATCCCCCTCCCCCCTTACCGATGCGCAGCATGTAAGTGGTCGTGTGCATGCTGGCAAAAATTTTTGGCTCCCAATAAAGAGGTTCTCTCTCTTTCTCTTGCTGATTGGCGCTTGCAGTTGGCCTTGTTGGTTGTTACCCGTAGTGTTTTACATGGTTTGCTCGCACTGATGCAAATCAGTTTACGGTAAGCACAAACCAGTCCAAGCCCAAGCGAGCACGAGCTTCGGTTTCGCGGCCAACATCAGCACAGTCGTTCGCGTCTTCTTTTTTCTTCGGTTTCGCCGCTAGCGCCAGTACAGTGGCTCACGTCTTCTTCATTATTTATTTAGTTATTTATTTCATACTGCAGACCAAGAATCGGTCCAAGCAGGACACGTACAAGAGGCAAGATAAAAACACAAACATAAAAGATAACAGAGAAACATTATGCAAAATGGAAACAACACCAATTAACAGTAGGTATTACCCACAAGAGTAACAGCGAAGAACTCCGACGAAGGTGTGTAGGCACAAAGAAGAGACACACAGCGCTGTACTGATAAGTGCAACAAATCAAGAAAAAAGTGCACAGACAGTGTCACTATCGTGTATTGTCGGTGGTCTCTAAGAACGTCAACACCTCTTCACCGAAGGCTACCAGATGCACAGCTTACACAATTTCTACCCGCACTTGCTATTTCGGCAGGCTGGTAAGCGCTGATTTGTTAAGTGGTGTGTTGGGTAACTGACATGTGGTCTTCTGAGAAAGTGTTCTTCAATTTGATCGTGTTGAAATCGACCGGTTTGGCCGAAGTAACTTTTACCACAGGAGATAGGTATCTTATGATAATAGCGCTGTTTGACGGTGCAATAGCAGCGCTGTGTGTGTCTTCTTTGAACCTCTCTTCATCTTCGTCCAATTTCTGCGCTCTGTCACGCTGTTTTTTACAGTGAATTGTCAAATTAGCAAGTGCTTATCAGGAAAAGAGAGCGAGAGGAAAACATTGGGAGATCCTACGAATATATATATATATGTGGGGGGGGGGGGTCGGTTACTAAGCGAAGAGCTTTCTTTGATGTTTACTGAAACACCTTCACTTCCCCTCTCCTTTGCTTCCATGTAGCTCAAACACAGTGTTGCTTCAGTGCTCTTTGCTTAATGCACGCTCCGATTCCATTTTGTTCACTTCACTTCTTTTTACATACTGGACTGCTAATGATGCCAAATTCTTCACTTGTTTGTGGCTGACTTCTACAATTTTCGGTACTGCGGACGGACCGCACCAGCAGACTCCGCGGACGAGCGTAGCCCGCCCCACATCACGGCACCCTGCACCCCCCCCCCTCCTCGGAAGCGCAGATGAGATCGCCCACGCGGCTGCGGATGCCGTGGCCACCGGCAATTCAGCACATGCGAAAGCCCGTCTCCCCTGCGCTCCTCCTCCTCCTCTCTTCGCTATTGACTTTCTTTCATCTACCGCTGCGCTCCGTGTTTACTTTCATTCTTCGCGGCATTCGTTCGCTTGGTTACGCCGACGCCGCCGACGCCGCCGACGCTCGCCACAGGAACGGGCTATTAAGGGCTGCGTTCTAAATAATATATATGGCGATTATATCTGTGTGTACTTGCAGCAGGGCAGTCGAACCAACAAAGGAATGATGAACCAGAACGGGAGATTGTTCATACTGTTTCGCATACGCTCAAACGACCTCTTGGCTGTATATATTACCATTTCGGGATGATTAACATTAGGTATTTCACTTCTTGTGTCAAGAAACCATTGTGCACGGTAAACCATGCGTAAAAATACACTGCCCTTCAAAGGTTGTTTTGATTTTTAAAGAAAACCTGCGCATAGTGCAACGGTGGACGATGACTACGAAAATGTGCGAATTAGTAACGAGTTCCTTAATAGTCATTGCTGCAAGAAAGATGAACGAGAAGTTGAAAACTGTTGCTGCCTGATTGTTCGGCTGATCCCTGCGCTGCGTGCGTCGCACAGAGGTGCAGATATGCGTTCATCAATTATTTGCTGCATGCTTATAGTCAACGAGGCAATTTAGGTTTGGCTGCGATAAAGGCACAAGCTTCTGGGGAACTTCTCTGAGCAGGTTTACTTCGCCCTGCATGCCAGCACAACACCTTGTTCTCGCTCGCCATCGCGCCGCAAAATTTCTATATGCGCGCATTCCATCTCCGCGGTCTCTCGAACTTTTTGCCGATTCACCAGCTGCCGCATCGCCTACTATATTTGCCAAGTTCATGGTGCTCGACGTCTTGCCGCTTCATTTCAAAGTAAACTGTAATTTATTTGGCAAACAAAGCCTGCAGTTTTCACCAACTCATGGCGCGTGACAGGAGGTCAGCGCATCCGCGAAGCGATCTGCCAATACTCAATCAACCGCGGGATATTTTTGCAAAGCACTCGAGGCCGTATCTGACGGCCCTGACCATCTGTTCCGCGTGTGAGGATATCACGCAAAGCCTCAACACTGCAGTCATAAGCTCTGCAGATATTTACCATAAAAAATGCCAACTTGCCGCCAACTTCTTTTCTTCAGCCTGTATGTCAAACTTCTCGTTTCTTTTATGTGCTATCTTTTGGTTGCTATGGCCGCTATTGATAAAAGAGATCGATGTAGATCGTCTTGCAATGAGCAATATAATATAATATAATATAATATAATATAATATAATGTAATATAGTATAATGTAATGTAATATAATATAATATAATATAATATAATATAATATAATATAATAAAGTATAATTAAAGGAGGTTGTCCTCCAGAGATCCCTTGTACACTATAGTGCACATTGCTTTCAACCCTGCGCAAAATTAATTCGAAAGTCGTTTCGTGAAATATTTTTCAATGATATAAAGTCGGTTGCTTGCGGAATTGTATGAAAATGGTTAAATAAGATTCTTGCTGTCAAACTTTAAAATTGACGCTAATTTGACGTGGACCGCTGTATTGTCCGAAATGCATGCGTTTCGAATACCGCAATTCGAGATGAACGTTCCAATCCACCACACAATCTGATATCTTCATCTCTGCGTTTGTGTAATGAAATATGGTTTTTATGATAACGAACACAAAGAAACGGTTGTTACTTTCTCCGCGTGCAAAGAGATGGAGAATCCTATAATGTTATCTGAACAATAAAGTGGCTTTTACATAATTCTAACATACCATGTCGGCAATAATAACCCACTTAAAAAAGCGATTATATCTGGTCAGTATGTATATATATAGGGACTAAGGAGGCTGAAGCAGTGGTTCTGGTCCTCACACGGAAATATTCGTCGTGCCTATGGAGGCGGCGGCGTTGAAGGAGGTTGTTTAAATATAAATAAACATTTGGACTAGCCCTCCTTGGTTGCGCTAGTCCATAAAGCCTCTTTTGCGTCATATGAAATGAAATGAAATATGTGCCTCCTAGACAAGTAATCTCGCAAAATTTTACTTCCGCCACTCTCTCTTAGGCCTCTTGTGTGTGATACGTCATTCGCGCAAAGGGAGGAAAAACACAAAGACAATACAAACGTTGGCAGATGGCTAAAATGTGTACGCCGTCGTTTTGGGGGGCAGCAACTGTCGCTTGTCAATCTCCCAATGCTTGCTAAGTGGCGACACAATACCGCACCGCAGCATATAGAGTGGCTTCACCTAGGCGTGTGCTATCCACGTCTTCCTAGAGCAAGTGCGTGAAACGCGCAGCTGAAACAACAACTGATTAATACGAGCACGCGCGTCAGCGGTGCCGTCTGCAACAGATAAGTACAAGCGTTATCGCGAGTCCTTTCCGTCGCAGTTTTATGTGATTAGGAGTTTGTTCGTTTTTTTTTTTGTATGAAGTTGCTTGGAGTGTAGATGCTGCAGGTAAATCTTAGGTTCAGCGCGTGGCGTTTGTTAGCATGTCAATTTGTGTCCTTTGTGGCCTCTCATATCAACCTGCATGGTTTGCTAATGAACTGAATTAACCACCTAAGCTAACCAGTCGTCTACATACCATCTTTTATTTACACAGAAAGGTCATCAACGGCAGTCTGTGTTTCGAATCGTGTCTAGAATGCATACACTCCAGAGGTAGCCGAATAAATTCTTGCTTTCTCTATGCAGGCAAAGCAAGCATCTGTATGCTGTTCCGTCACTCGCCTCATTATGAAAGTTTTTTTTTGTTCGCTGATTTGCTTAAAAAAAACATTTCTGCAAGAGAGGCACATCGCTACAGCTGCAGCGTTTCTGACGATCGATCTGAGGACAAGAACTACATTAAATCAGAAGTCATTTTCCTAATTGATATCCACCTGCAGCAACAAGCTCACGCTACAAAGAGCCAAGAATCAGTATACAGCAACGGGGAAGTAACAAAGGAAAGCGGAAGTGATCGATGTGATGTAACGCAAGCGCTGTCGTAAAAGCGAAAGATGCAATCAGTCTAAAAGTTAACCGCGTGGGAGCTCACGTAGCGTGACAGCGTGCGCGTTAACACAGTCCGTAAGGTAACGGTTGGTGGTACATAACTTTACGAGCCGGCCTTTTCAGATTAATGACTCAGTGTTTGGTGAGCGATCATGTAGTACACATTCATATATTAAGGTTATCACAGCACGTGGAGTCGGTTAGCTTGTGCAAAAGTTAGGATCACCGCCACTTTCACGGTAGTCGCATGGGAAATTTGTTAACTGCCGTAATAGTCCCGCGTGGGCTTATCAGAGGTCCTGACAAGTCTAGGTTGGGAGTTTTCAATACGTCTAATATAAGATGGCCCGACACCTAAGTAAGTTTTGAAAAGATGTAGCAAAGGAGCGGGACGTACGATCGAGGCATGCTTGGGTGCTCGAGGCTCATACAACGACCATTTGTTGTGGAGAGAGAGAGATAGTAAAGAGAGGAAAGGCAGGAAGGTCAACCTTTGTTGAGGAGATACATGCACCATGTATGCATGGTCGTAATCAGTCTCCTTATTGACCGACTTTTTTCAAACATAGTATATAAGTATATATAGAGAAATGAGATGCGAAAAGCGGGGAAGTCAACCGGAACACAAATATCCAGTTTACTACACTGCACTGAGGAAGGGGCAAAGGGAGAAAAACATAGAACGGAATCTTCAAATGCTGCCTTAAGCGGTTCCAAGATTCCTGTCTACGTTCAGCGACCTAGATGAATAATTCTGACATTCTTGGCTTATCTTTAATGCGTTTAGCATTTCTAGCCTACTTCAGCTGTTTTGAATCCGTCCGTCCGTCCGTCCATCCATCCATCCATCCATCCATCCATCCATCCATCCATCCATCCATCCATCCATCCATCCATCCATCCATCCATCCATCCATCCATCCATCCATCCATCCATCCTCTTACGCCGGCCATGATAGCACAAGTTGTCTATCATCTTGGGCCACTACATACGTGGTCGCGATACCGCCGTATATATTCTATCGTCGTCATTCCAGCTTCATCATCTTACTCTCGTCCTGCCGCCTTGTCGTCGTCGCGGCACCTACGTCGACTCAGTGACACAACTTGTCCAGTAACCTGGGTCACTAGGGATGTGATAGTCGCGTTCCATTCGTGATCGCTGCACCGTCGTCATTTCAGCTTGGTCACTGACTCTCGTCATGCCGTCGTCGCCACGCCATCTTCGTCGTACAGTCATCATGCCTTCGCTGTCATACCGTTGTCGTCAGGCCATCGTGATCGTTCTATCGCTGTCACTCCAGCTTCTTCATTTGATTCTCGTCAGGCCGTCTTTCTCACGCCATCGTCGTCATACAGCCGTCACGCAACCGCCTCACGTCATCGTCATACAGCTATGATAAAGTCATCGTCATGTCATCGTTGTCATAGACCAATCGTCATCTCATTGTCCTCATGCCGTTGTCATACCATCGTTGTCATTAACTCGTCGTCATACAGTCGTCGTCATGCATTTGTTTTCATACCGTCGTCGTGATGACGAAGTGGTCACTCCTTCGTCGTCATTCTAAATTCCTCATCCAACTGTCGTCATGCCGCCTTCGTCACGTCAACGTCGTCATACAGTTGTAGTCATGGCGTCGTCAGTATGCTGTCGTTATACAATCGTCATCTCTTTAGAAACATCCTCCCACTGTCGTCATGCCGTCGTCGTCATATATGGCCTTCGTCGGTGCATCGACATCACTCTACCGCAGTCATGCTGTCGTTATTCAATCGTGATTATACAACCACTGTCATGCCATCGTTACCAGACAGTCGCTGTCACGCATCTGTTTTCATACCGCCGTCGTGATGTCGTCGTGATAGTGCCATCGTCGTCATTCGGTTGTCGTCATACTGTCGCCGTTACGTCATTGTCGTCATACGCTTGTCATTATCTCATTGTGATCATGTTGTCGTCGACAACCCGCCTTTGGTGATCCATCAACATCATTCCTTTTTCGTAATTACATCGTCGTCACTCCATCGCCGTCATACAGTCATGGTCATCGCGTCATGCTCATGGGCGACCTTGTCAAGCGAGTGTCATAAGTGGGCTGATAGCGAAACAGTGTATGTCGCTCAAAGCTGAAGCCACATAAGTGTCAGAATGGCCCACAAGTGATTTAAATAGACGTCACTCCAGCAACAGGGTGTGTCGCTACACTACTTGAATGTCACTCGTTGTACCGTCGACAGTCGTCGTAAGATGGTGTGTCTTTTTCTCAAACATAGTGTGAACGGTGTGTATTAACCGTGCTGTCCAATATTTCCCTTATGACTCCCTTTACTATTTAATTTTGTGGTTTGTATATGGAATAGTCTGGCGCAGTGGGCAACGACCAAGGCTGCATAACACCTGCCCGTTGGGTGCGGGCAGACTTAGCGATGTTAAACTGCCCACATGATGAGGCGTCGTTAACTTCAGTGCTGAAGCTCGCCGCGCTCAGTACTTAAGATAGTTAAATATATATTTGAATGTCTCGAGAAAGTCGTCTTAAGTTCTATAGTCGAGGTCTCCGTGTGTGTCATCTATCTGCCATCGCCTGTCATGGCGTATCTGTCACCACATTAACGGTGATGTGGACATTGCGTGCAGCTAAACAATCTCTCGCGGAATCTCCATAGTCACTCTGGCTACCTCTCAGTTTTTTACTAAAAGTGCAGTTAATAATAAAAGTACAATTTGAAACTTTCCACTATCTAATTTGAGGCTGAACTAAATGTTACGTCGAGAAACGGATGAGAACGTGCTAATCGAGCAGAAGGTGTAGTTATAAACAGTTGTAGCAGTTGCGCATCGTTTCCCAGAATAACGAGTTTGGTTGTGCACAGGTGTCTGTGAACGGTAATGTATTGTGGCACTGGACTGTATGTTGCTTTTCAAACCTTGTCACGTATTCTAAACAGTGCCGTGACGTCTTGGTTGGACTATTAAGAAAGATTTTCCTTCGCGCGAAATTGCAGATCTGAACGTTCGACCGAAAAGCAAGTTTGTAGATAATGGCTGTTTATGCGTCTAATACGGCATATGGTACTCAATGATTCATCATGATTTTAGCTTTATCTAACATCAAGGACATCTTCAGACGCCAATCTCATGCTGTAGGAATATGCACGTCCAAACGCTGACGATACCTCGTTTCTTGCAGACACCAAACAGCACCAACATTATATGCTCTTCTCGTTCGCGCATCAACTATTGGACGCGTCAGATTGGTTTTGTTTGCAAATCACGACTCGCTAACGCATTCTGCATGTCTGGTCTTCTTGTGGCTAAAATCCACTTTATGCTTCAGGGATGTGTGTGGCAACTCCGCATGCTTCTGTGAGGAGCGATGGCTGCATTGACGTCATATAATTCAACGAAGATCCTGTAGGTTGCACTGCAAGAGAAAGAGCATGGCTGACAATGCAGTAGGACCTTCCAAACTGTATCGCTGGGACTGGGTTAGCTGTTCAAACTATGCAGTTCATCGACCACGTGCTAGTAGACATTTCAATGCAATATAATACTTGGAAAACTGTTTCTATTTGTGACTACTTTCACGGCTCTTATCGCCCGCTCAGCAACCACAGCGTCTGCGGTGACCCTACTTTGATGCAGAAATAAACTAATCTTTAAATAGTTTTTTATATTTGGGTTTGTTAGAAGCTTTCAAACTTGCCGAAAGCAAACTATGATACGCGCATAAAAGAGGACACTGTGGCGACCCTCTTCGTATTTAAGAAGTGTATGTGCTCAGGTCATCATACGAAACATCTTTCTAAGCTACCCAATTCTGTATCTGTTTTCATGGTTTGCTTTTAAAGCGATAGCCTTTTCTGGCTCTTTTGCCCACTTTGCAATTTATATGTTGCTGGCCGTTTATGGGGCCACAAATAAAAGATGGCAGTGACTCCGATAGCACGGTTTTGCGTTGCGCTTGATTACCTCGGATGTTGTTGAAGCTGCACTCGAGTCCGACTAAAGTGGACGCGACATACGTGTTTGCGCCAAAATTTTTGGCACCCTTAAATACTTTAACACGCCGTGTATCGCCTGTAATGACATCACACAGGCGCCACTACGCTGCACCTAAACAGCTGCGCCAGTAAAAGTACACCACTGTCAGATTTGAGCACTGACATTGTTTCCTGCTTTTAATATTGAAATAATCTCAGTAGATTTAAGATGAACTGCATGAGCGGTGAATGTTACGTTTCGTGACATTTCTTTGTGGGCTGATATTCCCAAATTCTGAGGAATAATTTATTCAGAAACGTAGGACTTCGGGCGCTATAAAGTAAAATTATTCCAATGTGTTGTTATTCCAATCTCCGGACGTCCAATTTGCGTAACCACCAACGCAAACATCGGGCGGTAATCCGCAGCGTTGTTTAAAAAGCCCAATCAAACGCGCTCCTCGTTTATAGAAAGTCACTTTCTCTTTGGTTTCAAAGCGAATAGCATTTCTACATTCAGCAGATTTCCTTATCGGATTGGCTGACAAGAGGCGAGGAGCACGTTCAAGTAGAGAGGGATTCGATGGGGCCGATTCAATACAGTCAAAGTAGATAACCGGCTGAAGAGGGTGGTGCCGGCGTCTGTGGTTGATCCGCTTGCCCTTAGCTTGCGGTGGCTGGTTGAAAATCGTGGCGGCGTGCAACGGAACGTTAAAAATGCCGCGAGCACTGATCCTCAGCAAAGAAGAGTTAGCAAAGTGATGTCGCATACGTGCCGAAAGCGCTCGATGACGTTATAGTACTAAGGAAAAATGTTTGACGAAACAGTTCTGCGGAAACCCCCAAGGTGGAGAGAAGTTGTTAATTAAGGAGAAATGCGACATCCACCCAATCGTAGCAATCGCTACATAGGAAACCCATACGGTTTCCTCGAAAGAAAAGCCTCGCAGTTGAAGAAAAATTCGTCCTGGTCCGGAAAAATGTTAATTATGCGCAAATAAATCCATGCTCCGCAACCACTCCCAGTAGTTAGTGCCAGAGCAATCGGTGGGCAGGCATCTATTCCTTACGGAAGGGGCAGCCTCCGGCTACTGAGAAAAAAATTAATTGGTTTTGTTCGGCAAATTAATGCGTCTTTAACGCGTACACGTCCCTTTGACGCTATGAGATTTTGCGGTTTTGTGACGTCGCGTGACAGGCAGGCGAAGCGGGCGCAGCCGGAAAGAGTTTGATCAACGGCAGAGTATTATGGCGAAAAAGCCGTCGAATGAGAAATAATTATTTTTCGTTCGTTCGGTCTAATCAGGCATAATCGGCGTGCACGCACCATACCAGATGAGGCGTTTTTACGGTTTTCGTGACGTCGCGTGAGAGACAAGTGAAGTGGGGGTTGCCCGGACATTTTTAGACCAATCATGGAGGGCTTTTGGCTTAATTAATGGCTTTACGTTGCAGCGCCCTTTACATGGGCAACTTTAGTGATTGAATGGCGTAGCAATGTACTCCGCATATATGGCATCGACAAACATATCGCATGTATATACCTCAGTATATGCTGAGCAACATGGCGGCGCCGACGGCAAAAGAGAGAGAATCTATTTGAAAGAGGGCAGAGAGGTCGGCCTGAGCTAGCGCGCTCTAGCCTGCGACTCTGCACAGGGGGAGGGGGAGCGGGGACATAAAGGTATGATGAGGGATGATGATGACATACAAAGAGGGATGCACAATGGTGAAAGCAAGTTCAACATTCTGAGGATAAACATTGATAAATGTCATCCTTGAAGCCACCTCAGGGTTCCATATCTTGGCTGTAGTAACTAGTTCAATCGAACCTTCAGATAAAGGCGTTAAGACAAAGCTGGTGTGTGCGCCTCTCCTGCGTGAGCAGCACAGGCACCAAGCAAAAGCTTTACAGCCTGTAAAGAGCTACGATAAGCAGCTCCAGTACGGCGAGCACCTGCAGGGAACTTTTGGCGGCCGAATTCTGGAGACCACAGAAAACCACGCGCATTGACTCTACCAGGTGCTTCAGCATTTTCTGAACTCTTTCTTTCGCGTTATATTCATCTCCTTACTTGCCCGTTGTGTCACCGGTTTCATTGGCACTCTCCTTCTTGGCTTCATGTCGCAGAGGACCACAAGGACCCTTTGTCATGGCCATGGGTCAAGAGGACAGCGAAGGCCATTCCGCGTCTCTATCAGGGAGGACGCAGAAAGAAACAAACACATAGAGAAAGCACTGTCTTTGTGTATCTGCTTCTTTCTACGTCCTTGTTCAGTCGCTCTTACACATTCTATTATGGATTCAAACAAACTAGCCCGTCAACGTGTTCTTACTAAATTAACCAGTAGTAGTATAAGACTTTTATTCAGCCAAAAATTACAGGCCGAGCATATCGACCGCCTGGGTGGCCAGTCGACGCTGTTCTTCTTCACCTTCAGCGCCAAGCCAGTCCAGCCAGGTGGTGATGGAAAGTGAAGGGGGAGGATAGGAACTTGATTGCTGAGCAGCCGGACAGTAGAATAGGCAATGGGATAGGTCTGCATAAGTAGAGGGGCAGTTGGGACAGGAGGGGTCGGAGCGATAGCGATAGAGAAAGAGGCGGGAAGGGGTTACCAGTGCATTCATTTGGATGTGCCGCAGAAGGCGAGCCTCCGGCACAGTGAGTGATGGATGAAGGGGGAGGGTAGAGGCGCTTGTCGAGACGGAGTTGGAGGTAAACTTCCTTGATAGTGCGGCGCAGGGAGAGTCCCCCAGAATCCTGCGAGGGCCCCGACCAGGGGATCAACGGTGCCCGGTTAAAAACGTCACGGGCGAGCTGATGGGCCAGCTCATTGCCGTCAATCCCCGAATGCCCAGGGACCCAGCGGAGGAAAACGGTGGAAGGTTGCAATGCGGAGACCGCTCGTTCGACCTCTTGTTGGAGTGAATGGGGTAGGGTGCGGTTTTGTATGTGGCGAATGACGGCTTGGGAATCGGTGTATATCGTGTACTCTGGGAGCGAGGGCAGGGAGGGAAATGATTGTAGGGCATGTACAATGGCAAGGACCTCGAGAGATAGTGCATCCGGAGGGTGTAGGTACGGCCCACTCGTGTGAGTTTCAGGTGCTGGGAGGTGGGGATGGTAGATAGCGTAGCCGCAGGAACCTCGAGGGGCTATGAAAGAGGCATCCGTGTAGGCTACTCCCTGGGTAGTAAAGAGGGGGGAATGATGCTGCGCGGCCGCGTGACGACGGCCGGCATGCAGGACAGGGGACATATTGGACGGCAGGGGGAGAATGCGAAGATTGGGCGCCGGGGTGGATTTTGGAGAGGTAAAGGAGGAAACGGGAATGGGAGAGATACCCGCCTGGGCCAGTAACCACTGACCCTGACGGGTAAGAGAAAGCCGGGCAAGCTGGGAGTCACGGTGGAGAGAGAGAAGAGAACGAAGAGGATGGAAGAGGCCTGTGGCAAAGAGCTTAGCAGTGGAGGTGGTGATAGGGAGGTTGAGAGCTGCCTTGTAGAGGCCCACAAGGGCGGTCTTGAGGGTGTTAAGCTGAGTGGGGGTGAAGGAAACGTAAGGCACAAAGTACAGGAACTTGTTGAGGGCGAGCGCATGGGCAACTCGGCACGCATGAGCCTCGTGGAGGCCCGAGCGCCGAGTGACCACGCGCCGCAGGAGGTGAGTTACCGAGTGACAAGTCCTGACAGCATGGTGTAGGGCTTGCACATTCTTGGCTGCATGCAACGGGAAGCCAAGAACTTTGCATTGGGGGACAATAGGAATGGGAGAGCCGGAAAGATGGAGGGAGATTAGGGCGTTGTGGGAGCGCTGGTATGAGGAGTA
Organism: Dermacentor variabilis; assembly: GCF_050947875.1. NCBI lineage: Eukaryota > Metazoa > Arthropoda > Arachnida > Ixodida > Ixodidae > Dermacentor > Dermacentor variabilis. The sequence continues at coordinate 32,501,837 of NC_134571.1, forward strand.
GTTAAGAAGGAGAAGCTCGGATTTCTCCGGAGCAGGTGACAAGCCAGCAGTGGAGAGAAAGGAGTTGATGAGATCGAGGCCACGTTGCAGGGTGTCCTGTACGTGACCGGGAGAACCAGATGAACACCAGAGGGTGATGTCGTCGGCATAAAAGATGTGCTGGAGGTCAGGAATCTGGGCTAGTTGGGAGGCGAGAGGGGTCATAGCAAGATTAAAAAGGATAGGAGAGAGAACAGCACCTTGAGGAGTGCCACGGGTGAGCGGGTGGGGATCGGACAGATGGGTGTCCACTCGGAAACGAGCCACTCGGTTAGAGAGAAAGGAGCGGAGATAAGAGTACATCCGGTGTCCGCAGTCCAGGGAGGAGAGTTGAGACAGGATATGGTCGTGGCACACACCGTCGAAGGCCTTGCGGACATCAACAGTCACAAGAGCGTGGATCTGGCTGGGATTGGGTGAGAGAAAGGTGTGCTGGAGGATCAGGAACATGTCCTGTGCACAGACGCGCCGTCGAAAGCCGATAAGAGAATGGGGGAAGAACTCTTTCGCTTCAATAAAATCGGAGAGGCGAGTCAAAGCCATTCGCTCAAGGGTCTTGCCAACACACGACGTCAAGGAGATAGGGCGAAGGTTAGAAAGGGAGGGAGGTTTGCCTGGCTTCGGAATCATAGAAATAAGGGAGGATGTCCAAGCGCTCGGCAAGCAGCCGGTGTCCCAGGCATTGTTGAAAGTCTGAAGGAGGAATTCCTTGGAGTGGTCGGGGAGGTTGCGGAGTGTAGTGTATGTGATGGTATCCTCACCGGGAGCCGAGCGAGAAGCATTAGCAGCCAGGGCAGCTTCGAGCTCCCGGAGAGTGAAAGGCCGGTCGAGGTCTGGGTTAGGATCACCAGAGTAGGTTGGGTAGGAAGGTGTGAGAGGGGGTGGGAGATACAAAGAAGTGAGCTTGTCAAAGACATCGGAGGGAGTCCCCTGAGTGAGGGCTTTTGCTAGAGTGGGAGCAAGGGCAGGCTTCGTACCTAAGAAAGATTTAAAAAGGGACCACGTGGATCGCGAGTGTAATGCAGAATCGAGGCCGTCACAAAGCGCATTCCAACGAGAATGCTCGAGGGACGTGCCATGGGCAACTATCTCGGCCCGCAGAGCAGCAATCCAGGAGGAAAGCTGGGTATTTTGGGGTTGGGATCGCAAGGAACGTTGGAGACGTTTCAGCCGACGCCATAAACGGAGAAAGTGAGGATCCGGGTCAGGGATAGGGTGACGTGAGCGAACGCGACGGCTACTGGTCGAAAGCGCTGCGGAGATACGCGACGTCCAGTCGTCGTAAGATTCAAAGGAGGCGGAAAGGAGATTAGTGCGAAATGCGTGCCAGTCAGTGTGAGTGGTTGAGTGCGATAGAGGGATGTGGGAAAGAGAAGCGCTAATATGAATGAGGAAATGGTCGCTGAGGAGCGTTTCAGCTGTGACCTGCCAGTGAAAGGAAAGGGAGCCCCGAGAGAAAGAGAGGTCGGGTGTCGTGGAGCGCTGTGAGACAGTGCCCGCTCGAGTAGGGGAGCCAGGGGTATTAAGAAGGGTGAGGTGGCGCTCCTGGGCAAGACAGTGGAGCAGGCGGCCGGGCTTGAGGGTCTGGGAGTAGCCCCAGAGCGTGTGAGGGGCGTTAAAATCGCCACCAAGGAAGAGATGGGTGGTAGCGGGAACAGAATGAAGGAACTTGCCCAAGGCAGTGAACAAAGAGGATGTGGCAGGGGGATTATAGAAAGACATAAAGGCGAGTGAGATGCGCGATGAAGGTTGGTAATACACCACACCAACTAAATATTTTTGGAGGCTGGAGGGGATATCAAGTGGCTCGACGAGGACGTCGCTGCGTACATAAATGGACGCAAGCGGCGCGCCCGTCGTGGCATGGTAGGCGCGGTAACCTGGGACGGTGCGGGCCGTCCGCGTCTCCTGGAGAAGGAGAAAATGGGGCAGGGAAGGGCGGGTGAGGAGATACTGGTGGAGGGGGGTCTTATTGTGGCGAAGGTTTCGACAGTTCCACTGTACAATCTCGAGGTCCTCTCCACGCGCCATGTTTACGATAGATTAGAGGTAGAAGAGTTTGCGGGGACACGTTCCTACTTTTTGGCCGGGGGCAGTGACTCCTGGAGGGAGCCCAGCATAGAAGCGAATGATTCCAATTGCTTGGATTGGGTTTGGAGGGTGGTGAGGATCTGGACAATCGAAGTTTCGAGCTGAAGCAAGCGAGTGTGGTGTGCGGTGGTGGTGGTTTCCACCAGGTCAGCCAATGGGGCGACCTGGGCGTTAGGGGACGGGGTGATGAACGTGGCAAGGTGCTCATTTAGCTTGCTAAGCTGGGATGTAAGAGAGGAGGTGGTTGTCTTGAGGGTTTGTGTCAATGCGTGGATTTGCTGTTGTAAATCTTGGGATATGCGCTGTTGTTCGCGCTGGTGACGCTCAAGCATTGTGAGCCGGAGATCGAAGGAGCGGTTCTCGTCAATCAGGGATGGCGAGGGTATAGTAGAGGAAGAAAGGGATGCTTGCACCGAGGCCCCTTTCACTGTAGCGGCGTAGGAGCCTGGAGGTGATGGAGTCTGAGTTGAAGGAGATGCATGAATAGCGAAAGAGGCGGAAGAAGGGGTGGGCTGCGTGGCCCTGCGCAAAGCTGTGCGACGGAGAAACGCGGCTTTGGCACACTCGCGTTGTTTAGCGAGGAGGAAGGGGCAGGTGGGGTCGAGAGAGGGATGTGTGTTTACTTGGCAATGAATGCACCATGGTTGGGCACACGCGTGAGCGGTAGGATCTGCGGGTAGGGGAGCAGCACAGCGGCGGCACTTGGCCGGAACGTTGTGCTGAGGGCATTGGTGAGCACGATGTCCCAGAGCAAGACAACGGGTGCATGTGGGGGGCTTAGGCTTATGAGGGCGGCATCGGAAAGCGACGCGTTTAAAATATACGAAGTGGGGTATGACGGTGCCAGCGAAGGTTATGAGCACTGATTCTGTGCTGCCCATCATACGAGCAGCGAGAATATCAGTCGTGTACGATTCAAGGTCATGCATGAGCTGAGCAGGAGTAAAGTGACCACCGACGTTATGGATGACGCCGAGGCAGGAAATGGGAGGATTGGGGGCATATGTTTTGACGGTGATTGGCTTACCGTGGAGCTGAAGATGCGTGAGAGAAAGTAGGAGTTGGGCGGTGAGAGGGGAGTGTGTTTTCAGAAATACAAGGCTCTGAGCTGGCTTGGCCTGAAGGGTGATCTCTGCGCTGGTTTTGGAGGAGAGATGTGCGGCTGAGATGATGGCGGCAAGCAAGTCGTAAAGAGGCAGCTTGGGAGTGAGGGTACCGGGCGGAAGTTGGATCCCAACTGAGATGAGCTCGGTGCGAGGGCGGGCGGCGGAGGCAGGTTTACGGCTGGTACTAACGGTGCTCCAGCCGCTTTCTAATGATGGCGTATTATGGTCGTTGTCTGGGGACGACGTGAAATCCATCTCCGCCGACGAGTCGTCAGCCGGGTACACGGTGGTCAAGGAGGTAGGCGCGACAGAAACATTGGGAATGACAGCGGCGGGCATAGAGCTTGCAGTGTCCAACACGGCAGATGTGGTGGAACCGGTGGGAGCGGCTGCAACAAGCGCGTTCAGCTGCGATTCTGATGTCTGATTGCGGCTCTTTACAACAGGCGCCAATGTGGCCGGAATAGACGCGGCGGCATCCGCGGAGGCGACGGTGAACGCTGCTGGCTGCGACACGTTTAGTGGTCCGAGACTCTTGGCGCCGCTGACAGCATGGAGCTTGGTCGTAGGAGACATTGAGGCGACGAACGCCGACTGCGACGCGGCGGTCGAGTCAGAGCTCTCAGCGTTGCTCACAGCGTTGAACGTGGCCGGAATATGCACGATGGCGTGCGCGGAGTGCAGGAACGCAGCCGGTTGAGGCAGGGCTGCCGGCGTAGAATTAGTCACGTCGCTGGTAACATTCAGCGTTGACAGAGTAGGCACAGTGGCACCGGCGGCGGTAGAAGAGGAGGCCAGCGGGGCATTGGTGGCTGTCGGCTGCCGGGTCTTCGTGAGACGCTGCATTTCAGAGGTGCAGGCGCGGCGAGTTAGGGTTAGCGCGGCGCCGCGCCGCTTCGTAGATTTGGAGGGGCCTGGAGGGCCAGCCTGGCGTCGGACCGGGAGTCGTATGGTGCCCACTTGTGGCGGAAGTCTTCGTGAAAAGATGAAGAGTAGACCCAGGGGCGGGCAAGGCCCTGGACCGGGCCAAGGACAGGTGAAAACGGAGCACGATATGCAGCCAGATAACCAGAGTGGCGCCACCTCGTGGCTCAAATTAACCATAACGTTGTCACGCGCGCACAGATAAACATGAACACATCTCGCTCGGTGACAGTGGAGACTGTGAGAACGCTGGAGTTAGGCATCGTGGCAGCAGCTGTGAGCCAATTGTCCTGCCTGCATCTGTCACTTCAACGTGAACGAACGTCCAAAGCACAGCTCATACGAAGCTACCGGCCCTACGCGACCTCTGCAAACATCGCAGATCGCTTTGAAGGTGAGGGCCGCGCGGCAGCGCACTTTGGCCACGTTGCAGATCACTTTCAAGACACACGTGCGCCGGCAACGCGTTCCTATGACATCCGCCAAAGGCGTCTACTACAGCCTCCGCGATTCGAGTGGTCAACACCTAGTAGACGCCGCGGTTGGCTCCACTCTGTACGGAGCGGCGGGCGAGGAGGACGTCGAGGCACCCTAGCAGCCGCCGGTGAAGAACGCCCCTCTTCTCACGCCTGACCCCCCCTGCCTCGCGCGCCACAGGAGAGGGCGCGCATCTGGGCGGCGTTCTTCACCCGCGCACGTGAGATTGAACCGCGTTCGCCGGTTCACCCTCATACGCTTTCACTCATACGGAACCTCACGGCGACGGCAACGGTACAAATGCGCATGGAGTGTCCGTATAGGTGCTATCGCAATAAAACACTAGGTCATGAACGCATGCCTGAAAAGGCGGAATAGACTCCTGCAAGCTAGCGCTTGAGACTCATGGCGCACAGAGCGCGTCACATAATTACAGTTTGATTATAAGAAGTGAGCGCGTGCATCTTTTATCTGAAGATGAAGAAAGAAATTACAGGACGCGTTCATCCTCAAAATTCACTAAGCGTCTCTCATTGAAATGTGGCGCCGCGATGCATTTCTGCAAGATCATGCACGTCGCGTTTTGTGAACGAACACGTTTTAACGCGATAGCGTTAAGGAGCTCGCGTAGCAGAAAAGCCGGTGTCGGCGGCGTTGGCCATGAGTGAAAAATCCGGAAGGCAATTCATAAATAAAGACAACTTGCAAGATGGGCTGGGTGGGAATCGAAACAGGGCCTCCGGAGTGTGAGACGGAGACGCTACCACTCGGCCATGAGTTCGATGGTTAAAAGCGGGATAAAAGCGCCTCTAGTGAATGCGGTATTGCCTTAGAAACGTGCCGTAGAAAGTTATACTGCGGTGTATATCGGTAAATATGAGCATGTAAATTACAGAAGTCGCAGTTAAACGAGCAGCAACGTACGTTTCCGCTACGTTTCTTCTGCGCTTGGCGCGCACGCAGAGCCATCTTGCAGCAAACACAGAAGACCTCCTCCTCGCAATGTACGGCACCGCCCCGGCAGGTGGCGCGCCACTCGCCCGCTTCTCCCCTTCGTCTAGTTTGAGCGCATTGGGGCCGTGCGGGGACTGGTGCGAGGATGCCTGAATACCCTTGCATTTAATAAGTTTTCTCGCTCTCTCCCCTTCCAACTTCCAGCGTGTGTAACTCGAACCCTCGTGTTTAGGCGACGTGGCTCCTCTTTCCGCTCACAGCGCGATTCCTAGGTGCAGCGTCCGATGCGGGACGCCTCTGACGTGATCGCTGCACCGTAGCGCGTCTGGTAGGAAAGCGTCCCCTGCGATGTGTGCCGTGCTGCTGGCGAGGAGTCATGCGTCTGCGTGGTGCTCCCAAACGAGATAGAGGACGATCCCACCGATGCGTCAGCCCCATGATCGCGCCCGCCTTCATGGCGCGTCGCGGCCCGGCTGTCCGTGCCGATCACGATGTTTGGCTCGCGTAGATCGTTTCTCCCTCCGAGACGCCGAGTTCTTTGGTTCGTTCTGCTTGCTCAGGCGCACGTTTGGTCTTTGTGTGACTCAAGAGTATGCCGAGCGAATGAGTGGGCGGTGGGAACGGTGTGCGATAACGCTATCGCGTTCCACTCTCGAAGGCGAAGCTTAAGCGTCCTCCAATTTTTATTGCTGAATATGAGTGCCATGCAAGTTTATCTTCAAAGTCTACCATGGTGGCTGAGGGGCACGTTGGTCACTGCAATCTGCAGTGAATCTCTTGTTCTAATGCGTAAGCTATCGCTCACAAAGGTTCAATCCAAGCTTGGTTCTGTCGGGATTTTCTTTTTATAAAAAAATTATTTCCATGTTTGTAAGGGAATAAAATCGCCCCACATGTGACAAAAGCATCAGTGCTATTATAAAATAAAAAATGTTTGCTAACATGGTGAAAAAAAAAGATACCAGAGTTGCCGTGTAATGAGTTACGGTGGCGCGGCTGTAGCCGGTACAGGCTTGCTATGTTAGGCTGAAGCCTTCGAGATGCATTAAAGGACTCGCACCACTCGCACTATAGATGCGTGGCGGTGTTGGAGACTGGAGCATCTCTAAAAGGCCTGACGGTCGTACTGGTAGGTTAACATTTTTTTTATTTTTGAAGCATGGCCTCCGAAATATGGTGGCGTGTGCGTGTGTGTCTCTCTGTATTGGAGGCCAAGTTTGGAGCCGAGGATTTGTATGCCCGTGGGATGGTGAGCATCGAACATAGTAGGTGTACCTAGTGCATAGCGCAGTGCTACTCTTCGCTTGAGAGAGGGTCTGTAACTTCATTTTGTCACTGACAATACCAACAAAACAATGGTATGCGAGGTGGAGGGAAACTTATGTCTGCTGCTGCTGGCAACAATTGAAAGAATATGTTGCTGTTCTAAAGAAAAGCATGGCGGATGCAATGCAATTCTCAAATTGGATTCAGTGGCAAGATGGATAAACTTTTAGCTTTAAGGGTGAAATGTATGCATGCGTATAAGGGACGGTGCAACTTCAAGCACCAGTAAGGCTTTATCATTCTTAGTGAGTAATGAGCATGTCAGCACCACATAAAGGGCCCAATACAGGGATCGCCGAAAAGTTTATTTTGCAAAAGATTTTCTAATATGACCCTGCTGGCAATATTACTGAAAGCACATATTGACGATGTGAATTAGCTAAGTCATATATCCTATTGCGCGGAAAAGGCCCCAGAAAACACTTTGCATCTCCGACAGAAGTTAAAGGGGCTCCCCTATTGGGAAATTGAATCCAGTGCTTTCCCTGCTGCTGGACCCCTTAGTTTTCAATAGACGCTTTCATGTACTTACACGAATCACTACGGCGTCACCAGCAATAACCTTCCAATCCCTGTTCGGGAAAAGATATATCGAATTCGATGCTAGAGCTTGAGGGTTTTATGACTGTATTATGAGCACAGACAACAATGCAAGATTAAGGAAGGTCGGTTACTTTACCGAGAGAAAGAAAAAGAAAAAAAAGCAACTAAAACGTCTTGACTGCCCAGGTGATTACGTGCATGGCTTGTTAGAACGAAACTCTGGGTGCACAGGTATCGCGGCGATTTCATTTAATTTCGCCCGCATAATTAAGGGAAGCGATAGTATATGCAATGAGAATCAAGTGGTATTAAGCATGAATTGAAGTCACTAATGAAATGGTACGTCGACAAACCTATGTAGAAGCTATTTACTTATCGTGCTATAAAAGCAGATATACGCGTAATGTCAAAAATTAAGCGGGAACTTCCTGAACTGGAACTGCACAAGATATATGCGTAGCATTATATGCCAGTCGGTGTGCTGCGGAATGTGTTATGCGTTGTAATGATGTGTGTGTGTGGTTATGCTTATGGTAGTACGGGTTATTTACTTATATATGTGTGAAGAGCACGAGTAGAGAGATGCAGGTATCTCCACGTTGAAGGGACAGGGACAGAAATTCATAGTTTTCGCTACACAGTAGCGAAAACTGTGAATCACGAAACTAACTCTTCATTGGGAGAACCAGTGCCCAGAAAAACAAGTAACAATCAAGATCAACGATAGCGGCGAGCATAGTCGGCGTACGTCGAAAATTTGATCTGCGGATCAGACACGTCGGCTATTTATGCCTGGCCCAATGAACCTTCAAGCTTAATCGCTGGTGCTGGCGTAAGTTCGAGAATGTACTACGTCAGCATTCGCGTCGCGCACAGAAATTGATTTCACAAGGGTCGCGTTTGAATGAACGAGAAATAAAATTCAATTGAAATCAATTCAGTTCAACATAAGCAACATGCAGAACCATAGACAACATTCTCGAAATTCTGATACAGAAAGGTGCGCCTTGCACTAAGCGATAACCTTTAACATTTGTTAGTCCATGAATTGCGGTCACCGGATAAAGCTAAACAAGCATGCGTGTCAATATTTACGCTGCCTAACGTAGCTTTGCATCGGTTTAACGCATCCTATAGCTTCGGGTCTCCTTCAGTCACCTTCCATCCTTCCTAGTCGGGTGTTTACCAGGTTACCAGGGCGTCTCATATGGCTTGCTTTCCCCCTTTCAGTATAGACTTAGAGGCACCTCTGGCCTGTGTTGAACGCCTCCTTTCTGCGTGTAGGTATGTGGAAAGGTGAATGCGGGCGGGCTCGTGTACTTCTTGCGCTGGCCCGCCTGTTGTTATCGCGTACAATAGGTCGTTTATCACTGTACTCCCGATGGCAGCTATCAACAGCGTACACAATAGGCTTAATCTGCGCATTCTCGCTATTTGTTGGGAAAGGGGTTTTCTGGATCCACATGGAACTTTCGGACCGACTCTCCATATAATGCTATGTAATAAAAGTATAACACCGCTTTAACTCCGTACTGCGCAGCATTTAGTAATTTTCATCAACCTTCCCCGAGGTATTCAACACAAATTGTTTTTCCTTTGTTCACATTTTCATCTTACGATACCTTTCCTGCATCTCCATTCTGTTTCGAATTCGACCTCCCGTCGTCGACACTGTGCTCGGTTTTCCAACCAAACCTGACTTGCGCACGTGTTGTCAGTGCAAAAAAAAAAAAAAAATGTATATGCACGCGCAATTAGCTAAGTGTGACAGATAGAGAGAGGGAAAGAAATGGGAAGGGAAGAGAAGCATATACGTCGCTAAGGGCGCATTCATTAATCTGGCCAAGTGTGTGACCCCTTGCCCCCTCCCCACCCATGCCCTAGACTCGCGTCGTCCTCCGGCATGCAGTGTCGCCCCTCTTTCAGTCACGGACGGGACCGTGCAGGAAGTGTGTGAACGCTGCAGAGGAGAAAGAGGAAACCATTGAAACCCCCTCTCTAACCTTCCCTCCTCACACACGCACATAGTCGCACACACCAACCGAGCCTGTCTCTCGAACCGGGAAGCGCGAAAGGAAGGTCATTTTTGAGGCCGCCGAAATTAATGAGCTCCTCCACCCCGGAGCCAGCGCGCGGGCATCTCGGCGCGCCCGCCGGCGCTCTAAAGCCTAAAAAAAATGTGGGCGCGGTCGGACAGGAAGCGTAGCCCTTCTTTGCGCTGCGGCTTTCGAGCGAGAGGCGGCCGCAGTGCTTTCAGGAGAGCCGGCCCCCTGTTCACGCCTAGAGCCCCATTCAGCCGTGGTGCCAAGCAGATATAGCAGGGACCCGGGCGCGACCCTGCCGTGATCGCCGTGGCGGGATGGCGTTGAGGCTCTGCGTGGGCTGCGGGATTCCTTTTACGTTGGGGAAATTTAAGAGTAGGCTGGCTTCCTATAGGGGGTCCTTGTTTCCCTAAAGATGCCCTTGGCGAAGAGGCAACGACACGGCTTCGCGCGACACCTCGAGTGCCTGGAAGGGCAGATAATGGTAATTAATCTACCCGCTTTATGGAGCCTCTAGGGCGACGCGAAAGTTTAGTGACTTGCAGGCCATCCACGCATGATCTTCTTTTGTCAAACAGTGGGGACTCCTATTTCATTCATAAAACAGATGAGGGACGTTCTTTTCTACATAAAAATTTCCTGGCGGACGGCAGCTCAGGAATGTTCGGAAGGAAAACAAAATTTATTGAGGAAGAAAAGTCCATTTGATGACAGCAGTCCTGTCCGTGCTAAAGCCCCGACGTAGGTTACACGTCATTGCTAAAGTACCGAGAACCCTCCGTAGGTCCGTGACTTTGCAACCTTTTGCGTAGTTAGGCGTTGGTCGATTCAATTGTACTTTAAATAGAAGTGCTGCGCAAATAACTCTTGTAATCTAAATAACTTACTGATAATTAAGTGCGATAATTTACGATGCATGTGAAGCTTGTGGCGTGAGTTATTCGATGGCAGTCTAGTTATGGTATTAAACAGCTACATCACTTTTGATAAAGGGCACGATAATCCAAAAACTACACTTAGAAGGGCAAACAAAATTTCATCACGTGGGGCATCTCTCGTTGCTCAATGGGTACCTTGACGTGTAGAAATCGCCGGCAATCAAGAGGCTAATCGGCTGACATGACAACTTCGTCTCATGACAACTGTGTCTGCTCTGAAATGATGTGCAAGCTTGATGACGCTAATCTGCTGATTTGTCGCCACCTAATCAAGCAGCATCCAGGCCAGCGCGTCACAAATGGAACTGTTCCGCCCCTTGTTCGTAGTCGAGGCTTGCGTTGTCGCGCTAGAGCGCAACTACTCAAGCTAAGGGTTGGCTGCGTGAACGTGTGCGAAGGTTTATACAGACAAGGACGCGTGGCCAGTCCATCTTGTACGTCTTTCGGTTGCTGCGAGACACTCAAGCACCTGATATTGGAGTGTCCCGCTTTCAATGCGCAGTGCATGTCGCTAGTGAGGGACTATCATCTCCTTGGCCCGCGGTGTACGACACTCAACGAATCTTTGTACGCCAGTGGCTGTGCATTTCGATGCGATCAGGTTCATCGCACTCTACTTGCTTTTGTAGAATTAACTAACCTAAGTACACGTTTGTAGCAAGGACACTATACCTTCTATTTAACATTCTGTTGCAGCGTGAGCTGCAGTGACCAGCCCTACTGTGTGTGACCTGTACTGTGTGTTCTACTTTATTCTTTGACATTTGTCATCTCGCTCTTTCTTTTCTCATTTCTCCCTTTCTTCGTATCTTCCATTTCCAAGTTTGTGTGTCCTCCTTTCTGAACAGTAGGCAGGCGTTGTGCGCCTTCCGGTGGCAGTTGCCAGCCTGCTCCTTGCTTTCCCTTTTCTGTCAAATGTATACATGTTTCCAAAACAAACAAACAAACAAACAAACAAACAAACAAACAAACAAACAAACAAACAAACAAACAAACAAACAAACAAACAAACAAACAACAATGAATATAGCCTGAGATAAGGCATAAGGCTTTTGAGCTATAAAGCAAGCTCTGTCTTCTTTGTTCAGACCACCTACACATGTGCTATATAGTGTAACGTGGAAGATCCAGCATGACTTATTCATTATTCGCAAGCATTGTTGTCCAACGATGAAACGCATCTTTTAAATGAAAAAAGAAAGACTGGTTATAGTTATGGCTTAGCTACAGCGGACGTTGATGTGAACAGCAAAGAAGTATTAAACAACAACGCCTTTCTTTTAAGACGCTTTTGAAACAATATTTCTCTCCTGTCTTCTCGCTTAGAGATCTCATTTCGTCCACTAGACTTGCCATTACGAAGTGAAATGACACGTGTAACGAGAAATTTGAAAAGGGCACTGGGTTTCATAACAGCGTTGTCCTCTTCTTGTGCAGAATGCCCGTACGTCGGACCTGGCAGACGTGAAAACATCGAAAGCAGCGACTAAAGCTGTGCTGTCAATAGCAGGAGAAGCCACCCGTTTGAGCAGCAGCAAGAGAAGCACTACAAATAAAAGACATCCTGGTGAAAACCACCTCCCAGTGCATGAAAGCCGCACTCAATGGGCCAGCGAGTGCCGAAGTGATCGGCAGGTGTACGCCATGGTATCCTTACAAGGTCTATTCTCCGTCGGCGGTGAGTCACAGCGACGAACTTGTCTCTTCCACAACTTTAATTTTTTTCCTCCCCAAGCCTTCACCTGTCAAAACACTCGGTTACCGAACTCCTCAATGAGCCTTACTCATAAAATGTATCCTGCTCCTTAGATGGCACAGACCGATCTAGGAGCAGTGCCTTCCTGACCCATGACACTCTATACCTTCTCAGTCTTCTGAATCGCTCGCGTCTTCTTTGAAGTCTTCGCCTCTCCGAACGTCTCGCTTCCCGAAGCGTTCGACTCCTGTGATCTATCCCGCCTTCCAAGCTGTTCGCCTTCCCCGAACTATAGGACTTGCGAACTCCTCTGTTCTCCGCGCGCGCGCTCATCGCCTTCCCGAACTTCCACCCTCTCCAAACTTCCGAAATTTCTCTCCGTTGCCCACTCTCCCCTACTGCTTGCAGCGGGAGTCTCCTTGGCGCGAGCCGACTCAACATTGCTTCCGACAGTTTGGCGGCTTCCCTTACGAATGTATCGCGATCCATTGATCGATTTCACCACGTACTTGTGCTAATGACGCGTCTACACACCGGCGAGGCATAATGAAGTGGTGCACACTGCAGACATATTTTCACCTTTTCCGCTCCCTTCGGCGAAGGCTCGTCGCTCCTCCGGCGATTGGCTCCCAGATTAGGGTGTTTTCGCTGTGTATTTTTGTGTTTTGCGATAATACTGACCCACCGGGACGACACCGCGCGCAAAACAAGAAACGGCGTCACGTCCTTGTTTCGTTCGCGTGTTATTCCTTTTCCGTATATTTGTCATCTTTATTTTTTCTTACGTCTCTTCAGGTTTGTCGCAAGAAAGGACTTGAGCACGGTGAAAACGTGAAAGAACGGGGGAGGAGCTCCTCTTTAGGGAAGTTGCGAAAGGAGCGAGGTGGTGGAGGCTTGTTTGGCGAATGGCACGGGCAATACACGCTTCCTGTCGGTGACGTTGATGCATGGCCTTTGAGATAGAGCGGGTCAGGCTCATCGGGAATTCGGCCGGCCTATTGATTGGCAAGTGGCGCAAACCGCCTTTCGAGCCCCGACGCGAGGCGCTGGCTCATGCATTGAGCTGTGTCTGGCGTGATGAAAGAGACGCGACTTTTTTTTCTTTTTCTTCTTCCGAAACACCGCCGCTGGGAAGTCAAAAAACAATAAACTTGGTCGCGGGCGCGCGGTTTCTCCAACGTGATGCGCTCGTGTCGCAGCAGCGAATTTATTCGTTCGCCTATTTTGCAACATTTGGAACTGTTGCTCGTGACTTTGCCTGAAGGCATCTGGCGTGGAAGCGTGAATGTGTATGCGTTTGGAAATGAAGGTATTTGGACTCGTTCATTTCAGGGCCTTCTTTTTAATGTACTGCAATGCTTTTGATCATTTATTCACCGTACACGTCACGGAAGAAAACAGGCTGTGCTTAAAATTGAACATGGAGCGTTAAAATATGGCACATGCCATTTCCATAAGGGGACACAGAGTGTCCTTTATTAGTTATTATATAAACGGTCAATGCCTATTCCCACCCCACATCCGAAAGAAAAGAAAAGAGCAAGTATGCAAGCAAGATAGCGACAAATAAATAAATAAATAAATAAATAAATAAATAAATAAAGAAAGAAAGAAAGAAAGAAAGAAAGAAAGAAAATAAAGATAAGAAGAATGGAAGAAAGAGAAAGAGAGAGCAAAGAGCGGAATGGCAGGGAGGTCAACCAGATGAGCGCCCGGTTTGCTACCCTACACTGGGGTTAAGGGAAAGGGGGACTAGAAAGAGGAAAAAGAGGGAGCGGGTGAGCACTGGGTGCAGGTGGGGTGATGCACGTGGCCCACTACAAGCGTTCTCTTAAACTGGTGCACTTCAACTAGTGTACTAGTGCACGAATAGCGTTTTTTGTGGTGCCAGTGACGGTTGGTGGCCACAGTCCGAGTATCTGACTCAGAGAACAGCCTCGAGTCCGGCCGGTTTAAAGTTGTCCTGAGAGAGTGGCGTTGTACGCCGTAGCGAGGGCAGGTACACAATAGCCGTTCGATGGTTTCCTCGCACCTACAGGAGTCGCACATCGGGGAGAAAAAGAAAGAGAAAGAAAGGCGATGGATGATCGTACCCTTCAAGAAAAAATCTTTTTGCAATAATTACGAGTTTGGGAAAGTTATATCGAGTGTTAGGGATTTAGGTTAGCCACTAAACCAATAAAGAAGCCAGTAATGACTAAACAAATCGTGCGCAAATATTAACTTTGTACGCTTCAATGTTTTCTACATGTGAGGTCCTCGCAATCAGGCCAAATGCAGTGTAACTTTCCTCGCATCATGAAGTCGTCAGATTTTCGAAAAAGGAAAGGGAAAAATATATTCAGTACGCTTACAGTCAATGTAAGTTGCCATATTTCTTGTGCTTACCTAACAATTTCCGACTAAACGCGGCTCCATAAGGCCTAATCCATCAACGGAACACCGTGGGGTTCTTGAACTGGAAACTTTGTCATGACAATTTCTTTTCGTGAATCTTTCTTTCCCTGAGGATTTTCGCAGAAATGAATTGGTCATATTATTTGTGTCCTTGACCTTCGAGTAGCCGTTCACGCTCTGTAGCAAGTTAGCACCTTGCATGGTTAGCTCAGGTGTTATAGAGCGACCGCACCTAGAAGTTGTAGGTTACAGGTTCGATCCCAGGACCAGAACAAATGCTTCTTTTTCTACTGCCAAGCTTTCTTTCTGAGAAACCGGTTATGTTTCATTCGTATACCTTCGTGCTGTTGTCGGGGGGATAACATTTTTTTTCCTTTCATGAACATTGCTTCACTTCACGGATTTCCACAGATCTGCTGTAGAAGGTTCTAAGCGTCTTGTATTTGGAGCCATTTTCTTGCCAGAAAACATCGATCTCTGCCGGTTTAGCAGGTATATAAGCAAGAGAAAAGCGGAAATCACACAGACCCGTCCCCAGAAAGAAAGCCAGTAAACTAATTCGCGTCACAGGACACTTATTCATCGGAAACGAACCCCCTTCGTATTCGCGCGCCTACGTAAACAAGTGCCACAGTGCTGCTTTAGCGACGGAACCGTGCCTTCAAAAGGAAGCCCACTGTGGGCAGCTAGCTGTTCACTGCATAGGCTTCCCAGTGTGAAAGAAAAGCAAGGGCCTGTAAGGCGTCCTTTCGACCATTGTATAACGTGTTGTTTTATCGTGGTTTCCTGCGACGCAAATGGAAACGTGGTGCGAGCTGCAAAGGACTAAGCTTCATTCGGAAATCGAACACTCTGATGAACGCGCGAACGGCTTCCGCCAGCTCGTGTTCCTCACGCGCCCGCCTCCCTCTCGCCCAGCTTTCACTTGAGCATTCAGTAATCATCACGGCGTCGCTGTCGAGTTTGCAGGATTATTACCGTAAAATCTTGCGTATAACGCCAGACTTTACTGGTATTATGCTAGGACCACCAGAGTTCTTTGGATTTAAGTGTACTTGGCCTGACAGGACCAAAAACCGAATTATTCTTTAGACGTATTGTGAACAAACAAAGTGCGCCATTTCGTGTGTTATTTCTTTGTTTTTAGCTTCTCACATTTGCTTTCCACTATTATATTCGGCTTTTTATTGTACAGTTGGGTTTTAATGTACCTTCTCTCCCCAGCGTAGGGTCGCGAACCGGAGCTACCCATCTAGTTAACCTCCCTGCCTTCCCCTTTCTTCTTTTCTCTCTCTCTCTTTCTTTGAGCTAGCTTCACTTACTGTAAGGAGTTTCGAGCTTGCCTCGTTTTGGAATGTCTTCTGCGAAATACTGCGGTAGCTCGTGGCAGATCTCAAGCTTTCACTTTCTCGCTGTTTCGCTAAGAGGAATGGTAACTTAACACCTAATTTTTAGCCATCGTGGGCGTTTTTGCTGGCCAGAATTTTCGTTCGCTTCCTAATGGAGAGCATTTCTAAGTGCGTAAGTTTCGCAACATATACAAGACGCGCCCATAAGAGTTACAATTATCACTACTCACCGCAAAGTATAGCGATCTAAAGAAACTGACAGTCAATTAAGTATCCTTAGTGATTTGAATGCGAAATCATAATGACTTCTCTAAATAATTGGTTACGTCCATGATACGTGACGTCATACATTGTCACATGTCCTCCACAACTCTAACTTAATCCACTGTTACGTCCCAACACGGCCAGAGGCGGTAATTAGACGTTTGCCACTCGGCAACCCCCACACATCCATCAAGCGCCTACAAAGAAGTCAACGTAGCGATGACACCGACGGCTGAAGGGACCACAAAAGGCACCCACTCCCACCACTACCTTAACGAATGATGAAAAGGGCCCACGCCAAATGCCACCGAAGCCCGGTGCCGATCGTAGATTCCCAGGTTGCTATCTCGTCCCTTATTCTATACGTTGGGTGAGCGGCGGAGGCTTCGGAGAGGGGGTGCGGCGGAGCGTTGCGATAGCATGGGCGTGGTATCGCGGCCGACTCGACGGTTGTGATTGTCTGCGATACAGTCCTCAGGTTCCACAGTCAACTGACCTAGGGAAGATGATGGTATTAAAAAGCGGATACCTTTCGTGCAGGAGGGCCTACGGTCCTGATGTGAACTCGGACGTTCAACATGCTCCTGCATGGAGAGGGCTTCCGTAACGGAAGCCATGTTACTACCATCAAATAAACCTTTTTCCCTTCATTCCTACAATTGGACGTATTCGTCGATGGGCTTGGTGGATGCCTTGCCCTAACGCCATCTCGAGCCGCAACACCACTTTAATCTATCTTGCTCTAATTTGTACCAACCTTAATCAATCTTAATCCACTTCAATCCACCTTACTCTCATTTGTACCAACAGTTTCTCCACATTAATCCTTTTCAATCCACCTTACTCATTCTTGCACTAATTTTTATCCATAATCCACGTTAATCCACTTTAATTCACCTTCATTCGGCTTCATTCACTTTACTTCACCTTAATCTCCTTTACTCCACCTGAAGTAATCTTACTCTAACTTGTTCTAAGTTTAATTCTGCATTACTACTGACGTCACACAGGATTCTGTTGACGTAATTGATGATGGTGATTTTTGTTACCATTCTTTGCAGACAAAACAGGCTTTCTGCCGCATAGAAGAGTTGATGGAACGTAAGAGCGGTCTGTGTAGGTACAAATAGCCGCTGCTGTGCGCACCGGATGTCGATGAGTTGATAAGAAATTGTTCATATATATCTGCACGGACCTTACATATGTTCCCTATGCAGTGCAGCCCGATACCAAGAACAAATTCCTCAAGATCAGAAATGAACCACTATAAACCTCAGTGACTAACTACGGGGACGATGTACACCTCCGAATGAAGCGATGCCCTCACTGTTTTCTGCTTTCTTTCCTCTAACTTACCTCAACCCTTTCTCCCTGTGTAGGGTAGCAAACCGGACGCGCGTCTGGTTGACATCCATTCTTTTCCTTCTTCTCTTCCCTCTTCGAACATTTCATTTAGGCATGCTATTTAACAAATTAGCTATGTGACACAGCCCGCAGGATTGTCTGCTTTTTGGATGCTATTCGCTGGATTCCCCCCAATAGCATCGTGGCTATCCTCGTCAGCTCCTAGAATGTCAATAACGTTAAGCTAGAAATCGCTGCTGCTGTAACGCCGCTACCCCGGTGGCCACGCCGTGTAATGTTCGCATGTTGGACGCGAACAGAGAGCTGACACGAATGTTGCCTGTTGCTCAAATCAAAACGTAAGAGGCCAGAAGAAAGACAATCTCTTTCTGAAGGCGTCTCACCGAAATCAAAACGAAGACGACGCAACGAGAAAAGAACGCGAAGTGCCGAAAATACGGGCAGCCCAGACTCCTCCGCCTGTCGCAAATCGGCACGTGTTCTGCGGAGAAACACACACAGCGTACAGGTATAAATCACTTACTGCGAAGGCATGTATGAAGACAACAGCGGGAGCGGGGCGCCCATAAACGTCGCGCAGACAAATGACTGCCGGGCATCGCGGTGCCAGTGTTGGATGCCGGCCCGACATCAATCATGATTCTCCTCCGCTGGGACAGCGGTTCTGGCAAGGCCAGGGTTATACCGTGGGAGGGAGATATACGCCTAGTAGGGAAGATGGGTGGGGGCAGGTGGTAGGGGGGGGGGGGAGAGGTAACTTGCTGTACGTTGGCAACGCTCTGTCGGTAAAGCCCACTAAGCGAGGCACGTAAGCCGAGAAAGGACGGCGTAACACGAGCCTTGTAGTTCGCTGCGTGTTATTTTTTTTTTTTTTGGAACCAGAGTGTAGAGACGCCACATTAAAGTTTGTGTTACGATACACGAACTCGTTCGAGTAAGTAAATTGTGCTATTCATAATCTACAGTGCCTTGACTGTCAAAGTTAATTTCACGTTACCACGTCATAGTATAGAAACTAAACTGTCTCGTTTAAGTAAATAACGTCAAAGAGGCACTTACACTATAAGAACCTTGTTTATCTAGATGAACTTTCACTGTTTAGACGTCGAGAAACGTACAGGGCAGCAAAATGATCGCGCATTTTAGTTAATATACTCTATAAATAAGGATATATATTTGTCACGAGCTGCTGTGTACTGAATAGGCAATAATCTATAGCTGTAACTAGGTGCAGTGTTCTGATCCCGTGTGCGGGGCATCACGCGTAAGGGAAAGTGGTACTGAATGAGGGGACGGCAAACAAAATATACGAGGCTAACTCTTGGAATTACTTGCCAAATTTACAGGCGTTCTCCAATAGTAAACAACATGTCGTGAACGCGTTGCGTATTGTTCGATTTACTTGGCTACTGCTTGCACGACATATTATATTAAAGGACAGAGCCGTTCTTCTACTAGTGAGGAAATAATGGAATTCAGGAAGACACGCGAGGTAGAAATGAAAAGGCACGAATTAGAACAGATCTACAGTATTCCTTGCTGTGTCTTCGTGTTCCTCCTATCAACCTTGGAAGGAATGGTATCGACGTCTACGCGAAGGACGAACGTACCGAGTTGTTTAAAAATCCATAGCGTCGGCCTTTGTTCGATCGGTCGGAACACCGGCTTGCCTGGCACAATAGCCTGATCTTGCACAACAGACGGTCGTATATTGGTTTCTCGCCAAACATTCCGCGGATCCCGATCAGAGGCAGCTGAGAGATAGATAGAGAGAGGTAGAGAGAAAGAGGAAACTGAAGTAATGGTACAGATTGGGCGCTCGCACGCTGTCCGTCTCCGAAGGGCAGTCTGAGGAAGTCCAGTTCCCATCAGCGTGATTGCAGTCGATGTCAGCAGCAGACTCTCGGCGTCCCGTCTTGCATGTATTTCCCGTTCTGTCTTGCTTAGTCGGACAGCATTTCTATCCCCCGAGGCGATGTCGTTCCACGCGCTGCGGATTGTCGTCCCTGTCGCCGTCACCGCCGATGTCTCTGGCAGACTGTGCGGCTTGCAAATGCGTGTCTGAACGGCACCAGAGGCCGATGAAGATGCTGACCACTACGTGACCGCTGGATCGCCCCCGCGGGAGGCACTGGGCCTTGCCGGATGACAGCCGATACCCGTCTCACGAAAGCATTCCTTTGGGTTTTGTACACTTCTTCGGTTTCACCTTCGGAGCGAGGCTTTATGGGTGGAGTTGTTTACAACCTTAGGGTACAGAACTTATTTACTCCGTAGGCCACGCTCGACTCAGAACGTTGAGCGCATTAGGATAATTTATCGCCTATATATGCGGGACGCTGCATTCGGCCTGTCCGAGTGACAGTTGATACTCGAGTCTTGCGAAAGCCTTCCTTAGGTTCTTACTCTTACTCAGGTCTACGATCTGCAGTAAGGCTTCATAAATAGAGTTGCATGGAACGAGTTTGCATTACTGGTAGCCAGTGCTAGCCAGAACGGTCAGTATATCGCCCCTCTGGGACACTGCCTTCGGTTACTGTAAATGCTAGTCCATGAAAGCCCTGCGACAACATTTCTGTGAATCGTTGGCTGCTGGGATGGTTTGTGGGACACCATTTCTCTGTTTCTTATTGGTTCTGAGCGCTACCTGCAGTAGGACGGTTAATTTTATGATTTATTGCGACAGTTGTTTGGTAAATAATTCTCGGGCTCTGGTAGCAGATATTTCAGGTAGAGCTTCCGCATGTTATGTCTTATCCTGCAGGAAGGTTTATGCGGAAGACGATGAGCCACGCATATGACACTAACTGACAATCAATTAAAGGCGATCGATAAGTGTCCGATATGTAAGAAAATCAATAGTTCTGTCTGGTAGGAAACAGAAACCCTTTGAAGAAAGTAGCAGCTGTTTGTACGGCAAAGATCGGAAGAAGCACAATTCATTCTTGCCAACTACATAAAGATTAGCCTTCAACAAAGGTGCGTTCAGCAAAAGAGCCTTCAAGAAAGGCTTTGCTTTGTGCGCGATTGTGGGTTCTGCCGAAAAGATCGAACAGATCGTTTCACGAGCCGCAGCGTTTGTCTTAGGGCGCGCACGCGCGCGCGCACACACGCACGCACGCACGCACGCACGCACGCACGCACGCACGCACGCACGCACGCACGCACGCACGCACACACACACGCACGCACGCACGCACGCACGCGCACGCACGCACGCACGCACGCACGCACCCACGCACGCACGCACACACACACACGCACGCGCACGCGCACGCACGCACACGCACGCACGCACACGCACGCACGCACGCACACGCACGCACGCACACGCACGCACGCACACGCACGCACACGCACGCACACGCACGCACACGCACGCACACGCACACACACACGCACACACACCAATGTACTTTCAGCCCATGTGTCCAACCTTAAAGTGTGTTTGTCGCCTAAACAGCGCTACTAGTATATCACCATACGTAAGCAAGCGCGTCACTTGTTACACACATCGGCCTACTATTCATTCTGTATATCGTGCGCCGATCTTATCTTTATGTCCCATATTTCAGCTGTATTTGCAGTATATGTATTTACAGGCAAGATCAATTCATAGCTTCGAATAAGAAGTGTTCGCCACACTATTCCGAACAGTGACGAGCAAGAACGTTACTTACTGTCCCTATGTTGTCTTGGCCAGGAGTCGAGCGTGATCTTTTCACTCTATAGAAAAGTCCGGACCACCAACTACAGCAGTAAAGTACGCATTCTACGAACTACTCAGGGCGCCCTAAGCGAGCTATAAACGAATTTCTCGCATAGATGTTTATTTCTGCCAAGTTGTCCAGAAAGCACCCCGTACATGATTTAGGCTCTAAATGCGCAGCGGAGGGGGTCGCGGGGGTGAAGCCTCTGTCCAAAACAGCCACGCATAAAAATCAAGCGCCGGATCTCTCCCTTCGAGTGTGCTCTACGGGGTTTCAAGCGTCTCGTTATACGGAGAATGGCACGACCTCACCGCGAAAAAAATGGGGAGCGAGCCGTCGTGCAATCGCTCCCGCAGGATGTATGCATTGCTCCTCGGCCGGCCTTCGTCTCTCCCGCTCTCTCTCTCCCTCTGTCTCTCTCGAGCAAGAGAGGCAGCAGCCAGTTTTGTGACTGCGGTGCGCGCGACCTAAATGGGCCTCTGTAATGAGCTCGGCATTATTCGGGTCTCCCCACTCGCGCCTTCCTCGTTCTCGCCCCCTCTCCGCGCAAATCCAACGGTGTGGTTCGGCGACACTGGTAGAGCCCGGCGCTATCGCTTAGACGGCCGCGTCGCGTGGTTCTCATCTGCATCTTCAGAGGGGACGAGCGGGCTGCGGATGGAGGGGGGCGAGGCAAGTCGTCTCCGTGGGGGACGAGGGTGAGATGAGCGTGGTCGCGGAGTTTAAGCGCTGCGCCCGCCCGCAGGCTCGGAAACCTGAAGTGGCGCGCCTGCGAGGCCGCCGATTAAACACGTTTTCTCGTTGTTGGCAGGAGCGCTGAACTTTCCGTTGTGTGGCTTTACGGAAGGATATGGTGTGCAACTTGTGTGCAGCACGATCGTTAAATCACCGGCTTTAAAATCGAGAGGTCTGTGGGAAGAAGTTCCTATCGAGTTCCGACACACATACACACGCACACACACACACAAACACATACATCTGAGACAACTAACAGTGGGTTAAACTACAAAATTAATTAAACAAAAATTATATATATAAGCCATGTGCACGTAGAGTACACGGAATTGCTTTGCATGCGGTTAACAACCTGTGTTTAAAGCTCAATTGCTGTTTTAATAATGAGGATGGTCGTCATATCTTGAGCATCTACTTTGTGAAAAAAGTAAACAAGGAAGTTATGAAAAAAGGGTGATGTTTTCATTTCGGTCGGCAACCACAGGAAACACATTCCATGCCGGTATAGAAGCGCGTTCAACAAAGCGGAGATTTAAATGAACGCATGTGGAACGCCACGGGATGTACAAGGCGGGAAGTGCGTTCTCTGCTGTTGCCTCTCTAGAGGCATCATCTGATAGTCGCTTGTCTGCCATGTGACGGGTTTCTTGAGAAGTGAGAAAAAAAAAAGGGTAGACAGTCGTTTTGGTCACCTGATGCCAGCTCTGCGCTGCTTAGGTAAGACTGGAAAAACGGGTGCACTGCCACCAGACGAAATAGTCCTGGCTCCGGGAAGAGTAACTCAGTTAAAACCGCTTTCTGCTCGCTCACAAAGGAATGCGGCTGCAGGCGGAAGAACTGAAGCCGGCGTTATGAGAGGGCGAGAGAAAGGAGCAGGAAAGAAGAAAGAGGTTGGATGGCGTGTTCCGGAAATGATTAGAGGCCCAGCAGTTGACCACGACGGCAGAGGATATAAGCGAGGCAACGCTGCCGGGGGCACGCGATAGAAGGTGGCCTCGGAAGACGAATGGAGCTGTCCAGCGGAAGCATTATAAACGCGGAGCGCGGTTTATCTAGTAATCTCTGAACGACGTCTTTCTTTTTCGTTTTTTTTTCTCCTGCTTACGTTTTCTTACCCTCCGCCGCCTCTTTTGAGCAAACTATGCGACGTCTCGGCTTGGTTCCAATTTTCGACCGCTTCTTCTTTTCTTCAATTACATCCCCCTTTCTACGCTGTCTCTTTGCGTATCTCGTTTCCACTACCAGTCATTCGCATTTATGCACTCCTTTGTATCTTTTTGAAGCGTAAAATAGAGGAAAAAAAGAAGCGATAACAAAGAGAGAGAGAGAGAGAGAGAGAGAGAGAGAGAGGAAATATCAAAAGGATGAGAAGAATTCACGCCGACGCAGGGAGACGCGACGGCATAGAAACTCCCAAGATCCAATTCTGGCCCTTTATTCCCTGCTAGTGTTATTGGCCGGGTCCGCTGTGTACAGTTCTGCAACCATGCCGGCGACACTCTGCGAGCTCATTTTTGCGGAGAAAGTTGTTTACGTCGCGACGAACTGAAGAAGCTCGTTTTTTCTTTTCCTTGGCATGTCCACGTCATTAACAAGGGGGTTTTGGTGTTTATTGCGCTCATTCGAAGAGAACGGAGAAGTAACCCTTCTCTAAATTATGCTTCTCTGAATTTCCGAATGCATTAATGCACCACCACAAAGTTTCATTTCTTTTTTCACCTCGTCCTCGTTGACTTTGCGTTCGTGTCATTGTTAAAATACTTTTTTTTACTTTTTGCGATCAGACTTCATCCTAGACGAGTCGAGCCTCAAGTGATCTCACGTCACATAGGGAGCGGAAGCGAACCTCAAGCGAGAAAGAATACAGCGTTAGTTAAAAGGCAAAATGGCAAAGACTGGCCGGTTATACAGGGTGATCGATTTCGAATTTTATGGAATTTTTAAAAATCGGCTTTGCGAGGTAGCATAATTCTTGTTACTGAGCAGGATTATTCCAAGAGGTGGACAGTACGGGCACGAGAACTCTAAGCACATATTCTACTACATAACATATATTCACTAATTAACTTCTTATTTAATTACTTTACGGTGCATATAGCAGTCTCCGAATTCTAGCTGTTGAGCTTGCAAGACGTATCCACTTGAAATGAATTCCCAGGATGACACCAGTTTCGAGATATTCTTTCCCAAAGTATGGAACGAAATACATGGGCGTTCCAGTTACTTGTGTGCTTCAATGCATAAAAGAGTGTTTTGCTGAAAAAGTGGAATAACGGTGCATTTTTGGGGCAAGTTTGATCACGCATATCTCCAAACTGGCCTCAACTTACTGACTACAGTTCGTAAATTGCAATACGTGCCGCAATGTAACTAATTCAGAACGGGATTAGTGAATCCGTGCTAATTAGTCGAATATTTATTTTGATTTCTCGTGCAAGTATAATGTCCGCCTTTCTGAATAATCCAGCTCAAGGACTAGAATTATTTTATCTGCAAGAGGCTATATTAAAAAAAATTACATTAAACATATGACTGGTCGTCCTGTACACTTGCTGAGGTCGTTCAGTTTGCGGCAGTCGAGATCGTGCGTGATACCTCCGCAGCCAGACGAAATCCGAGCCATTGGTTACGTATTTAGAAGCAGCTTTTGGGGCTTTTCCGTTTAGTACCGACGTGTACGTACTTGCGAATTACTTGACTGCTAAATAACCTGAATTTCCTCACTGCATTTGCACGTAGTCTTGAATTAAAGTGTCCAGTTTGTGTTTTGTAATGCGACTGTTCCACAAACCATGTTGGTGATCTGCGCTCGTGATTTAATCGTAATGTCATACAGATTTTTTTTTCGCATATCTCTCTTTGGAGAAGCGTTGCACCATAGTAGGGGAAGCTAGAGCCAGGGACGCACTAAGTCTGTCGAATGTCCATAGACGTCTTTCAGCCAAGTCTATAGATTGTTCCTACAGAGAACCTGTGATCTTAAGGCCCTACTCTTGTAGTGAACTAATGTCTATGGACTACTACTCGCACAACCTGCTCCGTTGTCTGTGTAGCACAATTGATTAACCAACTTGTGAACAATTTTTATCAGTAGCCCGTATACCTTGATTTGGGCGAGTTAGTTCATCTTGTATGCAAGTTGTATGCTGATTTCACAAGGCCATATAAACTGGCATAGCAAGTCAGAAGAGTCCACAAGACGTTTATTAATGACATCAAAATCGTCTATATCCTCTTTTATGAGAGAGAAACAGTCGGCGTAATAGATATAACTCAGAAGTGTAAAGTATGATCTATGGTTCGGCTGTTGCCACTCGTGGAAAGCCAATCATACACATGATCGCGTGCTACAGCTACCATTGCCTCAGATGGTCGTTTGATCACAGTAACCTTTCAGCAAGAACCCAGTCTCATATAAGAAGACATGAGCTTCACTAGAGCACCTTCTCTACTACCGCCCGTCCTTCGAAAACGCAAGGTTCTGCCCTCTGGACCACTAAAACCAACGAGATTACAGATGTTTCTCTTTGAACAAGATCTTCGAGCCATAGTCTCGAATGTATCACAGCTGCAGGAGGCCACCAAGGTGCTGCTGCGATTCCTGAAGGTATCCGGACTGAGCGACCGCTTGGGAGACGGCGCTGAAAACTTTCATTGCGTCGGCGGTTCCATTGCACATGAACTGTTGACTTCCTCTCTTACTCTTAGTCTATCCCATGTTACCTTTCCCATGTTCACACTAGCTAACCTGGTTTAGTCCTGGTTAATCTGGCTTTCATTTATCCTTTTATCTACGTTTTTCACTGAGAGCCAAATAGGACACAAATTAAATTAAATTATGGGGTTTTATGTGCCCAAACCACTTTCTGATTATGAGGCAAGCCGTAGTGGAGGACTCCGGAAATTTCGACCACCTGGGGTTCTTTAACGTGCACCTAAATCTAGGTACACGGTTGTTTTCGCATTTCGCCCCCATCGAAATGCGGCCGCTGTGGCCGGTATTCGATCCCGCGACCTCGTGCTCAGCAACACAACACAAATAGGACTCACTTCTCTTCCTATTGAAATCAAGTGACCCTCTTTCAACAAAACGGTTGTCTGATATTTGGAAGCACTAGAGTTATTCGTATAAGCCGCTACTTGCACGCTCACTTCATATTTTTTATGAGAAACATCGCATAGAGTGCGCAAACCAGGACAGCGGCAAGGAAGTCGGAAATCATGAATTCTAGAAATCACATATTTCACAATACTTTGCTAAAAGCTGGCCCAACTGCTGCTTGAACAGTTACGATAACGGTAATGTTGGAGTAAACCAGCTCGATTCAGCCAAGGTGCCTGGAATCTGCCGGAAGTGGTGGTTACTGAAGTCTCGCTTAACAATATCAACCTTATATCTGAGAGGCGCTTGCACGCTTTCATGCACGTGTCCGGCGGATTATTAACCTAGAACCGGTGTTAGTTTTCTGCGTTCTCACTATTAGACGTCTAATTGCAATAATTTACCGGTGCGAGAGGCTGAAACAGTAGAAGTACGAAAAAAAAAAAAGAAAAGAAACCCGGTGGGGGGCAAGACAGTCAGTAGACCTCGCACTTCCGCAGCACTCTGTGTAGTGTACAGGCACCGCATCATTGAGTGCTGGGTAGGCGATAACAAAGCGACGCCAACCGCAGAATGGACCCGACTAATCGGCGCAGGCGTCGTATAAATGACCCTCGCCACCTGGCCCATTACTAGGGTGCGACCGTTTATATTGTCTCGCAAGCGTGAACACAAACGAACTAAGACAAAAATTCAGAGCGGTTGCGCGAAAAACAAAACACAAGCATGATTGTAGCACAATGAGAGAAAGGAGCTGGTGTACCGGGCTTCTTAACGACCAAGGAACTGCACCCCTGCTTCCCACCTTCCAAGCGCATGCCACTGTAGCGAAGCAGCCGGTTACGCGTGAACAGCTTCTCATTCTCAGAAACGTGCTCACCTCCAACAGTGAGAGATAAATATACGCTTGATTGCGAGAGCGATGCTACTTCGCCCGCACCATCGGTGTTTTTATTACTACGCGGCCTGGGAAAAAAATTATATTGAGAGGGGAAAAAGATCGTAGAAGAAAGCGGACGGGTAAACCAGTTTCCTTCACACCCCGAATTCGCTTCCGCTTCTTGTTTTTGTGACCGCAGCACCAAGTGCCATCAAGTGGCCAACTTGATTTATTGTCTGCGTTTCTAAAACCACGCAGCGTTAAAGAAAACTACCAAAGGACAAGAAGCCCATGATATCACCTGAAAAACGCAGAGTTCCTCTGCTTCAGTTGCTGCAGCTGCCATTTCATTTTTTTTATTTTTCAAGGTGTCATATTATTTTTTCTTCACTCATGGCACCCTTGAGAGCAGCGCAGTACCAAGGAAACGACTGAAACACCGTTAGGAATTTCTGCGTTTCACTAGTTTGTTTCCTTTAAACTTAGTGAACTGCGCAGATGTTCGCATATCTCTTGTACCTTCGCATGAACCGTAGACCATTTTGATCGATCCGGGAGCAATAAATTATGTTTAAAACATGGTGTGGTGTCTATGACGTATTTCCGGCTCCGTAATCGCTTCCAGCGCTTGCACTCAGCAAAAGCATGACCTTTGAGAACCACTTCTGTCATCCGAAGGAAGACGTCACAGGTGCGGATTTGGAGACCACCTATATGTGTGTGCTCGCGTTGCATTGAACACGCCAGTTAGTGTACCTACAAAATTTATTATCGTGTCGCATTAGCTCAAAAATAATGAGAACAAGTTGGCGTGCCATTACGCAAAATGAGGCGAAACTCTGCTTTCACGCTAGTTTCGCTTCTTTTTTATCATTTTGAACCACGTTAATATGAGCCAGCATAAAACGTAGAATGAAGAGGCTGTTTATTTGTGAGCAAAAGTTCGAAAGGAGATAAAGCAACGAAGGAGAGTTAAATGCACTAAAATTATGTCAGCACACAAAATATGGACCTCTTGACAGTACTCTTGTAGTATAGTAATACTAACAAAATTACGCTAATTAAAGAAAGAATATGTCTCCCTTTACGAAAGTCTTTTCGGAGCGACAACTGTAGTTTACAAATCATGGACGTCTAAAAATGTATCTAAATGTCCTGAGCGCAAGCACTACTCGAGAACGTTAGTGAACATTTGCAAGATGTCTGGACACAATACTGCCGCTACATGAATTCGCTGCACAGAGGCAAATATTAATATATATCGTGATTATTTTGGTTCTAGAGACACTTGGCTGACTCGCGAAGTCGTACAGCTTAATACATAAGCTTCTCTATCCCCTTGTCACATGATAATTCACATGATACAAGATTTCTCACTTGACAACATCAACCGGTTCAGAGCTTGTTGTCCTCCCAGGTGCCGGTGATTATACAGACAACCAACCCGCTAATCGGTGGGAAATATTCTGCGATTCGAAAGCGGCCTTACAATTTCTTCCGTCATCTCTTCGTCGCGGGTCGTGTGAACAACTCGTGTCGGAGATACAAGAAATGTGCCATCGTATGATCGCGAAAAGACACGACGTCCTGTTTCAGTGGCTGCCTGGCCATTGCGGTATCTCCGGCAACGACCTCGCTGACGAAGCTGCTAGCAAATCACACGATGGAGCAACCCTTGTTTCTGTGCCTTTATCGCGGACAAACGCAGTCCAACACTTAAACGAGCTAGCGCACCGTATGACATTGAAGAAGTGGCACACATCTGAATTCACCCATCATCGTTTGCATTCTGCGGCTGTTACCAGGGCTTCCGCGTAGTGAGCATACAATGCTGTGCTGCTTACGCTTGGGTGTCGCATTCACCAATGCATATACGTTTTTGATTGGAATGGCTGATAGCGCCAAGTGCAATGCCTGCAGTGTACAGGAAACTATAGAACATCTACTGTGCTACTGCCCATCTTTTGAAAATGAAAGACATGACCTCTGCACAGCTCTCAATCAGTTAGAAAACCGTTCACCTTGAACAAGATCTTGGGACTATGGCTTCGCATATCGCAGCTACAAAAAATTGGAGGGCGCTTAAGCTTCACCTTCAAGAGTGGAACGCGATAGCGTTATCGCACCCCGTTCGCAACGCCAACTTATTCGCTCGGCATGCTCTTGAGTCACACAAAGACATAGTTTCCATATACAACACTTCTAAGTCCACAGCACAACTTTTTTCTAATTATTTGTTCTAACAAGTGCTTTTCACAATCTGCATTACCGCACTGTGTTGTGCACCAACGAACCAAAGAACTCGGTGTCTCCGAGGGAGAAACGATCTACGCCAGCCAAATGTCGTGATCGGCACGGACAGCCGGGCCGCGACGCGCCGTGAAGGTGAAAGGGATCATGGGACTGACGCCTCGATGGGATCGTCCTCTATCTCGATTGGGAGCACCATGCAGACGCATGACTCCTCGCCAGCAGCACGGCACACATCGCAGGGGACGCTTTCCCACCAGACGCGGTACGGTGCAGTGTTTACGTCAGAAACGTCCCGCATCGGACGCTGCACCTAGGAATCGCGCTGTGAGTGGAAAGAGGAGCCACGTCGCCTAAACACGAGGGTTCGAGTGACACACGCTGGAAGTTGGAAGGGGAGAGATCGAGAAAACTTATTAAACCCAAGGGTATTGGGACATCCTCGCACTGGTCCGCGCACGGCCCCAATGCGCTCAAACGAGACGAAGGGGAGAAGGGGGCGAGTGGCTCGCCACTTGTCGGGGCCGCGCCGTACATTATGAGGAGGGGGTCTTCTGTGTTTGCCGCAAGATGGCTCTGCGTGTGCGCCAAGCGCAGAAGAATCGTAGCGGAAACGTACTTCGCTATTCGTTTAACTACGACTTCTGTAATTTACATGCTCATAATTACCCATATATACCGCAGTATAACTTTCTACGGCACGTTTCTAAGGCAACACCGCATTGACTAGAGGCGATTTTGTCGCGCTTTGAACCATCGAACTCATGGCTGAGTGGTAGCGTCTCCGTCTCACACTCAGGCAACCCTGGTTCGATTCACAGCCCATCTTGCAAGTTCTTTTTATTTATGAATTGCCTTTAGGGATTTTTTCGCTCACGGCCAACGCCGACGACGCCGACGACACTGGCTTTTCTGCCGAACGAGCTCCTTCACGCTGTCGCGGTAAAAGTCACACAAGCGCTGCTGCGATATTTGAAAACTGCCGGAGTGAGTCACCATCTGTGATCTGGACTCAGTCACTGAATGACATCCCCAGTGGACTTTGTCTTCTTCTTTTAATCTGTCGTCCCATTTTCTCTTTCCCCAGTGTAGGGTAGCCAACCGTGTTCAGTCTGGTTAACCTCCCTACCTTTCATTTATCATTTGCTCTCTCTCAAACTAATTCAATCCGTCACGTGAATATTTTGTAAAGCATGCTTTGCCACTTGAATCATATGCCTGAGGCAAAGCCGGCTCAAGTAATGAGCCAGCGCCGTTTCGAAAAGTTTTATAGGTGTCTGTTTGTCAAGTTTTACAGGGTGCCCTGTTCCTTTTCATGAATTAGTCATGCTCTTTCAGCAATCAGCTAAAGCAGCAAAAAAACTTTGAGAGGTAGTTTCACCTGGGATAAAGTAATAAAGCTAAATGTCATAATGGTGCTGACAGGACAACTTGCGCAAATTTAGGCAATTTATTTTCAGCGCATTCAAGAAATTGACCTCTGATAAAGAACAGTCATTGTTAATATTGCAACTCAAAAGCAGTTCTCTATCTTTTTTTCTAGGTAACCACACAGCCGTGTTAACAAGATAAATAATTATCGTTTTTGAGACTGGGCTGTTATAGATTCCTCTCTTGCATGACATAGTACTTATTATTCCAAGTTTAAGCAACTCAGTGACAAATTCTCCAAAAATCTGTCGACGCTGGAGCTCTACTTTATGACTTGAGCTCAATATGGCACTTTAGAATAATGTTTTAGGTTCTTATAAAATAATACCCGTGCCTACGCCTTGTATCGACTAAATAATACGCTCGCACGCGAACAGAAATTGCAGAGCACGTAATATTTGAATGGTTAAGCAGTTTCGTATACTGAAACTACCTGCCAAGGGGCTGCTAACTGATGACGAGGGATTGATTTAAATGTTCACTACAATTGCCATTGAATATAAACAGTTCTTTTTCTACCATCACGCGTGAATATTCTTTTGTTCCTTGTTCTCGGGAACTTCTAGACCTACCTTCTGAGGTGATATAACATTTACAGAACTGCGTCATCACCAAGTGCTCTAAGCTAGCTTCTGGAAACTTCGAACGGCATGAACAGTAGTGTGCAGGCGATTATCGCAGTCAGTGGAAGGTTTTTCAATCTGTGTTTTGGAAATCAAAGAAAATCATTGTAAGCCGGCAGTATGGTTCTCCACTTCATGTGCCGGCAAACTGATGGAGAAAGCTGTGCATGCCAGACTTTCAGCCCACACCATGTTTGGCTTCTGGGAGCGCCTATCCACGCAAGACGTACTGCTGCAGCTCAAGATGGAAGTTATTGACCCACCCAACAAACGCAGTAGCAGAGCCGTCTTAGCTTTGGATCTCAAGGGCCCTTTCGATAATGTGAAGCACTGAAACATCCTGGAGAACCTGCAGAAGACACAGTGTGGAAGAAGGACTTTTGAATACGTCAGAGACTTCCTACTAGACAGACATACTCATGTAAATATTGGAGATGTTAGGTCTCAGGCAATCCCTATGGGTACTAGGGGTACGCCAGAAGGAACAGCCCTTTCCCCTCTGCTTTTCAATATTACCCTTATAAATTTGCCTGAACAACTCGATCGCATAGAAAGAATTCGGCACGCCCTCTATGCAGGTGACATCCAGGTCTGGGTGACGAAGGGCAGTCTGGGGCAGATGGAAGAGGGGCTCCAAGAGGCTGCTTCGACAGTCCAACACTATGCCGAGGAGTGGGGACTGCACTGCTCTCAGGAAAAATCGGCACTTCTAATGATGCGCAGACGAGAAAATGAAACCCCTGTCAAAATTAGGGTGCACGACGTTGCGATCCCTGAAGTGGGGACAGTTCGTATCCTGGGACTACTGGTTAACAAGGGTGTCAACGTAGCAATGATTACTCAACTCCGTACATCATGCGAAAAAGTAATGCGAATGATCACATGTATCACCAATAAGACGAGAGGGATGATGGAGAACGACACTCTTCAGTTGGTCAAATCCTTTATACTCGGCAGAATTGTGTACGTGGCTCCGTACCTTCGGATGAGGAGGTGCGATTTAAAGCATTTCGATGTCATGCTCAGAACAGCATATAAGAAGGCACTAGGACTGTCGGTCAAAACATCTACAGAGCGCTTGTTGCATTTGGGGGTGCACAATACAACAGATGAGATAATTGAGGCCCACCTGTTAAGTCAATATGCCAGATTGGCAGGAACGAAAATGGGACTCAAGTTACTGAAGGATTTGAATATCAGCTTTCCTTACTGTACGGCAACAAGACAAGACATTCCGAAAGAGTGGAGGGGCAAATTCGCGACACTGTCCTTTCCTAAAAACATGCACCCAGAATATCATCAAGCAAGGAGGAGGGCAAGAGCCAAGAAGATGGACCAGATCTAGTCTAAATTAGAGGGAGCCTTCTTCGTGGATGCTGCGGGTCAGGTGGGAGAAGTCTCCACAATATTGGTGGTGTATCAAAGGCAGACGGTCAATGGACTTTCTGTTCGGCACGGGGAAATTGCAGAATTGGAAGAGCTGGCAATCGGCATGGTGGCTTCGCATCTTAGTTCCGAATAGATCATTACAGACTCGCAAACTGCATATAGAAATTACACGCGGGGCCGAATTGCACCGCTAAATTGCAGGATCCTCAAACAATCTGGGGCCTTCGCATCGCGCAAAGAGCTGATTTAGGTGCCAGATCACGAGGGTGTAGAGGGAAATAAGCGTGCACACGCTGCCGCCCGAGCTTTTCTCCCCCGGGGTCCCTCCTCCTCTCTCGCCGAAGACTCGGATTTCCCAGTGCCATTAATAACGTACACAGATGTATTACAGCACTTGCGCTTATCGCGACGAAAATACCCGGGCCCGACCAAGGGGTTAGACAAATCATAAGAGTGTATTTTACGAAGATTACAAACCATGTCATTTAATAACCCAGTCAAGCTACGTGCTATTGAGCCACAATCCTTTTCGGCCGAGTGTAAATTCTGCGGGCAGATATCAGATTTGTACCATATGGTATGGGCCTGCCAGGCTAATAGTGTCTTATATTCTATACAAGAGCCAACGTGGGAAGGATGGGAGGTAGCCCTGTCCAGCTCAACCCTCGAGGATCAGCCAGCCCTCGTGGAAAGAGGTGGCGTGGAAAGGTGGCGGCCTTAGCCAACCGAATTCCGGCATAAGAACCCGGCCACCCTTCTCCTATCTCCCCTCCCCTTTTCCTTTCAATAAAATGTTTTCATCATCATGATCCACGATTAGAGAAAGTAAATTGTGAGGCCGCACAAGGAAAGGTATGGCCACAATTTTTGGTATGAGAAT
Organism: Dermacentor variabilis; assembly: GCF_050947875.1. NCBI lineage: Eukaryota > Metazoa > Arthropoda > Arachnida > Ixodida > Ixodidae > Dermacentor > Dermacentor variabilis. Next base: position 32,535,348 of record NC_134571.1, read on the forward strand.
GTGGTGCTCATAATTTGTTCTTAGGCTAGTTGGTTGGCACTTGGTGGCACACAAATAGTAAACGCACACAAAGAACACAAACCCTCGTATATAGTGTCCGATCTTGGGTTCGTTTTTATTTGGGCTATTATTTCACCAAGGACAACATTGATAAAAAACACTGTACGTGCGTATAACGTTGATTCCCGACACATTTTTTCCTGCTAACTCGGTGAGGTGATGCTGCCAGCATGATATAGGAAGTTTCTGAAAAAAGTTTATTGTTTAGAAATGCAACACACCTGCTCCGCGGTTATCAAGGAAATAGTTGTTTTGAAGAACTTCAATTGAATCTCCAAATTCTCGAAAAAAAATTACAGGAAGAGATAATTCTAGTAAATCATTGTGGCTACCAGCACAAAGGCATTCAATTCTTTGTTTCACAGCATTTTTGAGAAATAATAAATGCATCTGTAAACGATGCATTGAGTGTATCCAACTATGTCGTTAAAATGTCGTGAAAGCAGCAAGTTTTCTAAAGTTGTGTTATTTTCTTGTTCTTTAGGTAGATAACTCGAAAGCTTCTGTATTTACATACCTAACTTAATCGATGCCGATTATGAAATTCGTACTTACGTAGCGATTACATTGTTGTGCGAGCAGACTATTCTCTTATCTCGAGCAGAATGATTCCTTTGCAGGTACAAAAATTGACAATGAGAAGAAGCCGGAAATGTTCTTAGGTGAACAAATGAATTAGGTTTTGAAGCTTGCTAATTGTACTTTTACGCGGAAAAGTACACCTTGAAGTTGCAATTTATTACTTTTAGTGCATCGAGAGAAATTCACAAAGTAGCGGGATACCTTGTCCTAAATCCTTAAAGATGAATTTTCTACATCCTCATTCTCATGTGGACATTGTTTAGAAAACAATTAGTGCATTTTAAATTTCGCAAGAACGCTATTTTCGAACGCCATTTTCGGTATCTGCATTCGAAGAGTATTAAAAACTGCGGCAGATGCGCGAATCAAGAGTCGTTTGAAGGGCCGCAACTCATGACGGAGTCAAAACAAACAAAAGTAGCTGTAGTAAGGCAATGTCCGTACTTTGTCAGCTTTCATTCAATTCAGCGCACTACCACAATGGCGCTTCTATTTAGTAAGAAAGGCAAAATAAAGCGGGCGGAAATAAGCCAAGTTCACAGGGGTAAATGGATAGCTGCGGGAAAGGCTTTCACTCTGCACGGTGGACGTAAAATTCACTGGTGGGGGATCATGATGATGATGATGATGATGACTACGACGACGACGACGAATGATAATTTAACAAAGTTCAAGAATTGGGATATAAGTAAACGTATATTTGGTGAATAAAGCACTTGACTGACGCTGGCCGCAAATATGCGAAATTAATCATACCAGGAGATAAGCTTGCGAAAGACAGCGCACTTTTTCTTTGAACCCTTGCGCCGCAGTGCCGAACGGGAAGTAGAGAACCAGTGTTTAGCGATTGATTGATCAGTGCGGTGCGTTTTTGTCATCGCTGGTCTGAAGCGGCGGAAGAACTTCCGCGCGCGCTAGGCTTTCTTGTGCGTGCGCTGAAGGCCGGCTAGCCTTCTCAACTCCATTTTTTTTTTATATTTTCCACGCCACAGCGAAACGAAGACGTAGAATCGTCGTTCGGGGATTGATTGCTCTTTCTTCGTCGTTAACTCGCGCTCTCCCCCTTCCTCTCCCCACCCCCCGTTCCCGCCCCTCCCTACTGCACGCGCCTGTACCAGACAGCAGCGTCTCACGGGTTTGCGGTTTCTGACATTGGACGGCCATTTTTTAAGGGATCGAAAGGGGAGGCCACGAGAGAAGTCGCGTGGACGTCCTGGTGCAGGGGGTTCGGGTGGTGTTGGTGAGCGGCGGAGTGCGAGAGGGAGAAATGGTCGTCAAGGAGGGAAAGAAGGGGCACACGGCCTGTGCCACCATCTGTGCTGCTCCGAGCGATGCTGGCTGCATTGTGGTCAACGTCCGTCCCAGCGTCGGTCAGGCCGGCCTCGATAAATGAACCTGCAATCTGGGCTGCTTCGCCCTTCGAACACTTTTGCGCAGCGATAAAAGCTACCAGGTTCCAACGTCCTTTCGCACACTCCTTTCTCTCCACATTCAGACCACTTTATTTCAGTATATCATTCCTTTGCTGCCTTAATGCTAAACATACTAATCATTGTAAGAAAGCACCGAGTTCAAGGCAGTGCTGGTTGATTTTGAAACTTAATGGGCGTGCTGCTTGGAAGTGGAAGCTGATGATTGCGGGTTTGGTCGCATGGATGCTAGATACTGCGGCGCTTCGAAGATGTGGTTCGTAATGGAATAGGGCGTAGAAGAAAGCAAGACGCGATGGCCCTAGAAGATCGTTTGATAATTTTAAAACTGCCACTTGCCATTACGTGTAGGAGAAGTTGCAAACGTGGCGTGGTATTTCTTAAGCGTAGGTTAAATATTCATGACGTCTGTAAACTTCCTAATCGAATGAGGAGTGCACCGGAATATCCTTCTTGAATTTTGTTCTTCCTGTGTACGAGGTTTTTCTAGCCGCGCTACGAAAATGCTATCTTCTTTTTTCGATCGTACACAAAGCTTGCATTCACAGCGACGTGGGATTTGAGCGCAAACTGCAGTCGCTGGTATTTGCACCTGCTAGTCTAAGTACTCGTGAGTGTATGCCAGATCGTGCATATCGTCTTAGTATAACTTAGCTAACCTAATTTTGGTTGAACTAACGTCAGATCTTTTGCAAAAGTTTATGCGGTGATCTAGCAAAGAAAAATAGTTTTTCGTTTGCTCCAACAAACGAAGTTCAACAGCTCTTGCCGAGTTATCATTAGTGTTGGCAGACATAAAAAATCATCAAGTTAGGTTATGTTAGTTGTAGCATTTCACGCAGGATAAATTTAATCTACGAGTGATCTAAACTGGTGGCGCAGATACTTGCTACCTTCTTCTTAGACGAGAAGTGTGTCTGAACTAGGGTTGTTTCCTTGTGCTCCGAGATTGTGCTTCAATGTGCCCACGAGTGAGGCCAGAGGTGCCGCTCAAAGCCGACGCTCACGAGTCGTGACTTCGCTGCTGGCGGGTAACCTGGACTTCTAAACCCTTACTTACATACCAGTACATGGCGTGTACACACGTGCACAAGAAAGTGGCGTGAATCGAGAAGGTTGACACGTTGATTGCAGGCTGGCATGCGACATGCGTTTCAATATCAAGCGAATAAAGGAACAGTAGGTTTTGTAAGCTCACTTTAATCACAGATGTAGCCGCACTTTCTAAACGAATGCAGAATATTAAAAAAAAATTGTTCTGATACTACCACTGGGCAGGTTCATTTCGCCACGGAGAGCATCCGTGCAAGCCGCTCTGTCATCGAGCGCGCTACGCCACCGCGACTCGTGTGAATTGAGACACGGCGTAGCGCTAGCTAGTAAGTTATAGTTTGCGAAGTATATCCTTATTTTGGCAATCGACGATGTGCAAAGAGCAGAATGCTCTTATTTTAAACTGGCACTAAACGCGTGGCAGTGTGACCTGTATCAAAGCTGTGTATCACGTGAAGCGTCTCATGCTCTGCCCCCACGAAATCAATCAATCAATCAATCAATCAATCAATCAATCAATCAATCAATCAATCAATCAATCAATCAATCAATCAATCAATCAATCAATCAATCAATCAATCAATCAATCAATCAATCAATCAATCAATCAATCAATTTTTCTTCAAGCCTATAGGACACCGAATCGAATCAAATCCCAAGCCTAGGATAGCATAGTTATGACACCAACGACGATCTCAATCTTTTTCGCCTACAATAGGGCATTCTCACATCCATCGTCAAATAAATGTTCTTCAACTCCATCCCCTCCCCCATCTCCCTTGGGTATATTCCTGCTGAACGAATTTACCAAGAAATGTTCTCGTATGTGGCTGGAAAAAAAACGAAAAAAAAAGAATTCATTTACTGCGAAAACAGTGGACTGTCATGGCGGAGACCACCATTTTGCATGCTTTCTTACTGCTTCAAATAATGGCTCTGTCTTTTAAATGACAGCCTCCTCGTTCGATGCGCGCAACGTAGTCTTCATTCGCTACGATATTGCCACGTTTTAGTGATGGTGAAGAACCAGACAGTACCAAAACTGTGAGTGAGACAGCACCAAAACTTTGTGATGAGCGATAAGCTGAGTGCGTGAAGGTGGCCGGAAAACGGCACGATACAGAGACGACGACCGCGTAAATGAAATTAAGAATGGACTGACGCAGCAAACACAGTTGTGAGTTTGTAACTGCTGTCGCCTTAAAATACGCATTTCCAAAGAAAAGCGAATCACCAGACGGAACTGCTCCCAGCCATAGAAAGGAGAGAAGAGGCGCGATACCTTTATCAACCTTCTAGTGCACAGTGGTGAATTGCGCTATATGCCTGATTTTTATTGATTTTTACTTTCAAATACTGTTGGCCGTCTTGGCCGTAACAGGGGCGGTACAGCAAATTTGCACGTAGCGTAAGAAATGTAAACGCCTTACAAACGTAAATAGGACATGAATCAATGAATGTTGGAAATACAATGCAAAACAAATAACCAAATACGAATACAATATTTTGGCTAAGAAATACAGGTTTACAACATTGTGACAGTGATATAAGAAGCAGCATGCAAGAAAGACTGTAGTATGTATTTTAGAACACTGTGACAACGTTTGCATGACACCACTAAGATTCAATTTCATCAAAGGTTTTAACGCGTTCCTCAAAGATTTTAATGCTACTCGACTGCAAAACAGACGCTGGCAAACAGTTCCATTCCTTAATCGTTCGCAGAAAAAATGTATAAGCGTACATGTCCAGATATGCTTTCGGAATTGAGAACATGCAATGATTGCTTGGCCTGACGTTTCTAGCCTGCCTGGGAGAAAGATAGGGTATGGTTTCACTATTGGAGTGGCCTTTCGATAACAAAAAAAAAAAAGGAAATTTAAGTCTAGCCAACTTCCGCCGTTGAGCCAGTAGAGGCAAATCAAGCAACCGAGGCATTTCAGAAACAGAGTCAGTACGATAATACCGGGAAAGGATGAACCTTGCGGATTTTCTCTGTATCTTGTCAATGCGGTTTATTAATCCTGATTGAAACGGATCCCAAATGACACTGGCATACTGTAACGTCAGTCTAATGTAAGTTAAATATGCAAGTAGTTTGATGGGTGTGGTCGCTAGCTTAACCATAACTTTTTTTTCTGCAGCTCCACAAATTCTGTCGGTACGTGTGATTTCCAGCTTAAGTCTTTCGAAATTGTTAAACCTGGGTATTTTATCGTTTCAGCTTCAGTTAGAATTGCTGAATTCATCTCATAATTACACTCAATAACGTGCCTTGTTTTTGTTTGTAACTCTGACCATGACTGATTTAGGTTCGCTAATTTTCATTTTACTTTTCGTGGCCCAGACTTCTACAGCTTTAAGGGCTTGACTAAGTGACGCCTGATCGTTTTGGTTATTGATTTCACGATATAATAAACAGTCGTCTGCAAATAACCGGATTGTTATGTCGTTACTTATGTGATGAGCAACATCATTTATGTAAACTAGAAAACGAAGTGGTCTTAACGGATCCCTGTGGAACGCCTGAGGTTATGTTTAATTGGTTAGATTTGTTAACACATATTTCAACGTATTGTGTCCGATCTGTAAGATATGAGCGGATCCACATAACAAGATCATAATTTATGTTAATTTTCATCAGTTTGTTAATTAATTCGTTATGTACGACCCGATCGAAAGCCTTCGAGTAATCTAAAAGTATAGCGTCGATCTGCTTTCAAGGAAGCTGAAAAATCGTTGATCGTCTCTATCAACTGTGTGACAGTCGAAAGGTACTGTCGGAATCCGTGCTGGTTGGGAAAAAAAAGCTTTCTTGTCTTCAAGGTAGGTGTAGATTGACTTTGAAACTATGTGTTCAAGTAGTTTGCAGCATACACACGTGAGTGAAATTGGCCGATAGTTTCTAATATGTTGCCTTTCACCAGTCTTGTGAACCGGAACCACTTTTGCGACTAGCCAGTCATCTGGAACCTGTTTTTGTGTTAGCGAAGTATTAAAAATGATCTCTAGATAGTGGGCTGCCCATTTCGCATATCTGCGCAGAAAGGTATTTGGTATGCCGTCTGGACCTACAGATTTCTTATCGTTAACTTTAAGCAGTGCTACAATGCCTTCATGCGAAACTTGAATATTAGGCATTGGTGATGTGTACGGGGATTCTAGTGAGTGGGAAGAAAAACCATCTGCAGAAATGTCAGTACAGACAGATTGAAAAAAAAATCATAATAACATATCGCCATACGCGAGTTGTCCGACACTAGTTTGCCATTAGCGACAATGTCACTTAGACCTTTGTTATTATGCGACAAATGGCGCCAAAAACGCTGCGGATCATGCTTCATAAAATGAACGCGAAGGTGCAGCGGAAGTGAGTGTTTCTGATTTGGCGATTCCTCGTGTGTGGTGAAAGTTTCTTTATATTCGCACCAGTTCGGTACAACGTGCAGTAATTCGCTTACTTGTGTTACGCGTGGCTCCGGCGTGCATGCAGACACGAAGGTGTGTGTGTGTGTGTGTGTGATAACTTTATTTGGAATCCGGCGATTGGGAGGCCCGGGCCTGGGGCCGCCTAGATGGCCACTGGGAGCTGCTGCTCCCGTGCGGCTTCCTTGGCTCGCTGGACGGCCCAAAGTTGCCCTGAATTTTGTTTAATGCGTGGGAACGAACGGGAGCACACAAGCATTTTTGTTTGATGACCAAATTTGCTCCTGTTCTTCTTTTATTTAATTTTTGTGTAAACACAATCAAGCTTTGAAACAGGGCTCAGCATTTGCTCGATGAGGATGAAGCTGAGACAAAGGAAACAGCCAACGGAACAATCCCTTGTTGAAGAAACACCCAGAGTTGCGCCAGCTAAAACGCATGACCCAGCAGTTTTATGCGCGCGTTTCACTTGACGAGCGCCACTCAGTTTCCTTTTTCCTTCTTTTTTTTTTTTTTTGCCAAGTCGGGTTGCCCGCGTTTTTTAGGTCCCAATTGCTTTGAGGAAGCGACAAAATACGTACTCAGTATTTTTTTGGTTTACTGCATTGTTCGGACCTGCTTTTGCACCACGATGCGAATTGGAGCTCTGGAGCCGGCACTACCTTTGCGACCGCTTTACGAAAAATAAGTTTCCATTCCGGGCAGTCACGGGCTTATTTTATCCCCCCATTGCCGCCGTAGCTGTTCCACAAAATAGAAAGAAGCGGTTATGAAAGGGAACAGAAAACTGAGCCCACCTTCGCTCACCACAATGCTCCTCTGCCTGCACCACGGCAGAAGCAATAATATCGAGAGGATGTCCACATTCCTTTGAGATTGCACGAGCAGTTTTTTGAGAGTGATTCGCAATAGCAAAGAGTCACGCGTCATGAAAAGCAAAAAAAAACTTCCATCTTCAGAACGTTGTTAGGTAGATTGCACCTACAGATCTACGAAGCCCTTTTCATCGTCCTCGATAAACAATAATTGGGCAGAACGAAAGAAAACACTGGACAATATCTAGCTAAGCCCGCGAAATGCTGCTACGTGTGCAGGTGGACACCTTAGCGCTGCTCAAGAAAAGCCGCACTGGCCAATAAAACTGGGGATTTTGTTCAAGCTGTGAAGGAAAAAAAAGAAAAAGAAAGCAAACATGGACCGGCCTGTGCACGTCCCCGCGAAAAACTTGAGCGCCGATCCAATAACGTCGGCAAATGTTTTATAGCGCGTCGTTTCAACCAGCCTGGAAGCGGCGTCTGAATTGCTGTGGTCTGCTCAACAACAGAGGAGATCGCGTTGGCCCGAATCAAAGATCTGAGCGCGCTTTTTGCGCGTGTTCATGTGCGTGTGTGTTTGTCGTTTGTGTGAGCATGCGGATGGGTGGTTTCCGCATGGTTCCGGCTCAGGCTTGTCTGTAAAAATGTGGTACGATGCGATTTCCACGTTTTTTCGCCGAAGGGACGAACACCGTGAAATGAAACGATATGGCTGTTTTCACGCTGTCGAATGCCAATTTTATTGTCCGCAACTCTTTCAAGCCCGTTTATTTATTGCCTTGTCGAGGTATCCCAAAGAATTCGAGGAGCGTTTCTCTCGATCCAAGCCGGATTAGGCTGCCAGGTAAACGCTCTCTGCGCTCTGTTTACGGGCTGCAGCTAGCGTTTCCGAAGAATGACGCCAGAATGGAAACTTGTCCTTTTAAGCATTAACAACGTGGGAGAAAGGGTACAACGAGAGCTAGTGTCGCGGGGCGCTGACTCAAGATGAGAGCCGCGCATTTTTCTTGGTTCCGGTGCTTTATAAGAGGCACTCTATAGTGCTCCTAAATATACAGGTCTTTTCGAGAGTCAGCTTATACGCGTAATACTTAAAGTGTTTAGAGACTGGAAGTTCCTGCGGCAAAATAAAACATGCCGGCGGGAAGGGCGATGATGCAAATGACTTCAAACAAATGCATGCTAATGGGACGCAAAAAAAAAATTTCAGCAGACATTCGGTGTGTCTTCAAATGCGCATGTTTCAGGGATCTTTAAAAGGGCGTCCCGAATTTCCATTTTTAATACTCTAGGAACACTGCCTCCTTTTTGTCTACAAAAAATACAACGTGTTTGCACAACTCGCATTGAAGAATTTCATCAGCGCTATTTTATTCACACATTTTCATTTCTTGCGCATAGAGATATTTTAAATTCGTACATATCCTTTTTTGATTGCACGCGCTACAGACGTCTCAGAAGGACTTAATAATGGCGTGCTCTTCCGAGCCGTCGGTAAAAGTTGGAGAACTCAAACAAACTTCTGGCACAATTGTTGCAGAACGAGCGCAGCACATTTTCAAGAAAAAGGCCGCGCCTGGCGACGATAACAAGTCTCGCGCTGAAAAGCGATGAATAGCGACAGCGGCTGCATTGGTTCGAACAGATTTTCCTCGAGACTTTCTTCGCAGTGCAAAAGCAAACAGGACTGCGTGCCGCATTAAGTTTTCGATGCTGCATATATTTTCCGTATCTTAAAGGCTTTGTTTGTTGGTTCTCTCGAAATTTCCTTCATTTCTTTCGTACATATTTCTCTAACACCTTCCTTTATACGCTCCGTTTTTGTTGCCAGACATATACTTATTATTTTTTTTTATCCATTTATGTTCGGAAACCTTATTCTGATATAATCTCATTGTATTACTTTACACTTTAGTATGTCCGTGCTTTTACGTTTCTTTCTTTCTTATTCGATTTCTTCCTGGAAACCGTTCCATATGAAACATGTTACGAAAACGCTACAGTTCATTCAACGAAGCGAAAAGTGCGGTTCAAACAGCGAGCTGCGAGGCATTTAACCTTTAAGCTCTCGCACGCTCCGGACGGGGCTTTCGCACATGACTGCGCATGCGTATGAGAGCGCGAAACGAGGGCCATTTTTATCGGCTGCTGAGACGGCGACGAGAATCTGAAAGCATAGGAAGCGTAGAGGGCAGGAAATAAAAAGAATAATGAGCGAAGTGGCTTGAAAAAGACTCTGCAATGCTATAGAGGAACGTATGCATAAGGGGGCGGAGGAAAGAAATAAGCGCATCCCTAGCAAGGGAATGGTTCACGGCAAATACTGACAAGGTAATAACGGCTGGCTGGACCAGCGTCGTTGAGCATGCGCGGTCGGATTTGCAGAATTTTTGGTGATTATTTGCTTTTAAAGCGAAATAAGGTGACCATAAGCGCCGTCGGCGAGAATACCTTTACATACCTTGGCGAATGCATACGAGCGTAAAGTACTGAGGACTGCGAGACTTTCTTCCGTGCAATAATTTCGCATATATAAATGGAGGAATTAGGAATTAGGTTTTCCGATTCAACGAGCGCATTTGGAATGTGCATTCGTGGACCTCTCGTTAGTGACATTCTAAAAACCTTATACGATACGCGTAGAATTATGCTAGCTAGGGCTCACGACTACACCTTGCTTTGGGCAAAAAAGAAACGGTACTATTAGCGCAATATTTTCTGGAAGACACGTTTTAATTTTAACAAGAAATCAGTAAACCTAAGCGATCCCTCCGATTAAGAACTCAACTGCTGCGACATCAGCATGCTCCCACATCAGACACTGCCATTTTCCCTAGAACAAGTACGTCTTTGCGAGGCGCACGATTTCATCCTCGTTCGTTGCTGTATTGCCTGCTCTGGCCTCCGAAATCCGTGCACCACCCTCGGAACAGGCACGGCGTGCAAAACCCCGTACAAATTGTCACGGGCGTATGTTGCGCGGTAGCTCAGTGGTTAGTGCGTCCTAGTGTCCTTGCGTATGCCTGTGAGATGCCCCTGAGTAACACTGCTCCCCTCCTGCGGTAGGCAGCGTTACGCGTCGGTCCGGCATCTTGTGCGCCGAAGCATCCGAGGTGCGCAGGAAAGCCACTCTTCTGGATTGCAGGAGAGACGCTTGACCCAGTGGCCCAACAATGCGCTCTCTTTCCCTCTACGTCGTTGTCGGTCGCAGCACTTCTGTTCCCCCGGTAAAAGCAAAAGTAGCGATTTCTGACAGAAAAGCTAAAGATTTGATGTACATTTTACGCGATCAACAATTTAAGTGCCCATTGAGAATTTTGCGTAGATCGAGGTAGATCACGTGCAATAGCCCCTGATTACGGCGGCGAAATGGTGTAGTGCACAGTTTATCTAACTATAATATGCTTCTCTGCTAGATGTTTCGCACGGTCCGCCCGGTTGGTGCAATTTCATGCGCAGCACCCACTTATGGCCGCCACTCAGGTACATTAGGAAGCACCGATCTTTCAAAAGAAAGTAATAATCGTGACACTGCGTGTTTAAAACAACAACAAAAACGATGACGACGGCACAACGCGACGACGACGACGACAAAAACAACACAATAAATTAATAAAAAAAGTAACCAAGGAAAGATGAAAATAAGAATACGCCAATGTTCCGCTAAATTTCAACACGATATGCATAATACACGAAACTGTCAATTAAAGATTTATTAACATTCTGTACTGAAGGTCACATTGAAGCTCTGCTTTAAAGGGCCCTTCACCAGTCCCCTTAGCAAATTTTCATTAAACGCTGGAAGTTATGTGTCCTCTAGTTCTGCCGCAAATATTTTTCAAATCAGCTCAATAATAGACGAGATAGAAATATTTCTATGCCGCGAACCCATGATTTCAGCGGGCGGGCTCCACTGCCAAGCAAGGCGGTCTCTCCACTCCCCCTGTCTAGCCTACGCATTCCTCCATAAGCCTACGCAAGCGAAATTTCTTCCCTGCGTTCTCCCATACCGGACCGCACCTTTATTTTTTTTTCTCGCTTTTTCTTGTCGGCGCTACGCACTTCCCCCAACGGCGTAGCGCACGAGTTGTCTCGTTCACGCATCGCATGATTTTGCGCGCTGTGCACAAGGAAACATGACTATTCAGTGCAACATGAATACTTAGGCAAAACAAGCTGATCGCAGATCATGATCCCGCGCTGGAACACCGTCGAAAATGGCATAGTTTCGGTACCTGCGCACGTGACCGCACGACCGTGGGAACAAGCAGACGAAGCTGAAGTACATCTCTCTTGCTTCGGTGCGAAGTAAAAAAAAAAATCCGGACATTCCGTTTGTGTGTTTTATTATTTCTCTAAACTTCAATTCGTCAATTCAAGCAGCAAATCGCACAGATAACAGATGTTGTCTTGAATAATTCTCGAAGTCACGTGTCACCACGAGCGACGTCACACTGCGGACACAACTACGTAGGCGCAGGGGCACGACTACGTCACCGTCCGGCTTGGAGCGCGGCCGCCGCGAGGAGAATGAAAAATGGGGTTCGGTTTGAAATTTCTGATCTTTCCGCGGCGCGTAGCGATGTACTTTGCAGACACTATCGCTATCGCGCAATGTATGTTCTGCGCTTGTCAGCTCAACATGGCCAGACCTGGTGAGGGGCCCTTTCGGAATTAGGGCGTCCTTGTTCGTTCATTTCTTGTTATTATTCGACTAATTTGATTGATTGGTTCGGGCTTAAACGCAGAAAGTGCGGAAACCTGCAGCTTGGTTGCTGTTCTCTTTTACTGTATTGAGTGTTGACTATTGACTAGCAACGAAATCTACTAGATCTAGATTAGCGGAATGTTTTTCCATATCATATCACGTTACCACCGAACAATTTCTTGCTTGTGGAGAAGTCTGCGACACAATAGTTGCCAACGTTTACAACTTATCCCCACTAAATCCCTAACCGACGCTTCCCTGAGAGCATCGTATGCGAGGAAAATAATGCGTCCTACTCTCAAGTGCATATTTTGCCACAGGGGGTAGAAAATATCGGTTCTCAGTGACAGTGGTAGGAATGAAGGCTCTATTTGTCTTCGCAACATGTGGTGAGGGTGATGCCGAGTTTGAGTTTGCTGAGTTGGTGAAATTGAAGAGGGGCTTGGGCCTGTCGAGAAGGACGCAGTAGCGACGGCATAATGAAAGGATGTGCGGCTGCAGTAAATCCCCTTTCGAGCGCTTGACTGCTGTTCTCAGTAAAAGATACGCAGCAGACGATTTTGGGCGCACAGGCAAGGAGTATGGGAAAAGACGCGAGAAAGTAAAAGTAGGGAGGTCAGCGAGACATGCGCCCGCTTTGAAAGAAAGCAGAGAGAGGGAAGCATTGTACAGCGCAAATACGTGGGACAGCCCGTCGTGCCCGACTCTACCGTGAGTCGCTGAGATCGGTCGATTTCATAAACTCCAGCAATGCCCGCGTTGCTTTGTGTGTCTACGATACATCGGTAGAAGGATTTTTGTCTCAGAAAGCGGTCTATGATATAGCCGGTCTAACACACTCCGAAGAAATTTGAGCATGACGTCTATAATGATGACAAAAACACCGTATATTTGTTCAACACCTTATACAGTTGATCAAGCGACACATAGGTGCGACTGCGTTTCCAATAAGGAAGGAGCAGGCCTTTGTAAAAGCCGACAAAAAAGAGAGGGAAAAGAAAAAGAGGAAAGGCAAGTCAATTAGCCATACGCACGTCCGGTTTGCTACCCTGCACTGGGAGAAGGGGCTATGATAGTTATATGAGAGAAAGAGAGAAAAAGAGAAAGAACATTAGTTGCGCGCGCGCTTGGAGGAGCGCGCCAAGTCTATAAACAGTCACCGAGATTTATCGACTTCAGGTGCTGTTCTACTTCAGGTACAGTAATGACCCCGTTGCACGTATAAATCACAGCACAAAATTTTAACTTGCATTCGGAAAATTAGGTATTCTCTAAATGCTCAAAATCTTCTCTCCTTTGGGGCTTCCTTATCAATTTTTAGCCACAGGAACATCGGAATGCCACTTGCGAGTATCTCCGTGACACAAAGGGGACACCATGTTAATTATCTGAATCACTTATCGGACAGGTAGTTAAATCACTCATCATGTGTTAAAATTTAGTGTTAATATTACCAAATTTACTGTTTATATATAGTAATAATTAATTTTGATTCGGTATCTACCATGTAAGTCTACATTCTAATTATCGAACATTTTTACCGCAACCTGATTTACTTCTTTTAAGTTTTCTCTCTCCCCGTTCCATTTAATCTTTTACCGCCGGCCTATTGGCCAATCCGCAGTTGTGGGCAAGCACCACGAGCTAAGAAACAAGCAAGCAAGCAAGCTTCCTGCACGAGCGACGTGCACGGTCATGTTCCAAGGATATTCGTTTCTGAAAATGGGCTTCGAGTATACAGCCTGTTTAATGATGTCCGCAGGGGTTCACGTTCGACGCAGTACCAGGGACATGGGCACAAAATGTGTTCCATAGTTTCTTTCTTCCGCAAGAGCCTTAAAGTGCGTGTGTCACCCATTCCAATGCGGGACGAGTGAGCCTTTGTAGTTGTCACCCCGAATCAGAGGCGGCACAACAACGTCGCATCAAAGCGACGCACTTTTGATGGTACTTGTTGCGTTAGAGATGTATCAAGCGTATGCAGATGGTAGTTCGAGAAGTCAGGAGAAGACTAATGTTTGAGCGCCGCATGTAGCTTTAGCCACGAAATCAAATTTCCCTGAATCTTCCTTCCTGGATGCTGGAGGCTCGGAACCATTCCGGCTCCTTCATGTATGGAGAGAAAAATCGCCGTCGACGAGACCTTTACCAGCAGTGCCGGTGTGTCGACGCAGCCAGTGAAATAAAAAGCGAACAAACTCACTGACAAAGCATTGGTTAGCAAGCGATTAGCATAACTCGGAGACTGAATAATAAGTTGAATATCTCAAATCATGAAACACTGCTCCCAGTTGCTGTTTGGTTCTAGCTAAATCCAAACATCTTTTTATTCTGTGTCATGTAATAAGCACAAATAAGCACAAATAAACACAACCAGATTGTTGTACTTACTTTTTATGCTGACGGCCATGAACTACTACAGTAGTTCATGGCCGTCTGCTGCTGCTTTCTTTAGGCTTTGTGGAGTGACTCTTCTTCTACGCGGACTTAGAGTAGGACATATCCAGTACTCAATTTTCTCACAAGAAGAGTGCTGAATAACAACAAAAACAACATAGAAAACATTAAAAACCACGCGGTTGCTTAAGCAAGCAGCCGTACTAACTCTTTCTCGAAAGCAGCTTTTTCAAACAATTTGTTCAATTACGCACTCAACGTATTTTTCTATAGTAATTCACAGCTATGACAGACTGTGGTACGCAAGCTTACGAAGTGAGGCAGTTTGTGTATTTGTGGAATACGCACTGAAACGCAGGGGGATAACGCACTAGAGGTATAAAACAAAACAAAACAAAACAAAAATATTTTAAATCTATTTCTCACAATCTATGATTTACATTTTGTTACCGCATTATCTTCCGCTAGTTCCACCCGCTTCGAAGTGTGGTGTCTGCTTTTCTAGCTCCTACAAGGGGAGCGGTCGCGGCACTGCTGCCACCTACTTTATTCCCCGAAGACAGTGAATAAACGGAGCCGTCAGGGGAAGAAAAATAAGTTTAAAATAAATCGAGGAGCTTACAAAACACCCGAGAAGATCTCTCACGAAGAGGCAATGCGGAGTCGATGCGCGCGAAGCCGTCTTTGGCGAGTCGAGTTTTCGGAGGCAAGCGAGCTGGAGAGGAGAAAGCGGAAAACGATGGCAGCGGGAAGGGGGCCAGTTTGCAATCGATTTCGGCGGCACTGTATAATGGGGCAGGTCGATTAGCCAATCGATTCAGGAAGAAGGTGCGCTGGCATGATAAAAGGTGGGGGGAAGAAGGGGGGGGGGGGTGAGGCGGCGCTACCGGTGCGGCTCTCACGGTCTCTCGGCAGAAGGCTGCGAGTGTTATACGTGGCAAGGAGCGAGTGAACTGTGCGACAGGTTTTCCTTCCTCGCGGCACTCTGTTCCTTACGCGCGAACTTGCGCGTAAAAGCGAGAGAACGGTATGCCACTTCTTGCAGCCTCTGCATAGGTCATTAGGGTTGTCTCCTCGGAGATTTGTTGCTATCAGTATACCGTCCAAAGCGAAAATAATCTATAAGAGCTGTAGAACATAGACTCTTGCAACATTCGCTCCTTTTATTTGTGCAGTTGCTTTTGTTTCCATCATTTTATTTCCTCTCTAGTTCGGTTTCTTCTCCAAAATGCGCTTAGCCATCTTTCCCAAGTGCAAGTTCTAAAGCTGCCGCAGTGGTTAATGTGAGAACCTAGACTGCCGTAAAAAAGTGGTATTAGGAGAGATGCATACCGGATTGAACATGCCACCTTCAAAATAAGTGGATCTTAGAGAGAAGTGATCCCCAAATTAGGAACTTGCTTCTTTTCACCAAACGGAAGGTACGTGCAAGTTGTTTGCGGGCGATGTCTGCCCAGGCCCACAGTAACATGGCCAGGGGTGCGTGCGTACGTTCCTTTAGGCTGCCTCTTAAGGTTATCGAAAGGAGTATCACACGTGGCCGAGAATCTGAGGAGGCGAGAAGTACTTGCAGTAATCGTGAAGTGGCCGGAATAACAGCCCGCTATAAGCACCGTGCATCAATGGGCCGCCGCTCACCGAAGGAGAAGCTCGCAACAACCATAAGCGTGGATGCAGTAACGGTAGGGAAAGGAAGTGAGGGGGTGAGGGGTAATTGCGGTACCGCAGCAGTTTGCAGCTGTGGTAGCTCGCTAACACCATGGCAGTGAAGCCCTCCTTCCATGCACTCACGGGTCGACCGAGCCCAGAATCTCACGAGCAATGAAGCGGGCGCTGAAGAGGCTATTTCACCATAATCCGTGAACCCGGGGCGCTTGGCGAAAAGATTCAGGGTGGCTGAACCCGTGCAATATGGAGAGAGAGAGAGAGAGAGAGAGGAAGGAAACGATCGGGCTTCACCGCCCTGGCTGGGCAAGTACGTGTAAGACCTTCGCTTAGCCGAGCACACGCTGTGCCATGAACATGGCCAGCATGAGCGCTGCTCTTTCTTTTGAGGGTCTGACCCCCTCCAATTTCTCCTGCGTCCTGCTTGTAGTGCTGTTCGCTGAAATAGTTATTCCTTCTTGGCATTTATGCGGGTGTATGGTTGAATCGTGGCTTGATGACTATAGCGCTTGCTTACTGTTTCCGCGGTGCAAGCGGTGGCAGGGAAAGGCGCCGCATTGGGTCTAAATCACGGATGGTGCGTATGCGCGCGTGTTCCCTATTGCATTCATTCGCCCTGCGCGCAGTTTCGTGCTCAGCCTCATCTGGGCTGAAGGTTGGAAAGGCTGATTTTTGCGCTTACGCTTGCGCACTCGTCCCTGTTTCTGACCTGAGAGGCAGGAATCACAATGGTCTGCTGAGGAGGTGAATTTTCAATACAATGAGCGCGTTTCAATTATCATCGGCTTCTCTAACATAGCAGAGCTGTGGCATCGATAGTGTTTACTTTTCTACCGGTACCTGACGTGGCAGGTGACTGTATCTCTGGTGCTCCTTGCTTGCGGCATCAAACGACATTGCTCTACATGTTCTGTGCAAATCCATGCCCCGTGTTTCTTCACGCATATTACGCCGTACACGGTATAGATGCGCATGTTTCTTCTTTTTTGCCAGTGAAATATATCGCGCAGGCTCTTCGAGCACTGGATCAGTCGTTGACTGGTCGACGTCGCATGTGTTTCACGCCGACCATCAATCACAGCTTCAACATTTCAGCGATGGTCCAGTGACCTGTACCTATACGTATACGTTGGCCGCGAGGTTTGCGGCTCGAATCTCTCTAAGGGTACAAACTTTGTTCCGATCCATAATTAGATAACGGCGTCATAGCACAGTGTGTTCTGGGGGAGAAGTGTGCAAACGCAAGCTTTGATATGAGTCAAATAAATGCTATTGCTCCTCTTGTAATGCGCTGAATGCCACTGACAACCATGAAATGACACAAAGCACAAAGACCAGGTCGTCCTTGTCTGATGTGCCCTCTCGTGGTTGTAAGTTGTATTGCACGTATTACAACATTAAAGAGCACCAAATAACCCAATTTACCGCTATACTGAATATGCCATCCCGTTAAAGAAAAGAAGGAGCCCACCACCTTTATTGCGGTTCTCATGAGCACGGACAAGATATGCGTTTCTGTAGCGGCTGCCGGTTTGAGGAAGCTTGCTTAATTCCGCGAGATGGACAGCTCGCCGCCGTTTGTGCCTCTAATTCTTAAGTGGTTGACATGCTTCATCATTACGAACAATGTTAATCAAGTTTCGGCACTCGCGAAGTTGCAGAGCGAGGGTGCTCCTCATCAACACTCGTGATGTGCTTCCGACTAAGGTAGACGTGTTCGAAGACCACCAAAAAGTACCAGTTAACAACCGCCTCCTCCTCAGGCGGTCGACGGTAGCAGCGCACTCGCTCTATCCAGCGACGTCCGGCAGGCGAGGCAAACGCCCTGCGGATAGCGCTATTACTGCGCTTACTACGAATGCATACCGGAGGATGTAGGTTAATTGCTCGCAGCACCTTATCAAAGCAAGTAACAGATGCAGCGGCGTTTCTCTCGGCACGGGGATGTCATAATATTGCTTTACACGTCCTGCAATAATATTTTCCAGTTGTTAGGTGTCTCGCTTTTATTTTATCGCGACTGCGCGCCCCCGGACAGGTTGGCTGACGGCGTGTGTTCCAAGTTTCAACCTTTTTTATGGGTGAAAGGAAATGTGCATAACCTACCTTCTCAGCCCTTAGACTCTCTCCAAGCATGACAACGTTTTCCGTAGAAATCTAATGTATGTTTTAAGAGGGCAATACCTGGTAAACGGAGGCACAACCCATGAGAATGCATGTCCTTTTTTTTTATCGGCACGCTATGGGCGAGAGCACATTGCCCGCCTTGTTGCTTCTCCAAAGCCGTAGCAGGACGGAGCTGAAGAAGCACGGAGGAAGAATGCAGTAGTCGCTGTTGTCCAGTAACTACAACATTCTCTGCCTCGGATATGACCGTCCGCTTGTTGGTGCACGAGGCACCGGGGAAGCCTGCTCCACTGTATATCCATGTGCGCGTTTTCCTTCTGTCGCTAATGACAGAGACAATTTTACAAGCATAGCTCTCGTGTGGTGCTGACTCACTTTATTTGTCTGTTTTCAGACGTTCAACGCATAACGAAGGCTTAGAATGGGGCGGCAGGGCGCTGGGACACGCAACCCGCGTTTCCAGCAATTACATATATGTAGCATGCATTCAGCAACAGAAAGATGTATAGGGAGTTCTTCTTGATGCCGCGCAACATGCTGGTTGACAATATTGCGCTGGGTATAATAGTTGAACATTTGAATAAGTAGTAATTACGAATTATGTAATTATGCAATACAATTTTTGAATTGTTTGCACCAGTTACGTGACAAACACACACGCACACGCACGCACGCACGCACGCACGCACGCACGCGCACACACACACACACACACACACACACACACACACACACACACACACACACACACACACACACACACACACACACACACACACACACACACACACACACACACACACACACACACGCGAAAATAGCATTTATTCCACGATGCAACACGCATAAGATGTCGATATAAAAAAGTATAATGTAACAGAAGACTGAAAGAGGCAAAATAAACTTTGTGCGCTAACACTGCGAAAGGCGAGAAGGAAAGAGAGAGAGAAACTCTGAATGTTCAGAAACGTCGGATGCCCAGGATGGCACGGGCTATTGTTGTCATAGTTTCGTCGAATTTTGTTCGAAACTGGAAATTTTCGTTTTCTGCCGAATGACCCATGGAAACAAATCGAGGCAAGGCACAATCGTCCACAGAAAAGAAATTGAGGGCTGCTTCCAAGAAGCCTGAAGCAGCGTTTGTGCCTCCAGAGTAATTCCAGAGATACGGCAAATGCGGAAGACGAGATGTAGATGAAATATTGACAGTGTGGAACTTCCTTAGATATAGCGCACCCACGTGTGCGACATTACAAGCTCTGAATCTTTCATAGTAATGCTCCACTGTTCTGGCGTAGAAAAGAGCGACGTGTTCGTAGCTACGTGCGGCCGAAGAGATGAGAAAAAGCTCATGCTCTCTCGGAAGTGCTTACTGGATGCTCCTATAGGAAGGGTTCTCAGAAACTGGCAGTTTGGATGCGAGACAAAGTGCTTTTGGTCGCGAGGA
Organism: Dermacentor variabilis; assembly: GCF_050947875.1. Classification (NCBI taxonomy): domain Eukaryota; kingdom Metazoa; phylum Arthropoda; class Arachnida; order Ixodida; family Ixodidae; genus Dermacentor; species Dermacentor variabilis. The sequence continues at coordinate 32,555,058 of NC_134571.1, forward strand.
AATGTGACTTCTCCAAACAAATTTCTTTTCATATAAAAGAGCTTGACGTATATAAGACCGCTTTCACTGTGCTCGCATCAACAAGACCCCACGCAGTAGTCTAAAACAACAGTTAATAAAACAAACAATCAAGTAATAATCGACGAGTAACTAACTAACTAACTAACTAACTAACTAACTAACTAACTAACTAACTAACTAACTAACTAACTAACTAACTAACTAACTAACTAACTAACTAACTAACTAACTAACTAACTGCCCCAAAAAGGAGATATAAACGAGAATTTGGAACCATCTATGCGTGCTTCGCTGAAAATTACATCAGTGTGGTCAAACGTGGTGGTGCTACATCAGTGTACATGCACAGCGATAAACCTAAGTGATGACCTCACCGCAGTGCCATTACCATAAGAGTGCAACTCTCGTTTTCTTCCGCGGGTCGACACATTATCATAAACAGCATGACCTGAGTGAACCTTCGCGAACGCACGAGTGGAATCTGAAAGCAAGATAAACGTATTGCACATTTCATTATTTAATTTTTTTTTCTTGCACACACTTCCACTCCACAATCACCTTGTGTCGAGAAAAAACAGCGTATTAGACTTGACAGGTACATTATTTCCGCATGCGCCTGCTATGTGCATCCTCTACTACGGGCAGTGTCTGCACGTGTGTCCGACGCACAGCCTCTCCAGCATTGGCTATTGTGCGTTGTTGGTTTTTCTGAAGGAGAGCTAGACCATCGCGCCTCAGCTGCCTTGGGAAGTTGCCGCAAACGCTTTCTTAGGTCCTCAGATTTCTGTTTTCTATTTCTTCATTTTTTCTATTGGCCACATATTCTGACGTGAAAAGATTACTGGTGGTCACACCTAACCTCGAAAATTCGCCTTTGGCACGCAGCCCGTTCCTAACTCACACGCACACTGTTGGCTGACAGTTCGTGAAAAGACGTGTTGTTGTTGCACACGAGAATTAAGTGGCCTCACGACTGCCCCAATATCATGAATAATGTGGTAGTAGCCACTACCTTGATGCGCGTAGGGCCACTAAATCTAATTGTCTTTTATTCGTTCAGCATTTTCCTTAGTTCGAGCCTTCCGTGTGAAAAAGAAACGTCTACATGCAGCCAGTGAAATGCCTTTCTGCATTCTGGAGTGATACGATATCTGTGCTTTTTATCGTTCTCTCCCCTCTCCCACTCTTTTCATATGTGTGCACTTTTTCTCTCCCCTTTTTTTAAATATCTTTCTTTCACCCCTTACCTATTCCCCGTTGCACGGTATAGAAAAATGGATATCTAGTTTCCGGTTAGCCTTTCTCACCTATTTTATATCTCTCTCTATATCTCTCTCTCATCATTCGTTTATGCCAATGACTTGGCCAATGTGACACATGGCCTTTCACTAAGAAAAATGACATCTGTGGTACACCATGATGGGCAACAGAAATGCGCTACCTGACGCAGCAGAGACGATGAATGTTTTGAAGTAAAAAGTTAATAAATGAACTCTAAAATACAACAATATTTTTACTGAAAGCAATTTGGCTGCTTATAAACCATTTCAGTAGGCATTCTTGGCGCAGAGTTTGTAAAAACATTTACGCTATCGGCGGAGAAAAGTTAAGAAGGCTAGTGTATTGCATGCGGAGAACACTTTTCTCATTTTTCGCTTAAATACTTTAGCCCTGCCATGACCATGTCTCTTTCGGTACTTGATTTTATATCGGACAGTGAAAATGCCGTGAACGCTCACAAAAAATACAAAAAGAAGCAAAGAAAGACCCCTACAGAGCTTTAACAAAGATGAATGAATATAAATGAAGGACTTGTGCAACCACAGGGGCCAATTTCGGACGCCAGGATGTCACAACAGTACACATAGAAGGCATATATTTTCTTTTATCATTCCAGTCTCTTATTGTGCACTCTTAATTAATACATAGATGAGAACATAAAAAAAAGCCAGAACGAAGTAACAACAAATGAAGAACAAAAAGAGCGCTTACAGAGAAGAATTACCGCGCTCAGAAGCAACATCACTTGAAGGGGCATGGTTCACACAGTGCCAGCCGTAGCTAAAAGAGAAAAGCTAGAAGACAATACTCTGCAAGCGCCATGCCTCAGAATGCGCGTTATAGAACACTGTAGCACAATGAAGCAAGTTGCGTAAATGACGCATTAATAAACACATACCCACAGAAGCTGACATAGGTGACCGAGAGAACGGAAATGTGGAAAAAAGCGCCGTTGCCGAAGAAAAGAAAGTAAATGAAACAAACCCGGTGCAACGCATTACGCCAAACCAGGAAAGAGCCAGAAGAGCGGAAACATGCTTTGTGGATGACAGGAGGGGTGTTGAAAGAGCGCGAGGGAGTGGCTGTAGGCCCGGCTTAGAACACTGGAAAAGTGCTGGCGAAAGATGCCCGAATTATAAGGTATATGGCCGACGGGGAGGAAAAAAATGAAAAGAAAAAGAAAACACGCAAGGAGGACAACGAGGGCGTGGCGGCGCACGTTTCCTTTGTGCACAAGTATAGAATCGAGGTGCGCTGGAAGCGGCAAAGGTGCACTACGTTCTGAGGCGGTGACAAGCAAGCGGCAAAAGCCAGACGCGCAGGAACCCAACGGGCCAACAAACGACCTGCGTGCTCTGCGGACAAACCAAGAATGGCCTTCATCCGACCATGTTCCCTCTCCGACTACACTCCTTGTAGCCTTAGGCTGAAAAGAAGAAACAGAGAGAGAAAAGAATGGCAGAAAAGTATAGAGAAAAACAGGGTGTCATTGTTTCTCCGTTGAGCATCAATTGAAGAGTAAGGTTGCCACAAACAAAAGGCGCTCGTCTATCGGAGAGTAAAATTAGACAAGGGGCCTGAAAAGGCTATATGCCTATACATCAAAAGTAAGCGTCGGTGGATGAGAGGAGAAAAGAAAAAAAAAACACCCAGCGGGAAAGGAAGTTGGCTGGATGAGAAGCAAAATGAAGAGAGTGAAAGAGACAGAGAGAAAGAGAGACACAGGGAGGGGAAGAAAAGGAAGGAGGTAAAAAGTGCGGAAATGAAATATTGCCAAAAGCGTCTTGGGCCTCGGGGCGACGAAGGAACGGAATCCCTCGGTGTTGACTTCGGAAAAGAGAACAAATTCCACGCACGGCCGCACGAACGGGGACGGACGAACTGACGCTGGCGAGGCAACAGTCAGGCGAACGGTAAAGAGAGCCAAGTCGCAGCTCGGAGGGTCCCAGTAGCGCCTCACTGGTGCTGCACCGGCAGTCGAAACCAGCGAGCGCAGTAACCAGCGGGGAAGGGAGGAAACACGGCGGATGAGAGATGTTGAACACATTTGGGAATGCCGCTCTCGGCTGTGCCACCGGGACCCACTCCCATTTGTCTTCCGGTAAAGAAACGAACAGACGCCTAGTACCTTCATGTGCGAGGCTTCGCGGAGCCAAGCCATCAGTATACTGACCCACCACTACCACAACAGCAACAACAGCAACCCTCTCTCCACTCGGGACGAAGAACACCCGATTTCGAGAAGTTTTCTCACTTGTAGTGCGCTGTCCAGGCATTCGCCCCCTCTGTGTGTCGGTGTCATGAGGAACTCTTTTTCTGTTCCAAAGCTTGTTTACTTCAGCTTCACCGCCTTGACTTGGTATGCGAAGTTTTTGTTGCTGTTCTTCTACAGCGAAACTTTAGCTCGGGAATTCTTCGCAGTACGTAGAGCTTCGTGTTCCTGCCGGTTATAGCGCCGGTGCCTACAGTCACGTTCAGCTGTTTATAATCCATGGTTGAGAGGCCACTGGACGCATTGGCTGCACGTATGCCTTGCCTTGTCTCAGCAGTCACAAGTCGTTCGTAGGACCGTATGCGTTTTTTCATTGTTTTTTTTTTCCTTTTCTCTGGCACATCTCTGTTGAAAGAAATCTTGCTTATTTTCTTCCCTCCTACATGTTAATAAAGGCCTAAAGTGATGTACAAACGCACTACGTTTACTCTGGGATTGGTGAAACGCCAGTGTCTTCATTGCTGTTCGTGAGGTTTGTGTCAGTGCATGGTAGCATATCTGATAAATAAAGTATAATTATCATATAGCATGCAGATCTTATATCTCAGAGATAAAGTATTCTGATGGGTGTAGTTTTAACGGCTAATTTCATTTGTTTTAAATTCGAGCATTATATCAATGCTGCTCTAGCTTCTAGGCACTCCTATAAACTCTAATTGTAAAGGGCCGAAATTCAAAATTTGTGAAAGGACAGAGAAAAAAATAAGAAAAGACAGGTAAATTAACATTACTGGCGTCTGATTAGCTATCATACACGAAGAAAAATTGGGATTGAAAGCAAGAAGAACGCTAAAGGAGAGAAAGTGCACGTGCGCAGTTGTAGACACGTGGTGTCTATGAACGCCTTGTCAGACACATTGATTTGAGGAAAATTATTAGACCTCGCGTAGCTGTATGCCTTGATAATGCACCAGGACAAGCACATAGCATCTTTGCATTCGCAAAGGGCCGACCGTCAAGTTGGCCGAGAGTGCCCTGAAGAAGCTGACGCTGTACTTCGAAGCGGGTGCAGCGGCAGGGGATGTGCTCGTTTGTCTCCTGATAGTTGGAGCGATCGCATATGAGGGAGGGGAGTCATTCCAGTGAAGGAGTACGAGATTTTGAAGGCTACACCCACTCGTAGGCAGCACAGCGGACGAAGGCTGATGGTAGTCACAACTGCAGTGATGGATCAAGAAGACATGAACGACGGTTGAAATACCCCGGGGTCTTTCAAAAATCCAACGTGATGACGCGAGCAATTTCGCGTAATTGCTTAGCTGCGTGCGTTTCTGATAGTGGTAGGAGTGTGGACTGCGCGTTATCCAGTGCAGGTTTCGACGGCATTTTAATTTGCCCGTTATCTAGGGCGAGTCGGGTAGCTCCATCAGCTAGTCGGTTGCCAAAAATGCCGCAATGACCAGGCAGCCACTGGAATATAGTATGTCCTTTACCGACGATGCGGAGTCCTAGATGTAAGGGACAATTCTAAAGTAGCTCACTTTATTGCTTTTACACGAAGTACACGTGGACCGCGTGTTCATATTTACGTGGACGGGCCACTGCTGCACATTTCAAGGCCGCTGTCCTCATTTCAACCCGGTTGGTCACTTCCAAGTTGCGAACGTAGCATATGACGACGTCCACAGGACCAGAACTTGCCGCATTTCGTGTCGTGGTTGAGTATGTTGAGCATAAATTGCTATCTAAATGGGCAGTGTTCTGCGATTTGTGAAGTTTTCGTTGCACGAGTAATTCATGGCGCTGAAGTACAGCGGCAATCGCAAAGGAATTGAGATGATAATTACTCTCGCGATTGATAAGTTAACATTATGCGTGAAACGTGCACGGTGGTTCATTTGCGCAAGGCTTGCAGCCTTTGTCTGCGTTCAGCATAATTTTGTGACGTCAAAGGCCTTTCAGTACCTGATCCGATTCAAGTGCAAAAAAAAAGTCGGAAGCTTGATAATTACAACTGGACATGGGGCCCAGTGAAGGCTACAGCTGCATTCGTTACCACTTAATCGTTCGTTTGCGAGAAAAATTATTTCACATCTACAGCGCGCTAGCTTCCATGGCCTCCATTTATATGCACCACATTTTGTAGAAGAAAAAAGTAACCTGCAATTAGGACTTCAAAACCAATCAACCACGTTCCTTTACAGCAGCCATGCAGTAAATTGAACATGTTTGCTTTTGTTTAAAAAGCTAGTGATAAACAATGTGCCACGGGATATTCGAGCCTCCGGCATGTTTTGCAGATTGGCTAAACCTTATCACCCATGCTACCAGTTGATGAAAACAGACGACAAATAGTTTAAAGAAACAAGAAGAAACAACGCCACAAAAAAATGGCGCTGAAAATCTCAGTAATTGGAATCCCGAACTTGAAACTTTCAACCAGCGCCATATGCAGGTGTGGGAAAACCTTAACATTCACAGACGTGCCGAGGGAATTAGTTAGAGTAGCGAGCCCATTATTTTACCGTCGCGCCTAGCAGTGTAAATCAATATTTCTTTTTGCTTATATCCATAAAGCACTTCCGTGTGAGCACATCATGTTCTTATTTCATTGCCACTTTTCCTGTTTGGCTGTGTTAACCCTCATTGCTAATCTCGTCTTTCTTTTTCTTTCGTTTTTTAAAGATCTTTACCAAAGCAGGAAGGTTTTCTATTAAAATCGCGTTTAGTTCGATCGAAATCGGCACTCCGTTCATACGTGCGCAGTTAATTAGCATCGAGCGATTAGCGACAACGCGGGTATTAGTTATGTCGGTACTTGGTACCTTTGGTGATAAAAATATTGGAGCAATCCTGCAGGGCTCCGAAACTCCTCCTTGAAACTAACATTTATTTCACTAAACGCTGCTTTGTCATATTTTTTGTCTCTCAAACAGAAGTTGTCGGCACTAGAAATGGTTAAGCGCCGACTCCTCGCAACAGGAACAAAGGTTCTTCGCATTGGAGTGGTCGACAAAGCTATGTGTGAATATTGTGGACAGCCAGAGACCCTTCAACACGTTTTGCGTGACTGTCGTCACCACAGTCTGCACAGACGATCGCAGGCTACTGCGTTAGCTCGCTTTGATCACAGGCCGTTATTTTGGAATGCTGATCTTGATACATTACAGCGGAAGGCGACGAGGATACTGGTAAAGTATTTAGGGACCTGCTGACCTCCCTTTAGACTGTATTGGCGTTCATAGTGCTGCTACTCGTGATCCTGTGCTGTGATGGTGGGCGGTGGTTGCACGGGCTGCGATCACGTAACTTCACAACCTGATGTATCCCCGAATATGTTACGTGACAGCTAATGACGTATACTTCAACAGCGCTGAAATCAATGTGCATAATGTGCGGTGTACTAAAGTTGCACACATTTGAGATATGCTACAGAAGACAACTTGATAGAAAGGTTGGCCCCGGTAGTAGGATTCTTCCACCGTTCACCCACTGTTGATGAAAAGCTATCAGAGAACGGTGTATATATACATCAAGTGACCTAATTAGGCCTGCTTGATCTGTGCTTGTATCTGCGGTAGGTGTGGCTCGACAACTCCATAGTTTTTCCAATACATAGATGATTTACGAGCCCTGACGGCATTTTTTCTTAGGACTGCGTGAAATTACCTGCAAATAGATTACTCCAGGTTACGTCAATATCGATGCCTTAAAAGGTTGCCAATACTTTCCACATGGACCCTAATTTACCTCCATCACACCCCTCCAAAGAAAGAAAGAAGGCAATAATAAAGAAAGAAAGAGGGAAAGAAAGGAAGAAGAAAAAAACAGCTTTTAGAGTCAAATTTCGTCCCTGTATCAGATGTGTGCATGGCGTATTTTAATAGCATTATTATATCCAGCATATTTCCATATTTCTGTTAACGCGAAACTTGATGTTACTGGACTGTAGATAGCTATAAGCGATATACCGCTATATGACCATAAGGTGTTAATAAGGTTCAATTATACTACACATCATAATGCCAAGCTGAAGGAGCCAGGAGGGTCGGGGCTAAATTCAGGAAGCTTTTTGTTCAAAAGTGCTGTTTGCCATTGGCTCGGCGCAACCCTAATAGTAGTTTCAACATCACGATTAGTATTCCAACATCTCTAATAGCATTACCAACATCATGACTGAATGGAATCTGATCTTATAAACAGATTTAGCGTACGAACGTTTTCATGAATACGGATTCAGAAACTTTTCGAGTACGAGAAAGAGATTACGTTTGAACAGCCCTTCATGCATTGGTCAAAAAATCCTAAGTATTGAAATACAGCGACCTTAGGACACCCTGTAAAAGAATTTACGCCCTTATTCACTTTTAAGGGTGTAATTATTGTTACACAGCAGGGTAACACTAACTGCTGTTTATGCAAGGAGCTAGAAAGTGGCATGCTTCCGACTACCGCTTTTCACTTGTGGTAAAAATAGGGATATGTAAAAATAAAACAAAATAGGTTGCGCGCTCTCGCCTGCGAATGCTTAGATGTAGTTGGAAGCACAAAAAAGAGTTCTGAACAATTTAGTAAAAGCGGAAACAAGCATAAACGGGCGTTCTGACATATATACTTGTCAGACTACTTAGAAATTATGTCCGCACCAAATTTGAAGCGTTTCACGCAGTGAAGTTTCTTCTTTGAGGCCATACAACCACTCACGTTCCAAGTATACTCCCGAGGGTTAATATTTGATTTCCCAACGCCCTCAATTTCTCGTGGAGATAGAGAGAGAGAGAGAGAGAGAGAGAGAGAGAGAGAGAGAGAGAGAGAGAGAGAGAGAGAGAGAGAGAGAGAGAGAGAGAGATGTAAGAGAAAACCAGGGATCGAAATTATCAAGAGTGAGCCCGGTTGGCTACCGAAAACTTTGCGACTCATGTACTGTTGGACTGTATATTTTTTATTCATCCAGTGTTCTACTGAGTGCTATATTTTGTGTCGCTATTCTTCCTTTTTACGCAAATTTATTTCGTTTGTCAAGTGACAAGGAGTAGCCGGTGCCACCATGAAGGCGCCAACCTCTCCTAACGTTTCACTTCAATAAAAAAAAAACTGGGGAAAGGGGAATGAAAGTTCAAAAGAAATTAAGAAGTTGATATTTTGCATCGGTACATACACAATGAACTATTCATCGTTCAGTTCAAACCAAGCGGTCATACAGCCTGGTGGTCATACAGCCTGGAGCAGCGGTATGTGGCTTGGCACATCGCAGACGCATGAGGACATGGTTCTAAGATATTTTCTTCCGTTAAAGGAGTGTAACCTAAGTGTCCTAAAACTATCCGAAGAGCAATCCTCTCATTTTCCTGTGTTGGGCAGTTACAGAGGAGATGTTTTATGCGTTCTTCCACACCTAAGTGTACGTGCTCTGTTTGTTCGGTACGGAAAAATTGAGGATTCGAATACGTAGTCGGAGCCAAGGGTCCAGGTGATGCAGAAAAGTTTGCCGTAAACCTGACGCCTTCCAAGCGCACCGTGTGTGGTTTGCTGCCGCATCTGTTTTTCACAGCAAGATGGGCTTCTGCATACCATATTTCCACGCGCACCTAGCAACTTCACCAGCATCTTCTTCGCCCGTTATTGCACAGTCGCCTAGAAGCTATTAAAAAGTGACGTCGGGCCTTTTTTTCGGCAAGTTGATGATAACGCTATATCATTCCAAGCTTTATTAGGTCGCGTGCCCCTTATTGTAGGGCGCATGAAAAATGTTGTAGTGCTACCTAGTTTCTGCTGAATTTGAAGAGCAATGGTCAGTAAAAACACATAAGCTGCTAGTTTACTGATAGCTCATCGTACATGTGTCGTTTTAAGACAGAAATTTAGGTCTACACATTTTAAGAATTAAACTTAAAACTTGTATACAAGCAGTTATTGTACTCCATAATCTCCACAGCAGCTCAGGATGTGATCCCTCTTAATTCTGTTTTTATTGAGACCAGAAAGAAACAAACTATTTTTCGTTTAATACCTCGGAGAGAAGCTTAAGACAGCATCTTCATGTGTGGGAAGTCAAAGGAGAAGCCTCCCCATTTTCTTTATCGTAAAAGCACTTTTTCTTGGCGTCTAAGAGAGATGGTGGTGTAACAGAGCCTGGTAGGTTGCAGGCACGTACCCAGGGGAAGGGGGGAGGGGTTGCCCGAGGAGTCCGCCTACCCTCCCCCCACCCCGAAATTAAGTGGCATACCCCCCCCCCCCTCCCCGCCCACGCCACCACCCCTCACACACATTCTTAAAGCGCCGCCAAATAAATCTTGAGACTAGACAGCTATTCGGGGGTCAACATTTTGCTACCTTTTTCCCTCAATATGGGCGGCGATATAGTTATTGGCATCTCCTGAGGTGTGAAGGCCAGTTCTCTCATTGATTCGTTACCCGCGCGATTAACTCAAGATGCGTTCAGTTGTCAGCAGCTATTGCAACGGTCACGCGCATCGCTGTTGCTTCGTTAGTTCAACCTTCTTTGTTTAGACTGATCCAATGACCAAGGAATCCAAGGAAATGGATTCGGCTCGTAGTCAGCTGGTCTGCACGTTCGTGGAACAAGTTGAGGCCGGAAAAAAAACGCCAGTTGCGTTAGAATTTTCCTTTTGCTCCATTATTTCCTCGAGAGATGGCTCGCCATGACGCTGGCGGATCCTCGGAACCATATTACACGTGATATGGGTTAGATAAGGTTGAAAATAAAATCATGCGAAACACCGTCCTTCACCAAACCATGCAATAACCGTTAAACCCATAGGCAATATGAATGTCGCCCGTTACCTCACTTTTCGTGCAAAATTGGCAACTGCAAGCAAGAGTCGCAAGGAATTGAGAAATTAAGCGATGTGCTAAGGGAGAGAGCCGAAGCAACAGACAAGCAGGAAGAAAAAGCGAAAATTAACAAATTTAACCGTTGTTCGTGCAAATATTCATGGATCAACATCTTTTTATTTAAAAAAGGAAGTAGAGAAAACGCCGCCGGAAGCGTAGAATAATTCCGTGTGTTTTGAACGACGCTTCTACAGTTAATAGTAAAGCCGCCTGACGTAGCCACTTCTCTGCTGTGCTTACGTGCATGAGTGTTTTTCTAACCTTCTGCGGTGGGCGCAGTACGTCTAGAACCGCAACCTCCTGCACTCTACGCGGTTCTACGGGACAGGCGGCTACGCACCGTTACGCAACTTTCCAAATAGCAGTACGAGTCGGTTTTGGCACTTAACTTGATAGAGCAGTAAACGAGAGATCCAAAAGAATTTTGATTGTTTCGCAAATACACATTTTTCTATAATTCTTCCAGAGCTAAATCAAAAAACACTACTAGAGATGTTTATTTACACTTTCGCTTGTTTGATTGTTCTTGGCAGTGTTCTTCTTGTGCATCTTTCCTGCGCAAGTTCATTTTATGTGGTTCCTTGTTTGTCAAGAAAATGCGAGATTATCTCACAGGCGTACCTGTGAGATACACCTTTTTTAACTTCTCTTTTGCGAGTTTACACGTCTTTATGGCAAACTCTGGGCATTACTCACAATTATACTAGTAATGGCACCCCCCCTCCTCTATTGCATAGAAAAGTTACCTTGGGTTGCCCCCCGCCGCCGAAAAAATATCCTGGGTATGTGCCTGGTAGGTTGGCATGTTGATGCTGCATACCAAATTTTCATCTCAGGTCTCGTTATTCAGAAGGCACTCCGTAGATGGTGTTCCCCGTCCATGACGGCGTAGGTGTATACTAGATTGTAGCGGCGTGACTGTCTCCTCTAGTGCCGATGTTACGGAGCCTATACCGCAACATGGAACACCCTACAACAAATAAGCACCAATTCTCTGCATAGTTGAGGGCCAATAATGTTACCAAACCACTTCCATACATTTCGACAATACATGCGTCTTTGCATCACGGATAGATCCCAGAATTCCTCACGTGAAAACTAACGAGCTGAGTTTCAAAAGGGTTGAAATTTATGTGCATAATGTATAGGGGTCTCATGAGGATGAAACTAACCACCAAGATATGCAAATATAAAGAAGCATACATTAGGAATCTATCCGACAGTTACCGGTCAACCATCAGCCACGTGTGCAAGAAGGCTGTGCCGCTGGTCGGTTGTCGTCGAGGCCGGAAGGAAGTTAAAGGCTGCTCCATTAAAGCAGATCATTCTGCGAAGCTTATGCGAGCCACGCGGCCATCGACGTAAAAGATTTCCTTCCAGTGGGCGAGTCGCCGGAAGTCGATCGAGGCGCGCGTATTCGTGTAGAGCATCGATTTCCGCTCCTTTTGCGTCAGCGTGATCTCCGACCATGAGACTCAAAGAGAGACGCGCCACTCGGGACTCGTAAAGAAAACTCTTGTGTTGCTCCTCAAAGAAAGATGAAAACGGAGAACGATGTATGTGGATCCTGTGCTGCGGCAGTGTAGTCATGTGCCATTACTCAAAGCCGTCGCATTATTATATTTCTGAAGCAAAGGAACGCGCAAGGGGATTTTTGGTCTCCGGAATAGTATAGGCGATGTCATTCCACTTGACGACTTTCCATAAGTATGCTGCGAATTTACCATTGGTTGCCCAGATGCAATAATATCGCTGCGCATGATCTTATTGCGTTGACTTTCACGAAATATGTATTGCCAAATATTTTTGAGAGGCAAATGTTCGAGGCTCGGCGGTTAAAACTAGATCTTGCCTGTTTACACGCCTCAGATGCTACACCTGGGGAAGGAATGGCGTATTTAATCTATATTTAATGCAAGAGGCACAAATTTAAAGCGGACAGAAAGAAACGCGGAAACAGCGCTGGAATGAAATCGATGGTTCGACGACAACTCGTGTGGTCGGGTGGAGACATGTTGAACGAATGAAATAGTGATTACGCCGACCTAGAAGAATAGGTTAAAAACGTTTAAGATGTCTCGGCTTCGTAAAAAAAAAGTATGTGAACTAGGCTTCCGTGTGGAAGCCGAAACGTCTTAAACATGTCAACCTATTCTTTCTGGTCGGCGTATTCACTATTTCATCGGTTACACAGAAACAGCGATGATTTATAAGCAAGATTCTTTCGCAAAAAAAAAGGACAATATATAGCTTCACAAATAGTTGTGTATGAGTGCATAAGTAGAGAAATGCAAGATATGTAAAGGAATATTCAAACGTAAAAATAAAACGATAGAAGAACGTCAAAAGCCGCAAACGGGAATAGTAGCGTAGGTGCTATCGCCAAGTCATTGTCAAGCGAGTTGGTATGACGCAGTAATTCCTTTCGTTTGGTTTTCCTGCTTTTTTATTATAGACCACTGATAACCGGTCAATCTTGGTGATAACGTAGACGGTACTAATTCGTAGACGGCGTTTGGGCCGCTTATGAAGCGCGAAGAGGAAAGTAATTGGGAAATAATTGTTACACAATACCGGAACCCCGGGAACGACATAAAACCGGACGTGTCTGCTGAGGTGGCTATTTTTAGCGATCAAAGGCAGCTTCGTGCCGGCACGACTGCCTGTTGAGCCATCGTTGCTAGGCGCTTGTGCAGGTACCCGGATAGCCAAACGCAGATATAATCTGCATATGTTGAAACGTGCACTGTCTTGCATGTATTCTTCGAGGCATCTGGAAAATCCCCCAAAGCCACATTAAACAGAAGGGGCGACGATTTAGTTTCCTGTGATACACCTCGTGAATTCCCTCTCGCTTGGCGGTGCAAGACAGGACTTAGCCCATCATCGTCCTTTGTCTATTGTCAAGCTGTTGGTCACATTGAACATCATATATTAAAGTGTCCTGAAGTTGAAGCAGAACGCAATAAATAAATAGATGGACTCAAGCGTAATATGGCGCCACGCTCAAATGCAAACGCATTTTGTTCCCGCGAGGAGGTTGGATATTCAGGAGGTAGGTGTGTCGGCTGCTCCTAAAGTTCCTCCGCGATACAGAGTTGGGAAGTGAATGGTGAATATTATGGGTAGTCGTGGTTCGGAAAGCGCGCAACGTGTTGGGCTCCGAGTGAAGTTTATTTCTGAACCTGGTGTTTTTAGCTTAGTTATACAATAAAGTGTTTAAGACCATATCGTGGTTGACAGGTGGGTTCAGGTGGAGCAGTTGCCGGCAAGGGTCCGCCTGCAGCAAGCAACGCTCCCCCCCTTCTCCTCGTCCTTTACCGGCAAAACTGTTATATGTTGGGGGATTACAGGAAAGAGAGATAGCGAGAAATGGGGTGGGTAAGGCGAGGAGGTTAGCCGGAAGGCAGACATCCGAACTTTCCTATCCAGGGCTGCACACAGCTCGCACAGCTGTCCTTAGAATGGTGGCTTCTTCTCCTTTTAAAAATATAAAAATATACTGCAGGTAAAAAAAAAAAAAGTTGGCGTCTCCTACCGTCCAGATGGCGGCTGACTAATAAAATTATTCTGCTTTTGTATCGCTACTTCGTTTCTGTATTTATCATAATTAAGTCAAATCTTATCTAAGCTTTCCCAGCACTTTGGTTTTGGGCAGCCCTGCAAGAAAATTCCTGATGGAAAGGGGGGAGGGGTTAATTAGATAAAGTGCAGCGCAGTAACTGTCTCTCAGGAGAGGACACCTCAACCGCGCACTGCCGTGTTGTGACAAATGAGTGAATGAGGAAGAGTGTCACGTTGTGTGGACAGTGAAGAACAAGACAGCGGCAAACAATGGATGCTTATATCAGTTATATTTTAAATATAACTGGTCATCCATAGTGTAAAGGGATAGTTGTGGAACATAGTAACAGGCACAGCTGTGGAGTTTATTCAGTCAATCAATCAATCAATCAATCAATCAATCAGTCAATCAATCAATCAATCAATCAATCAATCAATCAATGAAATAGTCCACAGACATAAGATAAGCTTCCTCACGTAACGTTTCATGGTTCTTTCTTCTTCATTGGGCGAGGTCCCAGTCTTTGACTATGGGACCTCCTAGAGTTACTTCTGTAAAACATTTCAAACACATCAATAAACTGAAACTGAAACTGAAACAGGGCTTGCTCTTTCTCGTTTCTCGCAGCCACCGTGTGCCTCTTGGTGAACCTTCCGGACGTCGTGAAAGGATCCTCCGGGCCCCGCTGGCTGAGCGAGCCTCCCACGTGGCTCCTGTTCTCGAACTGGACGGGCGCCACGATGCGCTGCTCGGCCGACGGGGACCCGCGCCCTCACGCGTGGTGGGTGAGCGCGACCGACGGACTGAATGCCAGCGCCCTACCGGCCGCGACTTCCCGACCGCAACTGCTCACGGTGCACGAGGGCACGCTCACTTTCCTGCCCTTCCGCGAGCACCAATTCCGCGCCGAGGTGCACCGCGGATCGTTTCGCTGCCGGGCGCGTAATGCCAGGGGCAGCGTGCTGAGCACCGCCGTGAACGTCAACGCCGGTGAGCACCAGCTCTCCTCCCCCACTGTCTTTCGGAAGTCGAAAACGTACTGCCGGCAGAAATAAAAGCTGAGAAGGGCAAAATATACGAACAAACATCTTTTCTGCTTTGCTTAGCACATGTGCTTGTCACACTTCGATAGAGCAGGCTAGTTTAGCTTTAGCGCTACTTCTCTTCAATTACCGTTACCGATCCTGCCTGGCACCGAACGGGTAGGGGTGGGGTCTAAAGCGCATGTGTGGTCAGCTGTAGGCGCCGCTCTGATAGCGGCAGTGTTAAAACGTTAGCGCTATGCTAAAACACCCTAATAGCGAAAAAAAAAATTCTACAAGCTTGACAGAAACCAAGAGCAACGGAAACCTTATTCAAGAGCGAATCTGTTTTTCTTCAGCTGGCGATTCTTTGTGGTCAAAAAATAATCACGATTTTCGAGGTCGTCTCTCGGTGAGGCACGCCCAGCACCAGGAGCAGCACGTGTCTGGTGCGTGTGGTCCGGCTCGATCCAAGAAATGGGGTTAGGGATGGAGCAGGCACTCGATAACATGATCTGAGATAAATATTGGCTGGTTGACAATTGTCGCACGTGTGCGCCACACTAGGGAATTGTCCGAAAGCATTAGATGTAAGGTCGCCCAATCTGTCCTCGCAGGATAGAGTGATGGTGCCGTTAAGGAAAGTTAATGCTTGAGATTGTAGAGGCAGCTTCTTGTACGGGAGTGAAGGTGCACATTGATCAGACTTGTCAGACATTAAGGCCCGACGTTTCTTATTAGGCGCGCTGTACCTTCAAAGAACAATGCCCAAGTGCAGCATATTTTGCTTTGGTCCATCTGGACAACACAAAGTCTGCATGAAGTACGTCTGTACTGTGCCCACTGTGGGTCGTGACACCGCAAGAACGCGCTATAAATTTTCAGCTTTTCGCGATTCAGTTTAGGCTGATAACGTTGGAATGTTGCTTCAAATCAACTTTTACCACCAGTATTAGTCAAAAGTTTGGAACAAACTCTGCGTACAAGATCTGTCTCAGGGCCATCTTGCAACACTATAATAGACCGCACGGTACTAGTATAGCCTAAAACAACCATGTCCACTGCCTTCCATATTATGTCTGGATTTGGAAGAAGTGAAACTCTGTAGGGACCTGTTTACGAAAAGGGGGAGGGAGGTTACGTCTAGTTAATAGCGCAGTAGCTTTTGAACTTATGGCAAACGCTTTGTTTAAACGTAGTAAGAGATATGGTCAACGTGACATATTGAAATATGCTTGTTTTTGTTCGCGTTTTTAATTTTCGCCTGCACAATGCAACAGGTGAAGGCGCTCTGCTCTAATGAACAACATACCAGCGGTCATGTTCGCAATTTATGAGAAAAGCAAGCCCCAACTATATTTCTGAGACAGTAGTTCTAGCACTTTTCTATAAATGCGGCCAGCGATGCTTCAAGTGTATTGATTTTTGCAGCACTGAAGGGAAATTGCAAGTTTTTAAGCAGCGTGCCATATCTATCAACAATTTAGTTAGGTCTCCGTAAATGACCTCTCCACAAGCTTCACTGATTTAGTTTCTTACCATCTACAGAAAGTGATGCAAGTAATATGAGCGAAGCGCAGCGTCAGTCATTCTGATTTTGCATTCCATGAAAAGTTTGCTGCGTAAAAAGGCGCCTGGATCTTTACGACGGCATTTCCACAAGACTAAGCTTTATCTGGATTCTCATATGATAAGAATGTGGACTGAAAAGGAATCACGCGGCTAATTCTGCGCAGCTCCCTTCGCAACACATTGCCGGTCGTCTATCGTAACGCTAGACAATGTCGGAACCTAATTCATAGCCGCCGCTCTTAAAATAAATGTGTAATGCTGGCAACGACCACCTTGTCCATAAGTCTTGTTTTCTGTCAGCAAGACTTGGAAAAGAAGCCGTTGCTCTTTATGCACTTCATGTTTCTTCATTTAAAGTTCTCGATCGATTATGCTCTCTTATTCTGATCTTCGCTGCTTCACCGACGTCGACAGTAATTTATAAAGTACCAACCCTATATTCTTTTATATAGGAAGCGTTTTCAAAAAAATGCTTGTTCCATTCTACTACCCGAACTTCGTTTTCTTGGTTAGTGTTAACCTTTTCAGATATAAATCGTCACACAACAAGAATCGATGGTACGTGTGAACCTGGGGAAATCTTTCTGTAATTGCAGACAAAAGGAGTATGTTGGTTGGTTGGTGTTTCCCAAACAACTATTGGGGGTGGGGAGCAGGGGGAGAGGTGTAGGGGGGGAGGAGGATGACGTGGAAGAGCGCTAGCCAATAATGAATTCTCCTCACATTCCTACGGTATACATTTGTTGCAATAAAAAATTGCTGTCTTTAATAAAGAAAAGTAACAAGCTCGCATGCGTAATTTATCGCCCGAGTACATGTAACGTATGTAAATTGGGGCAGGTTTTCTATATGGAACATATGTTATTAATTGACGACGAAAGGACAAAACACAAAACTTAACAGCAGTGAGGGAGACGTGCCCAGATCTTTTTTTTTTTTAATGACACGTGACAAGAGTCATAAAGTACTCTAGCAGTGCGGTGGTGTTTCCTACCCCACAAAGGCTTCATTGGCACTTACACAGCAATACTGCGTTGTTTTTTCTTCAAGCACGTGTGTCTGTGCGCCTTAAACAAAATGTATCGTGATCAGGTGATAAACTAGACGGTTCACTGTTTCACTTCAAACAAAGAAAAGCGTTTCCTTTTTGTATATCCGATGTGCAGTCAATATATAATGATTGATATTGAAAACAAAATATAAGTCTTCTAAAGTTGACATTTTTCTGTGTTATAGGCTTCCAGCGAGAAAAAAAAAAAATATATATATATATATATATATATATATATATATATATATATATATATATATATATATATTTGTTTCAAATCTGTGTCTCTGTTCGAATACTGCATTCCTGTTACTATTGCTGGAACTCTATCAGTAGCCGGAAATTGTCTGCGCTATGGCCTGTCGGGATGGTTGACGATTACAATGGAATAAATAGAACCAAGCCAACAATATTGCAAGCTATACCAGCAAAAGAAAAAAAAGAAAGAAAGAGTGACGGAGAGAGGGAGAGAGAGAGAGAGGAAAGAAAAAAGAAAGCACTGTGAAGGCAACGCCATTTAAAAAAAAAACAAGTCAGAAATAAAACATTGGACCCCAAACAACTCCCCACTCTCCCTTTTCCCATGTAATGCCCTTGTGAATATTTCAGGTAAATAAATAAAAAAAAGACGCATATTGCTATTAGGGTGAAAAGGGGGAAAACTAGTTACTTGACTAGTTGGCGAACCTTCGTACGTAACTTTGGTGTAGAGCTCGGCGGTATAAACCACAAGCCAAGCGTTACTGTTGGTTCCTTCCATTCAGTGAGGCCTTGCGAGCACAGAGAGTGAAAAGCAGTGCGGCATACACACCACACAGAGAGAAGAAGCAACATGCGGAGCAGTAGTCACAACATGTTCTTTGACGGAGACGCAAGGGGGTTAGACAAACTCTAGTAGATTAACTCTGCCGGTTGCACTGCGGGCTCTGAATTGTATTGCATTTATACTGCGCAGAGAAAAAGCGTACCTTTAACGAAGGCCAGAAGAGCAGAATAGATTGCAATATGTGGGAGGACTGTGATACATGTGCCACCCCACGCTGCAGCACCATTTCATTCTTTTCTTTTTAGCAATACTGAAGTGAAGTATTTGAAAACGATAAACCTAGAACGGCAGTGTTTAAAAAATAAAAAAGAAACACGAGTGTAAGAAGGAAAGAAATATAAACAACTGGTAAGGCACAATGAATAGGGAATGATAAGGCGGTCGCGCCTGCGCTAGCCTGTCGTCTGAGACTAGTTAATCTTGGCCGCTTCGCTGTGTCTGGATGCTAGAAAAAAAAAAAAGAAACAATACTAATGCAAGCAACAGGCCGCTCCCACTAAACTTCCTGGCTTCCTTACATCGCAGCCTTTCAAGGAGCCTGTCAGGCCATCTGATCTTTTTGTACGGTAACCCGTCGCGCAGGGAGGTCGTATACGACACGCAAATAAAACGAATTCTACCCAACGCACCTCCTCCGTCCCTTCTTTCCAGCCGCATTTACAGTACAGGCTTCATTCGAAGTGCGCACACCATGGATTTGCAAAGCGAAGCAATAAATTCGCCAAGCGCTTCAACAAATAAGGAATAAAAAAAATAAGCGCGTTGAGGGACGGATTTATTTCATGCCACGCACGTCTCGTGTTCCAGCATAGCGTTTCAGAGGAATTCATATTTGCTACGTCGGTGAAGACACGCGTACACCGAGAGGCGCCCTCCTACTTTCGTATTCGAGCCACGCCTGCGAAGATACACACAGAGTTCTCGTAATCCAACCGAGTCCTTTCTTTTTGTCTTCTCGCACCTGTCCCTGCTGGGCAGCGTGATGGCAAATGTCGCGTCGCTCGGCGATAAAACGACGTGGACGTGATTTCATCCGCGATATTTCTTCGAACCTTACTTATATTTTCTTTCGGCTGCAAGGTCATAACAGAGAAAACAAACATTTCGCACTTTCACCCAAAGTTTGAAACCGTGACAGCAATAGCCTGCACTATCGGAGACACCCAGCTGCTGCTTATCGGCTTCCTTGCGTTTCACTTGATTGAGTTTGGGCTCTGAATCTTATTCGTGAGCTTACTCTCGATATTCAGTTAGCTGATAACTGGACATACGTTTGGTGCTATCTTGTACAGCGAAAGAGGAAAGAAAAGAAAACAGTGCAAACATTTCCGGATCGACTCGGCGTAATCAATTCTGGGAGTATATTCGTAAACGAATAGCCTGATAATTTTCACGCAAGATATATGCGTAATTATTTTTTTAGGCATTCACCTTAGGGCATATGTTGAAACCGAGCATTAGTGAAGCCATGTCTTTTTAGTAGAAGCCCTAAAACTAGCACCAATTTCCCCAATCCGCTAAATAATGTATTGGTGTTACAATTAGTATCATCCCTAGCTGCTTGATTCAGGCTTTTCAGAAATTATTGGCTGGACTGTCGATGTATGTTGTACCACATTTTTGAAATAGCACACATCTAGAAATTGGCGATAGT